>NC_053448.1:47315872-47658204 GCF_007990345.1 Gossypium hirsutum | reverse complement strand
TATTTACGGGCTAACACATTGTAGTCGTGGTCCTAAAACCACTATTTTCGACACTACTAGAAAACGGGCTGTTACACTTGAAAGTCCACCAAAAATTACTATAATCAAAGTATTGCTACAAGATCACAACGAAGCCACAATAAAGAGTATACAACTCAAACAAGGCTATCAATAAATAATCTCAAGCAAACCTTAGGAGAAAAGTTGAGAATATCACCAAGAAGAGGCTAACTTTGAAAGTCAAAAACCTGAAGCTACAATACCCCAAACAAAAATCGAACCATACACATTAAAGATCTTCAAGTCTATTAGCTACTATCAGAAAATCAAATCCAACAGATACCGAATGGATCTCTGATCGAAAGAAATATGAAAGCTAGTTTGTGTAAAAAAAATTTCTCTCACTTGTCTCTTTTTTTTCTCTAACTTGCCACGTGGACACACGCTCACTTTTTTTACAGTAACCCCACAAACTATGTATGGTAGGGAACATGTGGAAGTGGGCTCCCATATAGTGGGACCATCTAAAACCCAAAAAATCTCTCTTTCCTATTATGTAGGAATGTGCACCTTACCGGCGATCAAGAATAAGGTTCAAATTTCCCTCTTGGTAAGGCCTTGGTTAATATATCCACATTATTATCATCAGTGTGAATTTTTTCAAGCTCTAACAACTTAGCCTTGAGAATTTCTCGTATCCAATGATACCTTACATTGATATGGTTATACCGAGTATGAAAGGTCGAATTCTTACCAAGGTAAATAACGTTTTGGCTACCACAAAACAAGACATTTCTCTTTTGAGCAAAGTCGAGTTCTTGCACAAACTTTTTCATCAAAAGCCACTCATTACACGCTTTGATAATTGCAATAAAATCAAATTCGGTTATGGATAAAACAACACATTTCTGTAATCTAAATTTCCAAGCCACAGCTTCCCCTACAAAAGTGATCAAGTAACCCAAAGTAGATTTTCTCAAGTCAATGCCTCTGGCCATATCTGCATCTGTATAACCAACTAGAACGAGATTCTCATTCCCAAAACAAAGTTCCAAGTCGGAGGTGCCTTAAAGATATCTTATAATCCACTTTACTGTATTCCAATGATCTTTGCCTAGATTAGAAAGAAATCGACTAGTAGTACCAATCGCATAAGTTAAGTCTGATGTTGTGCATACTATCGCATACACCAAACTACATATGGCTGAAAAGTAAGAAACTTTTCACATGTCTTCCTTCTCTTTCTTTATTAAAGGACTTTTCTTGACACTCAATTTGAATTGCATAGCAAATGGAGCAGTCACCATTTTAGCTCTATCAATATTAAATCTTTGAAGTACTTTCTCAATGTACCTCTCTTGTGATAACTATAACTTCCTGATCTTTCTATCATGTGTCAACCGAGTGCCAAAAATTTACTTTGCTGGCACCAAATCCTTCATCATAAAGGACTTACTTAACTCTTGCTTCAACATGGCAATTTTAGAAGCATTATCTCCAACATAGAACAATAGAATAATGAAATTGTAACATCCCCATTTTTTTAAAAAAAGAAAAAAGAAAAAAAGAGAAGAAGAATATTTATGGTAGAAGTCTTTGAATAAGTGATCTATAAATAAATATTAGTATAACAAATTGTCGTCATTTTTAGAGAAAACCGTCAGACATGAAAACACAGAGGACTATTAGTAAGAGTATATGGTTAAGTTAAAGATTTAGTATCAAGTTCAGGGATTAAATTGAATAGGTTAGAAAAGTATGGAGACTAAAGTGCAATTATTCTATTTTTATTTTGATGGAAAGGACTTAATGGTAATTTTCTATTACTTTTAAATAATTATTATTTAACATTTTATTTAAAATAATTGTAATTTATTAAATATTATAATATATATAAAAAGAGAGAAAGATAAGTTCTTTTTCATCTTCCTCACGAAAGATTGGGAAAAAGAAAAAAGAAAACCCCTTTCATCATTTTCCTTTGATTTCAAGCTTAACGTATAAATTTTTTTTCAATTTTTTTGTATAGATTTTGAATCTTTGAAGCTTGCTTTACATATATATATCAGTAGTTTTTTTTTATCAAGTATTTTGGAAGTTTCCATTAAAGGACATTGATGGAAGCTTAGAAAACTTAAGTGAAATAAATATATTTTTGGATAGGAAATTATTAGAAGATGAGTTCTAACTTGATAGAAGTGTGAAAAAGAAACAAAAATGGATGAAAAGTTTATTTGATATTTTTTGCCATGTTAAGGTGGAAGTAGACCTGTCCATGGGCCGGGTCGAGCCAGGTTCGGGCCGGCCCACAAAAAAATTTCAGCCCGTTTACTAGGCCCGGGCCCGGTCCGGCCCAAAATATGGGCCTAAGATTTTGCCCAGGCCCAGCCTGGAGAAAAAATATGGGGCCCGAGCCCGGCCCGGCCTGGCCCGTTTTTAATTAAAATTAAAATTATTTTTTAATAAAATTAAAACTAATTGTTATTAAAATTAATTGTTAGTAAAATTATCAAATTATTAATTGTTAATTGTATTAATTGTTGTAATAAAATCTAACATTTGATTAGTAAATTTATCAAATTATTAATTGTATTAATTGTATTAATTGTTGTAACAAAATCTAACATTTGATTAGTAAAACAAACTTGATGTTTTATTATTATTATTTTGTAACACTAGTCAAGGAAATGAAAGTAAATAAACTTAAAATAAAAAACTATTATATTTTAAAAATAAAAAAAAATATATTTAATAATTTTCGGGCTGGGCCGGGCCGGGCCCGGGCCAAAAAAACTTGCCCGAGGCCCGACCAATTTTTTAAATGGGCCTAAATTTTTGTCCAATCCCATATTTCGGGCGGGCCGTCGGGCCGGGCTGGGCCGCTCGGCCCATGGACAGGTCTAGGTGGAAGTAGAGAATATTGACCACTTTGTGTAATATTGGCACTAAATGATAGCTTGCGAAACAGTGAGTACTTTGATGAAGATGGAATTGAAAATGGATAATCGAGTCGAAAGATATATGAATTTTGGACTAGAAAACTTAAGTTGTCAATATGAATAATCATGCATATTTAAGTTTGTTTTTATTAGTTTTAGTTTTAGAATGAATAAATGATGTTTCGTATTGAATTGCTCCTATTGTAGCTAAAAACGAAGCGAACATCTTGGAGGAGAAAGACGAAGAAAAGGAGTAAAGCGATTAAAATTTCGGTTTGTGCTAATATCTTATTTTCATTACATAAAACTTTAGAATATTTAATTTAATATGACCAGTTATATTTATTTTATTTTATTTTTATGATTTTTGGATAAGCTTGAATAATTTAGTTAATATTTATAAAATTATGTTTCGAGATGAATACTATGTTTTGGATTTGAGTATTATGATTTTAGATGATTTGAGCAAGAAAATATTTAATATGTTTCAAATTGGAAGCCTATTTTACATTAGGCGATATGTGGTTTGAATATGAAACAAAATTGAAAATAGAATTATATGAAAATAAAATTGAAATGGATCATGAAATTTGATTTTTACCCTATTTCACTAAGTTAGACTAAATCAAGTATAGTTAACATGCCATAGAGTCTTTATGTAAGAGAATTTAGACCTCCCTAATTCCCAGAGGGTCGAGGGAGAAAAGGCCAAGTCGGTCAATTGTTATTATTGTTAGCCCCAATTCCCAGAGGGTCATGGGCAATCCCAATTCCCAGAGGGTCATGGACTACTCTAATAGCCATCGTTGCCAAACAACTCGGGGTGGCGGATTCGTGTATCTAATTATTAGTCTAAACTTTAGTACGAGGTCTAAATTGAAAGAAAAGCAAAAACAAAACTTGAATTTATTTGAATTTTCATATTGTGTAGATTAAATTAATTATGCGATTTTGAATTTAATTAAAAAGCTTTTTTCTTTATTCGATTTGTCAATATCAAAATATTAAAGTTTATTAATATTAGAATTTTATTTTATTGTGATGTTATTGATGATATTTTTAATCATGTTCTAGTTTATTTCTATCAATTAATTTGTGTCCAATACTTATGTAATGATTTATATGATATTAGCACCACTGAGCATAAAAATTGTTCAGCATATGCTTTGTCTATTTTTTCGTGCGCAGGTAAAGATTCGTTAGATCGTTCTAGCAGTATCCGTAGAACTGAAGTTCAGCTCAAACAATGTTGGTGAAAAGTTTATTTTATAGTTGATGTAAATGGCATGTACCTAGGCTTATATATATAATATTATGTTGTAAACTAAATTTAAATATTTCCATTATGTTTTCTTAGCTGGTATTTTATAACTAATGTTTTGATAAAATAGTAAAGCGTAGAAATCTAGTTTATTGATATGTTTTGAGAAATCGTAGTGCTGAGAATTGATTTGGGAGATAATTTGAATGTGGATTTTTTGTGAAAATCTAAATTTTGCAGGGGTTTTATTTAAAATAGGCAGAAATGCTGCCGAAATTTTTATAAAATAATTTTACCACTACATTTCCTTTTCAGAAAAAAAATATGGAAAAGTGAGTTGCTTCGACAACGAAATGTGACATTTTATATTTAGATCCAACAATTGAGTCGGGCATAAGGTGTCATAGAAATCATCGCTTGAGAATCTTTAAACAAAAACATAAGGATCAGAAGTAGTCTTCTTATAGCCATGTTGTTAGATAAATCCAGTTAAGAAAACGGTTTTCAGTTATAGAAAAAGTTTAAAAGATTTCAAAACTGAACCGATTTGTGATAATTATAGCAATAAACCTTTTCCCGAAAAGTATCTATGCTTTGTGCGAGACGGATTTGAGTCATTCTTGACTTTCAATCGAACAGCCTTCTCCACTATCCTCGTACCTCGAATTGCGTCGAGCTTGGGCTCGAGCAACACAAACCAAACATAGAACAAGAAACAATTTAATTACTTCTAGTAGGAAAGTAATTCTCAATATAGAAACCGGTAAAAATTGTAATTCCAAAAAAATAGAAAATAAATTCCCACAATTTTCTGGTAGAATAACAATATATGAAACTTGTGTGTAAATAGCTCTATCAATGCTATTTATTTATAGGGAGAGATAGGAGAATCTTGATTAAATAAATGTTAGACAAATAATATTTATTTAATAGAAAACACTTATCTAATCTAACTAGAAGAGTAATAGGCATCAAACCCTAGTAAATATTATTAGAGTTGTCGCCCATCACTTATCATATGAGGGGGCTTGGGCTTTTCATGTATTGAGTCAAATTATATGTGTTTCTTGGACTTTTGACCCAACATTTATAATTTAATCCAATCCAATATTTGTTTTCTATTTCTCAAAATAAATATTATTTATTTAATTTAATTAACTAAACCAATTCTCCAATTAAATAATTTTCTCAACTCAATTCTAATTTCGTTAAAGTCATACGAGCCAAATTTTTAACACAAAAACCGATGTATATACTTTATTAGATACAAACTCTTTTATTTTGAAGATCCATTGTGATAATGAGAAACATTTTTGCATACACGCACAAACTGGTCAATAATATCAGAATTGGGAAATTGACCACAGGACTTGAAACACAATATATTAATAATCAATGCAAATCAACCACATCACAAGCAAAAATAATAAATCGATACACACAATTTTTACGTGAAAAACCCCTTTAAAGTAAAGGGTAAAAATCAGAAGACTTGAAAGTCTACCAAAAATTCTAGTATAATCAAATTCTTGCTACAATATCATAATCAAGCCACAATAAAGAGTGTACAACTCAAACAAGACTATCAACAAATAATCTCAAATAAACTTTAGGGAGAAAATTGAGAATATCACAAAAAAGAGACTAAATTTGAAAGTCGAAAACTCAAAGATACATTACCTCAAGCAAAAATGGGACTGTACACATTAAAAAATCAACTCCAAAGGACACTGAATCAAATTTTGGTCGAAGGAAATACGAAAGTTGATCTGTATAAAAAATTATTTTCTCTCTTACTTTTCTCATTTTCTTTCTTTTAACTTGCAGCACACACTTTTTTTTCATCAACCCCACAAACTATATTTATGTAGGGCACATATAGAAGTGGGCTCCCACAAGTGGGACCTCGAAAAAAAAATTCAAGTGTTAACTAGATACATTTAGGCAAGTTTAGGGGAGGAAATTATATATTAACCTTTTTATTAATATAGCTTGTAAGATTCTTAATATTAAAATAAATTTTGTTAAAAGAATAAAATATGTATGAGAAAAAAATTATTTAGATTTAGATTTTAATTAGATACAACATATTAAGGGTTTATTTAGTATAAATTAAAAATTAAAGGACGTAAGTGTCAACATCGTCCTCGAATTTAAGGCTATTAATGCACTTCTTAAGCCTCAATTTTATATAGTTGCTTTTATGCAGTAGCCAGGCTTGTAAATTTTTTTTATATGGAATTATAATTTTAAGGGATTTAAATGCAATTTTAGGGGCAAAACTTCTTGTCACAGTTGGTTTTTTTGTTGGGTGAAATGAATAATTAATGTGTAAATTTCATGTAATTATATAATACTTCCAACAAAAGCACATTAATTAAAAATTCTGCAAAAATATATAATGCATTGAGGTACAACACTGCACAATTGCTTAAATTATTTTTATAATTTATATATATATATAATATTTATTTACATTAAAAAACAGTGAAAGCTTACTTGCATTAACTTTTTATTTATTTATAAGAGTCTCGAGATCAAGTTTGAGATTAGTGTCAACTGAAGTTTAGTATATAAATTTTTCGTAACTTCACTAATGGTTTAGCTGATGAAAGGTTAATTCCAAATAATTATTATTTTAAAAAAATTAAAGGTATAATGACTTATTTAGCTCTCTAACTTTATAAAAAAAAATTAGTCATCCGTCTAATTTTTTTCCTTGCGTATTTTGCCAATTCACCCCAAAATTAATGGAAAAGTTGACATTTTTTAACTTTGCTAAGGTTACTGACACATGGATAATACATTAGCATTTAATTAACTTTTACAAAATTCAAAAAAATTATAAAAACTATTTTTTAAATTTAAAAATCATTAAAAATATATAAAAAGATAATGAAAAATATTTTTAGTATTTAAAATTTTAATTAAATGCGATGTATCATCTGCATAGTAATCTATGTGTATGCCATATTAGTTAATTTTTCCATACATTTTAAAGTGATTTAACAAAATATGTAAATTCAAAAGTAAAAAAGAAAAGAAAAAAAAAGCGAAAGTTAAATAGAAGAATCAAAAGACTTTTTTTTTTCTTTTTATGAAAGTGGAAAAAAAATAATTATGGTAAAATAAGAATTATTCTAAAATCGACTCCCACATCACCTGAAAATATTCTTAATACTAAAAAAGTTAAAGTATTATATTTACTTTATAAATTGAAATCAATAGAATAGAAATAAAAAAGCAGAGTAGCTTTTCATTTTCTTTTGAAGGATATACTAAGTCTTATTTAAAATGATGAGATACCAATCATACGCTTGCTTATTGGTAATCCGGAGGAGTTTAGATGGATTTTGATTGTGTAAACAATTAATAACGCTTAACTTTTGTTTTTACTCAAGTTGTGAAATTAATTTTTATATTTTGTCTTTTTTAAATTTATAAATTTCATTTTTTACCAAATGATAATTGTTAAATTCATTTAAATAAGTTTTGCTATTTCTGAAATATGATGCTCCAAACATGTTATCATATATGTAATATCATACCAGCTTGTAATTTTCACATATTACTCATTAAAAATATAGCTAATGGATTAACAACTACCATTTGTGTCAAGACTATAATATCAAAATTCGTGACTTAAAATGATTCAATTGAAAAACACGAACTAAATTGATAACTGTGCTTATACTACACAACTAGTAATTGAATTTAAACAAACAAATTTAATATTGTTTGGGTTAGGACTAAAATTTTAAATTTTAAATTTTAAAAATATAAGGACTAATAGTAAAATTTAACCATTAATAATCTCACTTAAATTCACCTATGTTTTAGACAAAAAAAAAAAAGTTTGGAGAAAAGATTTCATTTCTTTTTTTTTTGTCTTTAATTATTATTATTTTTCAGAAGTTCATAAGAAGGCAAGCAAACTTGCTACAAAGAAACTATAATATTCGTTACACTTGCACTATAGCGAACTGCTTACATATAGAAATATTTATCCAACAACTCCCTATTTTACTAAATGAACAAAATCTACATTTTAAGGGATAAATCTTAAAATCATATATAATTTTGATTACTCGAACTTTGATTTAGTATAATTATATATAAAACTTTAATTATGATTTAAATGTATATATAAAATTTTAATTTTAATTTAATTGAGAAAAAAATATTAAATTAATTTTTATATTAGATAAACAGAATTTGATACTTTATACTAAGAGGTGTTGGAAAAGGTGTGATAGCGACACTTATGCTATTGAGCACTTGACCTCCATTTGGAGGCACATTTATATAGTTGATTCTAGATTGAGGTTAATTTAACATAGGTTAATAATTGTCATTAACCAAAAGTGATTCTTTAACCACCACATTAATGCCTTGTTTATTTGACTTTTACATTATATTAGTAATTTAGTAATTATTGAGTCGAGTATTTAGTTGAAATCGTTTGTAATATTTTTTTGTGGGTTTAATCTTAGAAATATTTGTGGATTTATTTTGTTTTTATGTATTAAGATAGAAAATAATTACTCCTATTTTTTCTCTTTCATTTTTTTAACCAATCACACTAAAAAATTATTTTCTCTACACTTTTCCACTCCCTCCTTCTATCTCTTCATTTTTTCTCCCAGCCGAGCAGACTTTTACTGCTTCAATTATGTTATGTCTCCTTCTTACAATAGTAGAACTATGAAAATATTTGGTATTTTTATCCCTTTGAATAATCCATTCACAACAAGACCTTTGTTTCCATAAAATTTCCACTTTATCTACTTTTTCTTCTAATTTAGCTATTAAATATTTGTAACGCCCCGGTTTTTGGGGTTAGAAGTTTTGGGATTTGTAAGTAGGGTCAATGGCTAGATCGGGCATTTGAGTTTGTTTTCGCGTTTAAGTGTTAGAATGAGCTTGCTGGTCTGGTGGGTTAGTTTAGCATGGGGGTCTTGGGTTCAAGTCCTTAAGTGTGCTTTGAGGCAATTATTTTGACTTAGCTTTATTCTGATTTTAAAAGGTTAGATTTTATTTTTATTTATTTGTTTATTTGTTTTGCTTATTTTTATTCTTTTTGAAGTTTGTGATATGAAAAAAAAGGGGAGAGTTTTCTTTTTCACGTTTTTTTTTTGGGTTTCCTAATGTTTCTCAGTACGTTCCTATTTTCTCCTCTCTCCCTCTCTTCTCACGAAATTCTTTCTCTTTTGTCATTACAGTTTCATCATTTTGATTTGGTTTCGGGTTCTTAAGGGAGACATAATTGCTCAGTGAGTGAAGGCTTTGTGGTTCACTGATTGTTTGGACGTTTTATCGCAAATTAAGGTGTGGGTTTCGAACCTCTTTTCTTCTATTTTTGATTCGTTAATTGAATTTTATAGTAATTGATAAATTCAAGTGTGTATTGAATTGGGTAATTGGTACCGAATTATTGTGAAATTCGGCATCTTGTATGTGTGTTCTGAACTGTGTAATTTAGTACTGATTTGTTGTGGAATTCGACAGCCTTTTTGCATGCTTCGATAATTGAGCAATTGAGGCTTATGTCGTTACAATTACTTGTAATTTAGTGTGTTGTGGTTGGTATCTGGAATACTTTAATTAGGGGTCGTTTTAGTGACCAAAAAATGAGACTTTCAGTCAATTTTGATGTGGTTGTGACCACATGGGTGTGTGCCCCCACATGGGCGGTTCACACGGTCGTGTGCAATTGGAGTTTAGGGTTTTTGGGCTAAATTAGGTGCCACACGATCGTGTGGCTAATTTGGGAATTTAGGGATCCTACAAGGGCGTGTGTTTTGGACACACGGTCGTGTCTTCCTTGTACTCTATTTTAGCACAAATTGACAAAGAGTTACACGACCTATTCACACGGCCATGTCCCTGGCGCACACTGACGTGTGCCTTTCCACACGATCCTGTGCCTCCTTCCACACATGTGTGTTGACCCCTCTACACGTGCGTGTTAACCCCCACATGGTCTAGGCATTTCCACACAGTTAGAGTACATGACCATGTGATCTAAAGTCATCAACTTTAGTTCAGTATATGTTTTTTTATATGAAAATGTGTCTGTGTGTTCCGACCCTTAGCTAGGCTTTAGTGAGGGTAGTTAAGACTCTGATCTGGGCTTCGGCTTATGTGTTATTTGTGACTATTGTGTGAGTTGTCTGATCCTGAACCGGGTTAGCTGGGTGTGTGTGCATATCTATTTCTGTTTAACTGTCTGTCGATGTGTTCATGGTTTCTGTGAGGTTGTAAGCATACATGTACTTGCATAGAGAAATTTTGGGGTTGGTTGTGAAGAGAAAGAAGACCGATTCTGATTTGATCTGATAGTTTTACTGTAATTTATTCATACAACGGTTTACTGCACTATACCTCACGTACGTCAGCTTTGCTGTGTACCATTATCTGGTCTAACAGTTTTAACTGCAACATGTCTGTACAGCGGATTATCGCATTGCAATGTGGTGCATATACGCTAGCCCTGCTACGTATTAATATCTGAGTGGCTTAGTCTACATTCATGGTGTGTAGGGTTGGATGGGCTTTTCGAGGTCCTATGTGGTGTGTTTGGTTGGATGAGCTTAAACAGCTCTTTTGGGGTGTGATCGGGGGACAGAGATGTGTTTTGGCTGGATAGGTGAGTTTTTATTACTTGACTGTATTCATACGCATCTGTTTGAGTGTTCTAGGTGTAAGATTATCTGACTGTATTCTGTTTGACTGAATAGCACTTGTGACTAAGTGTCTGTGTGTGACTTGGTATGTTTAAGTTGTTACGTTCTGTTGGGACGTTGGTTCCAAGTTTACTTTCTGACTCTGTGTATATCTGTAAGTTTGTTTTGGTAATGAATTGAGTTTCGTAATTCTATTATTAGTCACGTATGGTACTCACACTGAGCTCGTATAGCTCACCCCCTTTAGTGTTTTCCCCTTTTAGGTACATTTACATGTTTTGAAGTTGGACTCGGTATGTAGAGGTCTCAAAAGCATCACTTTTTTTAAACTGATTAATAAAGTGTTTTCTGTAAATATGAGTTTTATGTAAATAATTTTGGATCGTATGTAACGCCCCAAAATTTTTAATTCTTGTTTTTGTGTTTATGTGATATAAGTACTTGTCTACTTCAATGGTTAAGTGCTCTGGGAGTGTGTAGGGGGTTCCAAGTTCAAGCCATGACTTGGGTAAATTTTAGTATTTTTATAAATAAAGCCTTAACCTGGACTAAAGGGCTTAAGTTTAATAGTTGGTAATCAAATAACAGAATGGGTCTATTGGTCTAGTGGTTAAGTGGGGTGTTTGATTGCATAAGGTCTTGAGTTCGAATCCATGTGGGAGCGTAGGTATTATTTTTGTGCAGTGGTGGACAAGTATTTCGGCAGAGTGGGATTCTGGATGGTTGTAGGTTAGTAGGATTAGTGGGACAAAATTTAGAGATATGGGGTAGCTATCGATATCATCTAAGTTTCTATTTGGTTTTTATTTTTCCCAAATTTCTGCATTCTCTTATTTTCTCCAATTTTTCTGCCATCCTATTCTTCTTTGCTTTGCCGAATTTTTGCTCCCTAGTCCACCCTCTCTGTTTGATTTTTCTACTAGCCCACTTTCCGGCCAGCAATTGTATACACTCGTTCTGAAAGTATCTGACTGCCTCTATTTTATTGTTTCTTAGCTAGTTCCTAAAAAGGATTGTTTTAGCTCTCTTGGTTTAGGCAAAAATCAGAAATCAATTGCGGCTTCACTAGTAAATTGAGCGTTAGGAATTTCGGTTTGTTGTCGGTAAGTGTTTAGGTTCGCTATCGATTTTGATATAGATGATTTTTAGTTGTGAGTTTTCGTTAGTGATCTAAATTGGGCTCTAATTATTTATTTTTAGGTCTTGGAGTGCTTGGGAGAGTATTTGCAGCAAAACGATATCAGGTGCGTACCCGAAACACAAAAATACGAGATTTGGCGAAAAGCTGAAATTGCTTGCTGTTTGGACAGCAGCAGTAGGCTAACTTTAAAAAATCACCATAAATTATAGAAATCGAATTGGAGGATGAAAAAAATAGGATTAAAGATATTTGAGTCTAGTTTCTCATAGAAGAAATGGAGTAAGCAAAAGAATTTCATATTATGAGATATTTTAATTTTAGTGAGATAGGGACAGAATGATTTCGGAATCCCCTATCTTGACTTTGGAAACTTATTAAAAAAATTATAAAAATAATTATGGATTAGAATTTATATGTTTAAAATCTTGAATGAGTCTACTTTCAAGAGAAACAAATAGGAACATCATCTGAATTCTATACGAGAAGATAATTAATTTTTAGTGCAAAAAGGTCAAAACTGTCAGACAGCAGAATAGGGGAAACTTTAAAGAATAAACTGCATTTATTGGCTAAACCAATAATTCTGAAAATTTTATGGGAAGAATATATGTGAGTCTGATTTTAGGGAAAATTTGCGGATCTTAATCGAAATTCTATAGCTTAAGATACAAATAATTTAGTAACAGTGACTCAAGTAGACAAATTTGAAGGATCATATAAGTAAATAGTGAAAACACATATGAATAATTAACTAGCATAGGTTACATTAAAATGGATCACGAGGCCAAGGCCAATTTAGGTCATGTGGGCTACACGGGCGTGTGGGCTCACACGGGCAAACATTATGGGCTTGTAGGCCCATTTTCACTGTTTGACTGATAAGGTTGCACGGGTCGCCCAAGTCGACTGTGAACCTATTGTAGGGTCGGTAAGTTTACCTACACCTCTAATTGACTGAAATGACTGTTTGACTGGTATAATTAAGCTTGATGATGTCTCACTAATTTGATACTGTATGCCCTGTTTACATGCATGATATTATGTTATAACACGTTATATCTGTATATTGCATTACATTGGGTTGGGGGATTATAATGTTCGGAGGAAGTGTACTGAAAGGCCTCGAGCCTAATTTACTGGCAACTCAGCTGCAAACTACTGTCTAGTGCCGCATTTGGTACTACTTGGAGTGTAGGGATGGGTGGGTTGATTATATCCCCACATAGAGTGTTGGGTTGGACGAAGATGGTGTGGAGAGGCTGGATGGGTAGGATTTTTGTGACTGCATATCTGTTACTGCTACTGATACTGTGAAGGGCTAAAGCCCTACTGCATGACTGTTTTTGTACTGAGATGGGCTAAGGCGCAAATTGGATTGATACTGATACTGAAAAGGGCTTAAGCCCAGATTGTGATTATTTGTTTACTGTCTGTTCATTTGTATGGGGATTACACATTGAGTTTACGTAAACTCATCCCTTCTGTTTAATCTGTACAGGTAATCTCTAGATATAGGCAGACCGATGCAGCGGAGGACTCAATGGTGGCCACACGACTTCTTTTACACTGTTTACTACCTATTTATGATTTTACTTTTATTTGGGAGTATTTTGTTATAATTATGAGTTTTACGAATTTTGGTTTAAAATTTGGATCTTATACGGTTTTATGATTTAAATCTGTTAGTGTTAGGTAAAACTCAGGTTTTCAATTGAAATTAATATTTTATAAAAAATGCCACGAATAAACAAATTGTTTAAAAGCTTCCACAATAAAAATAAAAAAAAAAGTTTTGAAATTGAATAATGATTTGTAAATGAATAATATTTTGAAAACGAACGACATGATTTGAAGTTGACATAAGATAATAAAAAAATGGTTAAATAGAAAAGAGGATTTAGTGATGACATATTTTTCGAAAAGCACTACCATGTGACATCGTCAGATTCGGCCATAACCTCTAGGCCGAGTTTGGGGTGTTACACCGTAAGTTCTGTTATTAATACTGTAATGTTTTTTTCGGGGTTGTTAAACTAACATTTCCCACGATCACTTCGGTGATCAATGTGACTTTCGAAATTCAGTCTAAACTTCTAGACCGAGTTTTAGAGCATTACAATATCCCTCCAACTTAATCTATTATTTGTTTGATGTCTCTCCATCCCCTGCAAACCTTTTAACCTGTCCATAGTTCGCTTTCGTACTTTACTTCTTCAAAAAAATCTCCTTATTCCATGTAGCTACAAATGAGAATACTTATGTACTACCATTCAAGTAGTACAATAATGATGTTATCAAATAAAACAAAAATAATACAACACATTAATTTTTATAAAATCAATCTTTATTTTTAATATTACGAAAAATTCTACCATAAACTTTAATGTTGAAAGTGCGTTGACTTCATAACCTTCACTTAAGGGTTAAGGATAGAGGTGTTCATGGGCCGGGCCAGGTTCGGGTAAAAATATAAGCCCGAAATATGGGTTTGGGCAAAAAAAGAGGTCCGTTTAGAAAACGAGTCGAGCCTCGGGCACCACTTTTTTGGCCCGGGCCTAGGACGCGGGCCAAAATTTTTTTCTGGGCCCGGCCCTCTAGTTAATGACATAGTTGATTTTTATATTATATCACTTTTTTTCTAGTTGAAGACATAGGTTATTTATTATTACAATTATATAAATATATTTAAATAAATCACTATTAAACTTTAAATCTCAAAATATTCATAAACTCTTTGTGACATTAAGCTAGAAGTATAATCGGCATGATATGATATTAATATCTAGTCGAGGGCTTCATGTTTGGGGCATACATCCAATTTTGGGAGTTGGGAATGAAAAAAAAAATTCTAAAAAAAAATCATTTAAAAAAATATATTCAAACATTAATTTGTTTAATGGTATTTTGCTAAAGTATTTTTTTAGGGTAAATTACACCAACAGTCACTCAACTTTGTGGTAGCTGACAAAACAGTCTCCTTGGTTTCATTTCAGTCACTTAACTTTGGAAAAGTGACAAAACAATCCTTTTTTTGTTTTTCGTCACAGACGTCACGGAAAAGTGACGTGGTAGATGACGGCATGCTTAGTGTTAGAAAAACCCTTCAGCTGGCTTGTTTACCACCAATTTAATAGCTCTATCAGTACCAATTTAGGGTTTAAGAAGAGAAAAAGAAGAAAAAAAGAGGAGAAGAAGAAGAAGAATAAGAAGAATAAGAAGGAGAAGAGAAAAAATAGAGATGCCTCCAGATTTCAAATCAATCCCATATTGCATCTTAGCAAATGATTCCTCCAAACTCCCCCTCATTCTATTTTTATATTTCTAATAGCTTTTCTTTTATTCCAATTAAAGCCCTAAACTCACCCATCTTGCTTCTTTCTTACTTTTTTTTATCTGGGATTTGGGTTTTGCTTTTATCAAATTAGTGACTAAGAATTGCAGTTAACATTATAGATTTATAATTTATTTTCATAAATAATTTAAACGAAAATTATGTAGTAAGGCGAGGTATGAAATTGGGTTTAATTGAGGTTGAGCTACAAAATCTTCAATATTTAAATTTTTGGATTCTTTATACTTGATGGGTCTGTGTTTTTGTGTATTCTTTTTAGTTATATACATTTATTTTCAGAAAATTTTATGGAAATAACAAATAGATTGAATTCCTTTTTTTATTTATGGATGAACAATGATCAAGCACCGTGAATGAGATGAGAAGAAGAAATAAAAAGACAGAGGAAGAGAGTCAAGAAGAAGAAGAAGAAGAAGAAGAAGAAGAAGAAGAAGAAGAGCAAAAAAATGGTGTTTCAATGGCAAAGAATCAGACCCCACCAAATTAGGCAAAGAAGACTTTTTTTATATGGTCTGTTCTTCTTCTTCTTCTCTGTTATTAAGGGGTTTTTTAGGTTTTTTTTTTCAATTTCTTCTTAAATTGGGTGGGTTTTCACTGTGGACATCCGACGTGGCAAGTTAATTGGCCACATCAGCAGTTAACTTGCCACATCAGCGGTCCCGTTAAGACATTAACGGAAACTGTTAATCAGTGACTGTTTTGTCACTTTTTTATAGCGTCAGTGATTGTTTTGTTATTTTTCAAAAGTTGAGTGACTAAAATGAAACTTAGGTGACTGTTTTGTTAGTTACCCCAAAGTTAAGTGATTGTTGGTGTAATTTACCCCTTTTTTTTATTCCACAAATAACTTTAAAAAAATTGTCATGTATTTATTTTTTAATGTTTTACTATACTCTTATAAGATACTTATTAATCCTTTGACTTTACTTGTAGAGTCTAAAAACTCTAATGACGGTGTATCAAATATTTTTCCATATTTTTTTTCAAGAATTACATATTATGCAGTGAAATTGAAATTAAAATTAATTATGTGGCATTTGGTTGCATTAGAAAGTAACTTTGAGTTCAGTAGTAGTAAAATCAAGAGCAACATAAATTTGTTTTTGGTGATCCAAATTAAAATTAGTTATGAGATATTTAACTTTGATGTTGTGAGTTCGTTAGTAGTAAAAACATGTTAAATTTGTATTAAATTAAATTAAAAATAATACAATATTTAATTCATAAAAAAAAAAGAAAGAAAGAAGAGAAAGCTCAAAGAGCTTCAAATCTCCAATCCCTTCATAAGGGCAATGGTGAACAACTAGTTGAACTAAAGACGTAATTGATTATAGTCAAACATGATTTCAATTCAATACGTTTTGACAAAAACAGTTGAAAATATAAAAAAAATTATGACAAGACCTGCCACGTAGGCAAAAAACCATAAATGATGGCATGCGCTTTCACCCTGCATGTTAGTTGTTTTCAGAATTGTGCTATTTTCACAAACCATTTTTTACCTGTGTTATTTCGCCAATTTTTTTTTAACTGCCATATTCAATGGAAAAAAAACCGCTGTATTTTTTGGGCATAATTATGAGGTTTATTACGTAGATGATACATGTTTAATATTTTTAAAAAATTAAAAATTAATTAAATATTGACTTATCATTCACATGATAATTTTTATATATGTAAAGTTAAAAAATATTAATTTTTTTTTGTTTATTTTGAAATAATTTGATAAAAATATAAATTTAAAGATTAAAAAAATAAAAATTAAATAAAGAACTAAAATAAACTTTCTTGTAAAGTTGAAGAGTGAGATAAATTATTATTCCTTTAATTATAAAAAATGATATAGGCCAATGTATTTAGAACTCTTTACCTAAAAGAGTTGGTGGAAGGAAGAGGAAGATGCAAAAGGGAAGGGTCAACACAAAAAGTTAGAAAGCTTAAAATTCCACCATCATCAAGTCAATGGCTCGGATGTAGACTCTTTAGAGCTCACAGTCCTTTCCAAATGCCAATCCCCAGTTTGTCACTTCTCTGCAAGTTGCCACCATCTTCTTGCGTTTTAAATATAGCTCACCAACTCATAATGCAGGCCCAAAATAATAATAATAACAATAATCCCACTACTGTTTTTGAACCATTCAAGTTGAGAGGAAAGCTGGTTTTGAGATAATTAACAAAATCAGATTAGTCAACAACCCCATCAGAATTGGTAATTAAGCCCCATAATAGAGAAAGTTTATTTTTCATCGTAACCTTTACGAAATTGGAGGTCTTCGACGCGGCGTTGTAGTTTGGGTCATTGGTTACTTTCTACAGCTTTACGCACCAATAGTCAGGTAGTAGTTATGATTTCTTTTTCTTTTATCATAACTCTATCTCGTGCACGATGCTCCCGAATTGATTTTGGCCAATGTTTTCAAACTATTTAATGACCTTAATGGGAAGTGTTATATAATAAAAATAATATATGGTTGGCTTGTTTATTGGGTTCATTTTTCTCTGGCATTTCATTCCTTCAAAGAGGCATAACTTATTGACTCGGTTGGCCAAGTAAGTAGGAGACACATGTTGGGAAATCCAGTGGGCACGTCGGGATTCAGCGACAATATGTGCCGTAGATTGGCGAATATTACATCGCCAAGCATTGATTTGTTTACTCATCTGGATTTTATATCACCCACCTGGAAATGGAACGGCAATGACAATACAAGAATGAATGCCTCCAGTTATTTTATTAAGGGAAACTGCGACGAATAAAAAGTAAATATAATAATAAACAAATGGTACTCCCTATGTTAGTATCTTTTTGGCATCAGTCAACTATGTTATAAAAAGAGATTTTAGTTTCCAAGAAGTTATTCCCCGACAAAACCTTGTATTAATGTTTTCTCCGAAATATGCTTGTTTTCATTTGGCAATATATATAATAATATTACACCAGTAGCCCGATGACAGCTTTATTAATATTCCTCGAGCCTTTCAATCCCTTTATCACAACCTTAATTATCAAATGGACTTTGTTGATTTTCGATATTTCAAATGTTCTTTATTTCGGATAAGCTTCTCACAATAGCTTCAACTTAGATAAACTAATTTCTTATCGAATGATCCAAGGAGTGGAAAGGGATCGGATTCCATTTACAATGCAAACTTGCATCCATATATTTTACTTCATCTTTTAGCTCATTTCCACTTTTTTTTTATGCTGCATTTTTTCAGTATATTTTCCAGCTTGTAGCGGAAATCACAGTAGTATGAGCCTTGCTATGATCTAAAAAATAAGCAAAAATCTGACTTGCATTAGGCTTGATCCATAAAATATAAATCCAAACTTTTTTTAATTTGTTAAATACATTTTTTAATAGGAGATATCAAATAAGTCACTACCCATATAAGTTTGCATCAAATATAAATCCATTATCAAATTGATAATTGAGGGAGGGATAGAGTTTTTTTATGAGTCCAAGATCAATCAAATTTAATTTAAATAATAAAAATATATTCATATTTAAATAGTAAAATGAATGGATGGGTTTGATATTGGAGCATGGGCCGGGGCATAGACAACTCTAGCAAGGGCCGGAACGTGGATGAACTGAAAGACAAAAAGGGCAAATGGTGGTAATGCTTAGCTTTGAAAGAACATGACACGTGCTTTTAGAATCTTTATGGCCTTTCTAATTAGCATATTCGGCTTATAATGAAGGAGGAAGAGTGGTGAATGGTGAATCAAGAGTAGAAGCATAAGCTATGATTAGACAAAAAGGGAGAAAAGGGGGGGCTTTCCACCACCACCAGGGCTTAACCAAATTGATGCTCTAATTACTCAACTCTTTAGTAGAGAAGTAGGAAATAGCAATTTCCAAGGGAGGTAGAGGCGGTAAGACACATATGGAAGCAGCAATGCATTTCCTTGTAAGACATATATAGGAAATAGCAATCTCTACCTCATTCCTCATTGTTGTTAAGGAGGGGTGGCGTATCGCTAAATTTTGGCTTACAAAACAACAACAAACAATGGCATCTTCAACTCTTACCCATCATCAAAATTAAGATTTTATTTTATATGTGAGTTCTCTTTTAAGTAATATTATTTTCGAATTTAATTTGGGTTAAATTTTAAAAATAATTATCTGATTAATCTTGGAAGTTGAACCATCCTAGTTAGTATGGGCTTAGCTTTATTGTTTCAGACTAAAGTAATACTACACAATTAAAAGATAAAGCCGCCATTCTAGCAAAGTAGCAAGGTAGCTTTTATGGTCCTCAAACTATCTTATGCTTTTCCACGTAATGCTAGTAATCCACTTTATTTTCTTCTCAGCTCCATAATCATAAACATTTGCATTTTCCAAATCTTGGATTTACATCTTGCAGCTTGTGTTGTACACAAATTCATGACTTAAACCTTAAATTAACTACATTAAAGTGTATTACTTACTTAAAGTAGGTTCAAATTGGAGTACTCAAATCGATGACTTTTAAGTTAACATATTTAAATTGGAGTATATTATGATGCTGTAATATGTGATTAAAACTATTTTAAGCTATCAAAAGATATAATTATAGTAAATAACTAGTCTTTAAATAAATAATATTTACTTCAAGAAAACTTGTAAATCAAAATACAAACAGATTTTGAATGGGAACTTCGAATTAAGACAACCTTTTCAATATACTATAGTTTCAGACAGCCTCAACACTAAATATTTGGGCCCATACAAATCTCAGTCGACTAGTTTTCAAGCTCATTAAACAAAAGCCCAAGATTTTAGTCTTCCGCCAAATTAAATATTAAAATAATTTAAAATTCATTGCAGATTATTATTCTATCCAGTTTTTTTAGTGATAAGTAAGACGTGTTGTATTCTTGAGCGGAAACATAGGTTTAAATTTTACAAATGACATTATTGAGAGAAATAATTATAAACTCTGAACATAAAACATAAATGAATAACAAAAAAGAAAAACACTCAAATTTTCTTTAAGGCCAGAAATGTAACATTTTTCTTTAACTTTTTTAATTAAGACACATGTGGAATTCTTAAAATATTCCATTGGTAGTATTTTCCCAATTCTAAAAATATGCCATACTTTGGTGTACTACTAAATGTTAAAATTTTAATATATCTGTTCTAAAATAGAATTATAATTACAAATTTATATTTCTAATAATATTTTCTTTAAATAAAATGGACTTAATATTAGTAAGTAGCTAAAACTACTTATCATGTTAATGGCTTTTTAAAATGATTAATCAAAACAACTGAAAGAAAAAACATTAGAAATTTCTTAATAATTTATCCCACAAATTTAATAAACATACATAATATTTACATGGATAAAAACAATTCAAGATTATCGTTTTGTAGCGTGATATATAATTTTAGGTGATATAATCTCAATGTAATGGCCCATCCAAATATATATATATGTAATTGTGATTTGGGTGTTACTTAATTTGT
Organism: Gossypium hirsutum; assembly: GCF_007990345.1. Lineage (NCBI taxonomy): Eukaryota > Viridiplantae > Streptophyta > Magnoliopsida > Malvales > Malvaceae > Gossypium > Gossypium hirsutum. The sequence goes on along the minus strand of NC_053448.1, from coordinate 47,637,360 downwards.
GTTGTAATAAATTAGAATTTTTTAATATCAACAAATCACATAAACAGATAACCCTTTAAAAAAAAAACAAATACACTAATATCAGCTTCAGATACAAATCTAGGAAGCTGAAAATGATTTGTGGGCAGCCTTAATTTGGAGGGGGAGGAGGAGGAGAGTCGATATCAGTCAGTCTCACGTGTAAGCAAAGGTAAATTTAAAGGCAGTGGATGCCAGTACCCAGTGCATTGCACCACGTTACGTTTATTATGAAGAGAGACAAAAGGAGGCTGTGCAATCCGACCATTTGGTAGAATGGTTTTATCAATGTTCCCCCACCAACGGCGTTTAGCCATAGATAGAGACAAAAAATCTGTTATTGAAGAATTTTGAGTGAAAGTGTTGGATGCTGGTGTTGTTGATGATTGTGCATCGTCTTCGCCTTCTTCAAACTTTCTACTACGTACGCAAAATTTGGACACAATTTGGTAATGAAGGGTGGGATTGCAATGTCATCTACTTTTGTGGGTATCAGTAGTATTTGGAGCCTATTTCTGATTTGCGGTTACATTACTCAAATATCACTTCCTTGCTCTTCAAATTGTAAATGCCCTTGTGCTGGGCTTCGGGCCTGTTTAGATTGTTGGTGAGATTGATTTTATTGAAATTTGAAGGTGAAAACATTGATAATTTTTTATATAATCCTTTCTCTTTTTTACTAACTTGATTGTTGAAACATCTCAAAATCTTAATTCCAATATCTCTAATTGTTGTTTCGTATTTGGCATGAGACTATAACTTTTCTATGACCGATCAAAATGCCAGTATCATTTGGTGTTGTTTGCGAAAACAATCGCCACCACAAAATAAACCCATTCCATCATTACCTGGCTTTCACCAAAAGAGTAAGGGGTGAATTTAAAACTTAGAGATTAAAATGCCAAAATTAAATTATAAATTTTGAAATCATTAAAATATAATTTTATTATTTTATTTGTTGAAAATAATTAGAGTTTGAAGGGTCGAAGAAGGAGGGCTATTTATAGGGCACCCCCAAAATGGCGCATTTAGTAGTGTAAGGGTCTTGAAAACCAATTCTGTTCGGACACGTGTCCCATGGAATGACATCACACCAAACTCATTATTAGTGTCATTTCCTCAAGAACAATTGTAAAGCATTATCATTAATACGACCATTCTAGAACCTTCGATGCATTTTTTTTTGGAGCGTCCTAAACATGCACAACAGGCAACTCTTGGTATGCCAACCTAACCACTCCTTCATCTGCTGAGGGCACCATTTGTTGAGAAGCTGTCTAGATAGTCTTGAGTTAAGACATTTTGTAACCTACCTATTGACTGGGGAGAGGGGACAATTATTTATCCCATTTTGTAACCAACCCATTTGCTCCTTCATTTGCTGAGGGCACCATCCACTCCTTCATGACATGTGGTAAGACATGATTATCAATGAAGAACCCTTCGTTAGTTACGACCCATGGATGACTTAGCCAGTGGCCTCTTGCCTTGAATTCTTTATGCTGGACATTCATCCGATGTCACTTGTGGTCAGCTATCCACTGGAAGCAACTTACTTTTGGCCATTGACTGCGGACTCTCCATATAAACCATTGAGGGATCACTAAGGCATAACAACCTTGTACAAATTCAATGGACCTACTACTTAGACAGCCACCCAAGTAGGCCTACCATTTGTATTGTTGGCAACATGACACTACCCAACAAGGATCCTCCCTATATATACCTTGGAGCACAAGGAATTAGGGATCCTCCTCTCCCGCTTCCCCAAGTATCCTAAGCATGACCTTCTTTCTCCTTTAGCATTTTACTTTGGATCTTCACATGTCACAAGTGAACCGACCCTCTAGTCACCACCATCTTCTCTTCCTTATCTTTTCCTTATTGATTCCTGATGTTATTATATATTAATTTTAAATTGGTTGATGAGTTAAAATGCATACCAATAATGTTAAATGCATTTTTTTTTAAAAGAACATTCTTCCCTCTTTATTTTATTTTCTTATCTTTACCTTATTGTTTCCTATCTCAACCAAAAAAAAAATTAAAAAAAGAAAACCTAAACATGTGTGAAATGTGCATGGATAAAGTTTCTTTGAAGTATGTAGATAAAAAGAGAAATTTCTAGGAAATTTAGGGAGCTTATAAAAGAAGAGGTGGTTAAAAAGCCAAAAAAACATGTCCTGTCCCATAAGATTGGACAGCCGCTCCTCATGCCATTTAACCCAACCCTTAATGCTTAAAAAAGATTCTTAAATCCCCACCTTAGCAATGAAACTTAATCATATTTTGTCCATAAAACATAATCATAATTAGCAAACTGGGTTTTGGATTACCATAATTTTCCTTTTTTGTTATTATAAATTTGATTCATTCATTCATTTAGTTTAGTTGTGATGGCAATGTGGAATGAATTGGACCTTTTCTAACTTTTCAAAATCCCTCCTGCGTTTCGCCTTCTCCGCTTTCTATTTATTATTCCATCTCCATCTCCAATTTTGCTTTAATATTCCAAATTTTAGAAATGTTATTTCTATGCTATTTTCTAATTATACTTCAATATTTGTTCAAAAATCAAGTTTATAACCCAACTAATACTTTCATTTCTAATTATTTAAGGTATTTTTAGATTAAAATAATAATTCTATATGTTAATAGTGAAAATGGTACGTATGATAATACAACGCACTAAGCACTAAGCACTAAGCATTAGAAGTTAGTTACAAACATGAAAATACGAAAATCAAATTGGAATCATTCCTTCTATTTTTATTTCCATACCCATCAAGAATAAATCACTACAAGATAGCAAAAGACTTTGATTAAATTGTTACATGCCTCATATTTCATGAAAATTCTAATGAATGACCAAAATAATGACAATGTTAAAACATTATCAGAGACCACTATGATTATTATATCATTCCCATCAACCATGAGAATTTTAGAAGACTCTTTTGCATCAATGACGTATAAATCAGTCTTCAAATGACTCAATCTCCTCCCGTTATTAGAAACAAAACCAAAGATAGAAAAGTTGATGTCAAATGTTTTTTTTTGAATATATATTAAAGGAGAAGAAGCGATTGCTATATCATTTAGGTGTCAATGATATCGTCGATTGTTATTCTAAACAAATCTTGACATTAATCTTTAATTAATTAAGGTATTGGTGAATGGATAAGTGGTAATAATGGATGGAAGCTACTAGTTTATATATATTTTCTGTAACCAGCTTTTGTTATTTCTTTAGCGAATTATTATTATTATTATTATGATGATGATGTTTTAAATACGATGTAAACTCGTTTATGAAATCATAAACTTTTATATTTATTATTTGCATTACCAAAAAGTAGGTGTAAATTAGAATCTAAAAATGATGAGTGTCCATTGTAGGGGCCAGAAGGCCTAAGATATAGATATGGGCCAAGCATCTATTCAAACTGTGACATTTGTATTGCAACTTCTAGATTCTCACCCAATTTGCACACCTTTCTCTTATTATTATTATTATTATTATTATTTAAATTTGAAACTACAAATCAAAGACGCCAACAATGATTTCAATTACAAAGCCGAAGTCGAATCACACGTATTTGTGGATCATCTCATCTTAGTTTAACCCCACCCACTACAACTGATAAAAGGTCACCTCTTTTTGTTTCCCTTCCCACACCTTTTTTTAAAGTTGATATGAACTCACACCTGCTGGTTCCAACTCACAACTCTATACACCAACCATACAAGTTCTTTTGGGCGCCTCAATCCTCAGTCAAGGGTTGGATTTTTCAATTGACATATAGGGGTGAAATGGCTATACATAGCTGGATGAATCATCTTTTTTGGTACCCAAACAGCAAAAAAGCTTGAGTTTTAAGCCCCACGAACAGTGAAAAGGAATTGGATTACTACTAATCATTCACTCCCACATTAATAGCAAAATCTCCTCCACTTTCTCTTTCCTCAGTAAATAATAAGACAGCTTAAATGTAAATGTCGTGTGAGACTCATCCTTGCCTTTGCCATGCGCGAACCTTTGACAAAAACAGGAAGCAGGTTGCTTAATTACTTGGGGGGGGGGGAGAGTAACTAAACCCCATCATTAACAACTGCAACTATGATCTTTTTGAAGCTTTAAAACGATTTCCTTCTTCACTTTTCTCCTACTTTTTGTACATTATCCACTTAAATGTTGGACATTAGAGATATTACCATTTGGATGGTAATCGTATATTTTGACAAAGCGTAAGACATCTTCCTATTGAAAGCCATCAATTTTGCTTTAGCAAATGATTAATGATCATGATAGAGATTTAGGTATAAGGCGAAAATAGAAAGGGGATTTGATTAGTGATAAGATGGGACCCTCGAGCTCAAGACTAGATATGGTGCTTCTTGACCTCTAAAGAATTGGGTTTTTCACTATTGCGGCCAGGATTTAGCAAGAAAAATCGAAAATCAACTTGAATTGAAGTGTTTCAATGATTTATAGAATTTAAGTTCGAAAATAGTGGTTACTCTAAATTAAATTAAATTAAATTTTTTATTTAATATATAATTAATTTTAATTTTTATTAAATAAAAATAAATATTTTATATTTAAAATGCTGAATATAATTTAAAAGTTCTTGAATTTTTTTAGAAATATTTATGAAAAACAATGAAATTTTGTCAAATAATAATTTTTAAAGTTAAATTCATCAAATCATTCAATGAATTGAACCATACAATCTAGGAAAAAACAAACAAATACTCGTTGTAAATGGTGAAGACAAACTCCATCAACACAACAAAGACTTTAGCCTCAACATCAATAGAACATTATGATACGTTGACAATTGGCTTTGTCACTACTCAAGCACGACATATCTGGAGTGATTAAAAGCACTTAACACGATAAGGAAATCAACTCTGGATGGTCCAAAGCGACGAGCAAAAATCGACAAAAAAATCAAGCATTCATGGAACTATAGAAATATTTATGAAAAAACAATGAAAATTTGTCAAATAATATTTAAAAGCCATAAAACAAAGTTTATTTTTGTCAAAATAGTCTAAAAATAATATGGGAAAATCGAGAACCAAACCAAATTAGGATGGATGGTTAACAAATCTAAAAAAATCAACCAAATTAAACCAATACAGGTATATTTGGAAGTTAAAAAAATAGATAAATTTTAATGAATCCATTATTTATCCTAGGTTTATTTCATAATTCATCTTGAACTATACATGTTATTTATTTTGGTAAGTGCTTAAACTATTATTTTCGTCCCAGGATACCTCAAAAATTAAAAGTTACTCATATTCTTATTGGAGATGAGTAACTTTTAGAGATAAAAAGAGATGAAAATAAAAGTTTAGCAAAGTAGAACAACAACTATAATTTTAAAGTCAAATCATCACTTAAGCATTTATCTTAAAAAAACGTTAGTTAAATGATTTATTTATTTTATTATTTTATAAGTTTCTTATCTAATAAATAAGGTTTTTTTAGATAATAATTGTTATTACTCTACTAGATAATATGCAAATTATTTAGTTTAATTATCACTTTTCATTCCTAAAAATTAGATATACTAGCAGTGAATTAAAATAAGCTACCAATAATACTACGGTGGTTTCTTGGGTTAGTTGCAACCCCTCTATATCAAGCATAATTTAATAGAAACTCTCATATGTGTCCTAATAGGCTTTAATCCTTCCCGGCCAAATTTCTTCACCAAATTAAGAGCATACTTCTCTTGCGATACGAAGATCTCATCCTTGAGCTATTTAATCTGCAGTCCTAAGAAATAAGACAATTCTACCACCATACTCATCTCAAATTCAATTTGCATCTTCACAAAGGCTTCTTTGGCTTGCTAAGAAGTTGAGCCAAATATTGTATCATCTACAAAAATCCAAGCCAATGTGATTACAGCACCTGTTTTGCTTGTTTGTGAACAATAACTTGTCCACATTTCCTCTCATATATCATTTCTCAATTAGAACTTACAAAATCTCGTTCCATGCTTTTGGGGCTAGCTTTAATTCATATAGTGTCTTAGTTAGTTTGTAAACGTGATTTGGACGTTTGGGGTCTTCAAATCCTTTAAGTTGATCTCTAAATATTTTTTCATTAATAAATTCATTTAAGAACATACTTTTTACATTCATCTAAAACAACTTGATATCCGAGTAAGTTGCAACTACCAATCAGAGCATGATGGCCTCCAAATGAGCTATAAGTGAGAAGGTCTCATCAAAATTAAATCCTTTCACCTAGTTGTAGCCTTGAGCCTCAAGTCTAGCCTTGTTCCTTCTTGTTCTTAAAGATGAGTTTTGTCTCAATCACATTGCAACCTTTAAGTTAGAGACTAATTTCCATACATCATTTCTTTTGAACTGATCCAACTCTTCTTACATGTCTTGAATCTAGTGCTTATTCTTAGGTCTTCCATCATTTTAGACTCTATAAAGGATATGTAGTAGGATAGCTTGACCATGTCATGGTAGTTAGACCCATACATGTCTCTGGTCTTGATTCCTTTATTAACATCAAGTAAAAACTCTATCCAAAGGATTTTTTTTGTTGTAGTAGTTTTTAGGATGGTTAAAGTTGGAAAACATGTTCGTAAATTGATTTGCACTATCAATTGGCTCAATTGCTTGTTCAATTGTAATTTCTTATACAACTTGCTCCATTACTTGTTCATCTGCACATTTATTCAGTAAAGAGCTTCTTGGTTCATCTTTGACAACTACACTAAAGGATTCTATTATAGACTTGGTGTGCTTGTTTGACACTCTATAAGCCTTGCTATTTGTGTAGTATCCCATCAAAATACCCTTACCATTGTATATATAGAATTTTCCTTAGTAGGATTTGTTTGTGAGTATGTGGTGGCGTGATTGTTATTGTCGCAAATTGTTATTGTGTTGACATAGCTGTTAACAACTGTTGAACCAACCATTGTGATGTTGATACGGCGGTTCATGTCGGCAAAAAGTTTATATATTTTTTAAAAATACAAGTCTAGAATGAATTTGGACATCTAAATATCTAGGTTCATTTAAATCTAGACATCCATATATCCAAATTCATTTTTGGACACTATTTTTTAAAAAATATATAAAAGTTATTAAATATTATAAAAATTGTGAAAGAGAAAAATGTGATTCTTGCTAACTCGCAATAGGTAAATTTCATTTTTTATTAGCTTTTGACATTCTTACGATTGTTTTTTTAAATCTATTTTGCTAATTGTGACATTGGTGTTTGATATACTTTTAAGGTCATATTCTTGATGAGGTGTTAACTTCAATGCAAGATGTAAAGCTGCAATGTCGAAGAACACACTTGTTATTATGATTAAACATATGCATAAAAAAAAGAGAGAGACTTGTAATAATATTTTTTAGCATAGACAGTAAATTACAAGGTTTTTAATCATTTGGTCGTAGGTTCAGAGCTCGTAATGAACGTTTCAAATTTTATTAGAAGCATTGTTTCTCATTTTTATAATGATTTATAATTTAAAATATAATTTTAAAATTTTTTATTATTTAAAAAACTATACATATACTGAATCTAGACAACTTAATATCTAAATTCAAATAAACTTAGAGGTCCATTTGTCTAGAATTAAAATTTTATAATTTTTTGAATTTTTATTCTTTATTCATGTGGAGTGACACGTCAGTATCACGATGCTTGACTCAACAACAGTCATTTCAATACAATAACAATCAAAGATGTGAACGCTAGCCAAAGGACTAAATTGACACATTTTTAATGTTTGAAAAATTAGTTGAATGCATTTTTTTAAAAAAATTATCACTTTCTAAACTCTTAACCTTTTGATTTGTATGTGTGGGATTCCGCTTAAATTTCTTACTTATATGAAGCCACCTACTTAAGAGAAGAAGAAAAAGTTCAACCTACTGAACTTCCCACTGTAAATCCCTATAGTACTTATAAAAAACCCACTTTTTTCCTTTAAAAAGCATCAGATCTTTGATCTAGAATTCTCCCAAACAAGTTCGAGAATATGTTCAAGCCTCTAAATTTGATAGTCACCTAGTCACAGGTGATACCACTAAAAAATTTGTCAATTTAGAAATTCCTCCAGAATTCCCAAAAGAATGGTTTGAGGTAGGATACACTCATATTCACTTTGGTGCTATACGATTAGCCCTGAATTATCATGGAACAGAAGGTAAACTAGTGGTTACCAGAATTGCCTTGCTGGATTCCAGATATCTAAAGTACCAAGATGCCTGTATTGCGACAATAGAAGCCACTCTAAACTCTGGGCTGGTTATGGTCACACTTTTCCCCAACTTCACCATGTCTTTACATGATCCAAACCTGACGACAGCCTTAAAATTTTAGATCCAGATTGTCAGTGCTCCTCAAGTTGCCTCAGCAATTATAGCAACTCTACATTATCAAATTGTGTATCGGGTTCAAGATCATGCTTTTAATCTCTCAAAGCATGGTACCAGTGACTCTCTCCTAATTTCGGTCAATACATAAGACTAACCCCACTGTATTCATGTTCCAGGACAAATCCCAAAGGCAAAATTGATAAAATTACTGCCTGAAAGGTGGATTAAAAATTATGAAAAGCTCTATGAGCATGATTTGTAACACCCTTAACCCGTATCCGTCGCCGGATTAGAATTACGAGGTATTACCAGTCATATCAAAGTTCATACAGATGATCATTTTATTTCACAACTAAAAATTTAATCACCTCAATGCTCATAACTTAATCAAATATCGAGTCTTAAAATTTTAACAAAACATAACATTGCATCAAACTCGTAAACAAATCTCTCATGCATAAAATGATTCGACAATCACACATAAATTTTTAATAATTCAATTCATCACATATATCACACATACTTTCAAATTTAACAACATTTATTTACTTACGAACTTACCTCGAACGAAGACAAACGGACCGGAACGGCTATTTGACAACTTTCGACTTCCCCCGATCCAAATTTGATTTCTTTCTCTCTTGATCTAAATTAATTTAAATTTGACTTGTTTAATAACATATTCACTCAAATTCATTCAAAAATACATAATTTGGGCATTTTGAACTTTAGCCCCTAACATTTCATATTTTCTCAATTTAGTCCCTATTTCAAAATAACACAAAATATTCAAACTTTCAACATCTTATAGTTAGGCCGAATTTTACTAGGCCGAATTTTACTAAGGTTCATAGCAGCCCATTTCTTTCATTTATTTCACATTTAGACCCCTCAATTTACAAAATTCACAATTTAATCCCAAATAGGCATTTTTACAAAAAATCACTTAATTAAACATGATAATCAAACAACATATATTTATTTTCTATCATCAAACAACAAAAACAACACATTTTCAACAATGGAAATTCTCAAATTCATCATCAACTCCAAAAATTAACACATGGGCTAGATAATATACAAAGCAACGATATCAAAAACGTAAAAATTATCAAAAATCGAGCAAAGCACTTGCCCAATTTAAGCTTTCAAAGTGCCGAACCGAGCCTTTCTTTTCCTTTATTTTTTTCTTTTGAAGTTTCGGCCAAGCATGAACAAATGCATGGGCATTTTGTGTTTTCTTTAATTTAATTATATGTTAATTTTCTTTTTACTATTTTAACCTTAATAACTTAACATAAAATTCACCTAACCTTGTCCATTATTGTCCACCATTATTATTAATGGTATAATTGACATGCAAGTGCTCCACATTTCCATTTTATATCAATTTGATGCCTTTAACAAATAGACCTCAAATTTTTCACTTTACGCGATTAAATCCTTTTATCAAATTAAACACAAACGGATAAATTAAATCACGAAAATTTCACACATGTCAATTCACATACTATGAGCACAAAAAATAATATTAAAATATTTTTATAACTCGGATTTGTGGTCCCGAAACTACTGTCCGACTAGGGTCTAAACCAAGTTGTTACATGATCAGAATAGACATGAGTTTCAAGAGTCTCCCATCTAGATTCAAAAGTTTCAACTGTAGAAACCAAGCTTGATGACAACTCCAAGATGGTGAAAGACTTAATTGCTCTTTTGCAAAGACGGTTAAAAGAAGTTGTCAGGGAAACTGCTGCTCCAGGACAATATTTCTTTTCTCATATTGCACAAAGAGATACAAAAATTAAAAAGCTAAAAGACTAGATCAGGATTTTGAAGGAAATAGGACGAATTCCTCCACCAGAAATGATTCTTAAAGATTCTAATAGAGAATTCTTACTATTTCCTTCAATCAGGCAGACTAGTCCTCCAACAGAAGAAACTTTCATTAAGTTCCCGGTAGTTCATGAAAAGAAGAAACCTAGTCTCCATGAGTTCCATATGCAGATAAAGAAGAAAATGGAGAAAGAAAAGAAAAAAGCTGAAGAAGAAGCCGAAACAAATAAAATTCAGGAGAAAGAATCTCCTCAATATGAATCCAAACAATTGTGAAACAGACTCATAGTTGAAGATTCACCGCCACCTTCTCCTCCGCCGAAACAAACCTCCAAAATTTTGATGATGCAACACCAGAAAAATCCTTTGTCATATTTTCTAAAGGACTGTTAAGATAATCTAGTGCCAAAATTTTTAGCTATTCAGCTATTAGAAATAGAAAATAATTCTCAAACAGAATCATCATCATCTGAAATGTCAATAGATTCCCCTCTAGACACTTCTTCTTCAGAAGAAGAATCAGAAGAAGACTTCTAAAAAATTGCCCAAACTCAACCAAAGGTTGAAGTCCCTTCTGATGATGATCCCATAGTAGATGAGACTCAACAAAGAGAGTCATCTTTTTAAGCTCCAAGAACTACAAAAGGACTATCCATTAGTAGGATGACGTTCACACTTGATGATATTCCACCAGAAAAGTAGCCAGTCAGAATTCAAGAATTCCATTCTTGGCTTGACACTCGAAAGCTTACTAAAGAGAGTAATTATAACATTCTCTTGGAATTTGTTTCCAGATTTATAGGAATGTTAAGAGATTGGTGGAATTCAATTGATCAAAATTCATAAATACAGTTCTTGATCCTTCAAGACCTGAGTGCTCCAATCAGAATCATACACCAACATTTTGTTGGTAATCCTAATGATTTACTCAATATAAAGAGGGATGAGTTTTTCAAAAGAAAATGTTGTTCCTACAGCAAAAGAGACCTGTCAAGACATTTCAAAATAATGACTCGACTCTTCTGCTCATTAGGACTCAACAATAATCTCAAACTTGTAATTCTAGCCTCAATCCCAGATCCTCTACAAGTTGCAGTCAATCAAGCCCTTCAGAGACAAAACAAGGACATTTTAAGTCTTACAGCTGGAGAAATTCAACAAGAAGTCTTTATTGCTCTTGAAGATATTTGCAACATGAGGAAGATTTTTAGAGATTATCTTCATGGAGATATGGTTTGACAAAGCCTGTAATGATTCTTACTTGAAGTTCAAATGCCCAAAAGATCGTTCTTGTGTATGCAGAACCAAAAAGAAGAGACATTTCAAGAAACCTAATCTTCAACACCGTAAATTCTCTAGAACTTCAAGAAAATGGAAACCATAGTGGAGATATTTGAGAAAGAAGAAATCTCCTCAAGGTACAAAACCATCCAGATATTATATTTGCAACAAAAAGGGGCATTTTGCAAAAATATGTCCCAACAACAAAAAAGGTGCAAAGATGATCCAGCAAATTCAAGACAAAACTAGAATTCAAATCAAAAGAGGTGATGATCTTGAATCTCTTTTCTCGATAGATAATGAGGCAACAGAAAAGACTCTGTGTGCAATTCCAACTTATTTTTTAGAAAGTGACTCTGATTTTTTTGACTCATCCATCTACATGATGAATGCCATGCTAGCCCAATAAAATCAATATCAATCAGTTATTGCAAAGGATACTGTACCAGTTCCTCAAGTTCCAGTGAAGATTTATTTAGACAAATACAATAAGCCTATTACTGTTATTGCATTCCTTGATATTGGAGCTGCTGCAACTATCATGAACCTAGATGTTCTCCCGCAAAAATGGTGGAAGTCTCATACAACATTTTTCAATTCAGCGGTAAATTATCCTTTTGCAACATATTTGAAAAGTAAGCCTATTACTATCCAATTTTTCCCTGGATGTTTTGTTCAAACAACTGTTCTTGGATCCAAGCTTCCAGGAAAAGACATTGTCATTGGATTTGATTTTTATTCTAAAGCCCAACATTTAAGAATCCTTTCAGATGAGCTTAAATATAAGAATCAATTCCAACCATTTGTGCAAATACCCAAAATTTTCACCTTCCAATTAGATAAAATATCCTAAATAGTTTAAAAACTCAAAAACCTTGCCTGTGTAGATTCCTACACCGAATTTCTTTCAAAATGCTCTAACCCTTTGTGGAAAAATTATGATTTCTTTATCTCCTTGCCATTTAAGAAGAATGAAGACATCAATCCCACGAAAGCCAGCCATCAAGGAATGAATCCTGAACATCTTTGTCTTGCTAAAAAGGAATGCGAAGATTTTCAACAACAGGGCCTGATTGAACCCTCAGATTCACAATGGGCGTGTGAAGCGTTTTATGTCAACAAAAGGTCTGAACAAATAAGGGGAAAACTCAGATTGGTGGTAAACTATGAACCCCTTAATCTTTTTCTTCAAGATGATAAATTCCCTGTGCCAAATAAGAAGGCGTTATTCTTCAGCCTAGCCAAAGCTAAAGTCTATTCCAAGTTTGATCTCAAAGCTGGATTTTGGCAATTGGGAGTTATTCCAGAAGACAGACAAAAAACGAGATTTTACAATCCAAACAGACACTACCAGTGGAAAGTGATGCCTTTTAGACTTACAACAGCATCATCAAAATTTCAAAAGCCCATGGCAAAATTTTTCCAGCCAATCATGAATACTACCTTGGTGTATACTGATGATATTCTCCTCTACAGTCCAGATAAAGAAGCCCATTTTAAGTTACTTAACCAGTTTAGTCAACTTGTGTTCCAGTATAGAATTATGATCTCTGAAAAGAAAATGCACATCAACAAATCAGAGATAGAATATCTTGGAATGAATCTTAAAAAAGGTAAATATTCTCTAGAACCACATATTGCTGAAAAACTTCTTGAGCAGATCTAACCAAAAAACAAGTCCAACAATTTTTGGGAGTTGTTAATTATCTTAGAGATTTCATTCCTAAAATCTTTAAATATATTAAACCTCTCACCAAAATGTTGAAAAAAAATTACCTTTATGGGGCAAGTCTCAGACCAAAGCCATCTAGATACTAAAAGAAAAGTTACAATATCTACTAGCATTACAGATCCCCTCTGATGGTAAAAGAATACTTCAAATAGATGCAAGTGATAAATACTGGGGAGCCATCTTATTTGAAGAACTTGAAGGAAAAAGACACATATGTGGATTCAAAAGTGGAAGATTTACTAATGCAGAACTTTATTATCACTCCACTTTCAAAGAAATCCTTACAGTCAAGAAAGGTATTTCAAAATTTGAATTCCATTTTAATTAGATACCATTTCTTGGTTGAAATGGACATGTCTTTATTTCCGCAAATGCTCAAGTTCAAACAGAAAATTATTCCACACCCTCAGCTCTTGAGATGGGTTGAATGGTTTTCTAAATATTCCTTTGATGTTAAACACATAAAAGGAAAAGGCAATGTTTTGGCAGACCTTTTAACTAGACCAACAAAGGGAGTGATGACGTTCAGAATTTTCCAACCCATGCCTATAATGATGTACAGATTAGTAACCTTATCTTTTTCAAAACCCTCTGTGCAAACTTTTCCTATTTCACCTAACTTAAATCCAGATTTTCCTTTAGAAGTTATGACATTAGTTGAAGAAAAAACTTTCCACCAAAAAACCAAAGAAATGATGTTTAAATATCAACTCCAAATTTTCAGCAATTTTGAATGTCTTGTTCTCAATCCCTTTGGTGTACATCCTGATTATCCTTTTATTTATCCTATCAGATGGATTTGTTTCACAGAAGTTCCAGAAGAATTAAAATGATTTTTATGGTATTTTACTCATCTTTACCATATATCCATTAGATTCTTTGTTTCAAACCTCAAATATTTCCTGCGCAATGCAAGCCATAGAAATATCCAGCCAAAATATTAGAATCTTTTCACATTCTTAAGCTAGTTCCATCTTCTTGATCAATGGTTGAACATGATTACAAATGAGCAGATGGGAACTCCTAGATATGAAGCTGTAATCATCTTTGATAAACCATAATATTTTGTACAATGTGGACGAGCTACACAATTAGGTTCTTTCCAAACTACTTGGGTTCATAGTATCTATCCAGATGAAGTCACATATTCTGATAATGAATATAGAAGCCTGTAGAAATATCTTTGCCAGCTCAATCAAACAATCCCATTTGAAATATGGCCTCCTCCAAATATTGATACTCCCTGGGATACTGGGCCGGATGGCCCTTATTATCAATAAATTCTTCATGCACTTCAAGAATATAAGGCTGATATTCCAGATCCGTCTGAATGGTTCCAAGAGTATCCTATGTACTGCAACCAAGTTGAGATTGAAAGGATAAGACTTCATAACAGCTCAATCCAAGAAGATAAGTATGAAGATGAAGATACGTGTAAAGAAGTTGATGACAACAGTGAGAGCTCCATAGACAGTGCACAACTTCCTCTTTCTAATGTCAATAGTTAAAGCATGCTAAAGAATCTTAGTTTTGTTTTTTAAGACATGAAAGTGTATTAATAGTTTGTATTGTAACTATGTATGTCTGTTTTTATCTCCTTTACCTATAAAAGGAGATGTATTTTACGTTGTAGGGGCATCAAGTTTCTATCTAATAAAATTTCAGTGTGTTCTTTTATACTATGGCTTTCTAAACTTTTTCCATTCTTTTCTAGGTTCAAGCAAAGATAGATAATCATGAAATTCATAAATGAGTCTTGAAAGTATACTTTATGCTTGCCATTTATTGGATCCTGCACATCAGAACTCAAACTTGGATCAAAGATACTAATTTGTTTTAATTTACGAAGGTGTTTTGAATTAAGGTTTTATAACTAAAAGGCAGTGCCTGTATTTTGACATAGCATACCTACTATTTAACCTTGATTCTTAACTGGGGCCTGCTAGTGCTAAGGCACATCAACCAATCTAATCTTTATCCTTAATAGCATGGCATGAATAAAGTTAAACCATATCTACTTTTCAAGTAGTCAACAAACATCCAACTGAATCACCTTCCCAGTTATTAACATCAATTTTTGGGACAAAAAGTTGGGGTCAAAAGTAACCGACCTTGAAATCATGAAATTCGTTCCAACTCAATGTTTCGCTTCACACAAAATCTAACATTAATATACTAATTACATTATATGTTTCCTCAGCTCAACAATAAGAGAGAAATGAATGCGTCCAAATAAAGAGTGAGTCAGAACAAAAATCAAATATCTATAGAAACCAATCAAGAAAAGAGACCTTAGCAAACATATCAAACTAAAAAGATGACCACCACCCCCGACTAACAAACAATACTAGGCGGTTAAAACAATTACTATTAATTACCCTTGGTAATTCATATATTTGAGTCGAATCAATATGCATAATCATATTACATGGATTTTGGCATGTATGTTTATATTTCTTTTTCTTAGCATGTCTTTTCCTTATTGTATTTTAGTTGTTTTCTCGTATCGCCAGCTTATCTTGTACTCTATCATGTCCGATATCGCTAAGTTACCAATTGAAATACGAGCGCAAAGCACTGCACAGTGGGATTCATGTCTAGAATTCCAATGTTTGGTATGATTCTAGTCCGAATTATTTTTTGTCCTTTAATAAGAAGAGTTTGGAACACCACCACAATTGCATATCAAGGGATTCTTATAGTCCACTATCAAGTGTGACAACTCAAAGAACATATTTGCGAGGCAAGTTTTGTTTCGAGCGGACAATATCAAGTGCGGCTTCCCACAAATGGTATAAAATGATTCTCAAACCAGAATAAAAGAGCTTAGTGCCATAGCATGGGGGCCACCTCTAGAATCCCACGGGAGTTAGTGAAAGCCACCTCTCGAATCCCCAAGATGTCAAACTTTATCCAAAACTTTATGCTTATGACATTCAAATCCGAATCGAGAATATGTAGAGACTTTAGTGATATACTTGCGAGAGCTTTTGTAAGACAAGTTTTGATTAAGATGAAGAGTAACTTGCAGACTCACTCTGGTTGTTTACATATATATTAATACTGGAACAACTAATGACTAGACATGCAATGTGAGTTGGGGTACAACCTTTTCCCCTATTGGAGTTTTAGTTTTTCCGGCCAAGGCCTAGATTCAATAAAAACACAGAAACCCCACGAGTAAAAGAGCAGGGCACCACATTGGAAAAGCTGAAAGTGACATTTATGGATCCGCAGGGCTTGGGCCACCAGCACTGCCCACCGTGTGGAGGTATGGTAGTAGACTAGGTAGGTCCCCTGTAACCCTGAAGGTTATATTTCATAAGTCTCCAACACCAACCGGTAAAGGCAGACTGCATCAAATCTGGCCGCAAGCGTGGCAATTCTGTATTTTTCTGATACGCACCAAATTCCAAAGCTCTAAAAAGGGATTGTAAATGACAGACAGACAGGGATTACACGAACTTGAAACAATTGCTCGAATGTTAATTTCCAAACTTGACAATATTTTGGTGGCCTGGCCTCACGTCAATGTTTCAGGCCCCTTTTGAGCCCTCCTTGCTTAATTTGTATGTTGTTAATACAAAAAAAAAACTCCAATCCTAGTTTGCTGCAAATGGTGTCTTCTAGTATGATTTTGTACTTATGTTGTGTACTTAATCAGTGAATCATAAAATACTGTAATTAAAATTGTGGGACTTTATTACATGATGTTGTCTATTTTTGGCGAAAAATTTAAGCATGAAAATGAACAAAGAAAAAGTTGGGAGCTGCGTACGACATATATTCTGCTTCGACTATTTTTCTGAAAGACTATTCATTCTTTATTGCTTTGATTGTTTTCATGAAATCTTTAGGTTCATTGATTTCCCAAAGAAAAATCCCTGAAAGAAGAAGTGGAACAGTTGTGAAATGAGGGGATTCCCACATGGGCGCACCATTATGCAAGATTCTCTTTCAAAATTCCAATCCCTTAGATGTTGCTTGTCAACCACCTAACATCATTCATCTCCTTTTATTTAGGCATTGAAATATTTTTGAATCTCTATACTAATTCAACAAGAAATTAATGAGATGCAAATTTTCATAAGCGACTAGAAGCAAAAGCCTTAATAGTTTCAAAGTTCACCCCCCTTATGGTCCCACAAAAGGAAGGGTTGTCGGTTGGCCGCCCCCCGGGTAGCAGTGAGAAGGACCATTACAACATTTGTGGATAACCCTTTTTTCTCACTTAAGGTTTACATCAATTTATCCCCCACCAAGACTTAACCTGTATCCAACTCCACTCAAATTTTCACAGATTATCCTTAGCCTATCCAACAAATACCAAGGATAGCCAAAGTTGCTCGGGCTTAGGATAGGCATGGATCGAGCCAAGACAAAACCCTTGGACTCGGCCTTTAGTGGACAATGATCGAGCCTAAACGGAGACTGGGTCTTAGTCCCCCTTGTGATCATGCCTCAGTAACGCACAACATGTAGGTAGACAACTTTTGTACATTACTCCTTTTTGACAAAACCAACTTGTTTAATGTTACATTTTTAACCTACTCTTACTCCCTCTATTTTTATACCCTTTTTGTTTTTTGAATTGAAGTAAAGGTTGAAGAGTTTTTAGCTTTTTCTCTTTCACTTTATGATATATATAGCAGCAGAAGAAATTCCCTTGAACCATCTTGAGCGAAATCAGGTGACCATGAAATGAATCTCCTTCTTGTTTATTTGATTCAAGTTTGTAGGCTTGGTGTTTATTGCTTTGACAAATTCTAGATTTTCCTCGTAATTTCTACCTGGCTTTTGCTTTCTCTCTCCTTTTCTTTTTTCTATTTTAAATGAATAAGAGAAGTAGTACAGTGCATATATAAGATGAAAAAAGCACTTACATATTTGATTGTTGTTAGTAACATAAATGGCACCCATTCGAGCTGTGAAAAGTCCGAAGTGAGATTAATTACCTAACATGGGCATGCATTGCATTGCGTTACATTTTGGTTAATTACTATCTTGATGAAGTGAAGGGAAAAGCTTAAGCATTTTTAGTATGGAACTATGGATTACTCATCACTCATATCTTTCTTAAGTTCCTCTTTCAATCCTGTGAATCTCAGCCATTTAGAAATGATATCATTAAGAACAAAAATGAGGGCAAAGCTTGTGAGAATCCAATGCAAAAACAAGTTTGAAAGGTGACCTTCAACTACCAAGATAACGCATTTCATTAACGAATCCCTCTACGACTGAAAAGAACACACACTTTTCCTTATCATGCTAACATCAATCACTCAATCTTAATGCTACTGTTTCCTTCATCATCATTGGATCATTTGGATTAAATTCGAGGAAAGGGTTGGTAATGATATTTTAGTGAAATGGCAAGGCCAGTTCAGTTCCAGATTTTTAGTTGTAGTGCAGCCCCAATCATTAACGTATATAATCTGCAAAGTGCAAAATCGTCGGTGAGGATGGTTAAAGGCAACTATAATAGCCATACACATATTCTATTCCTTCTTTAAACTTTCCCCTTTACTTTCCTTGTGTAAAGCTAGCAGATAATAAAAATTAGAAAAACTTTTTTAAAAAAAAAGATATATTTTTTTAGTTTTCTTAAGAAGATATAGTGAATGGGAATTGAGTGCTGTACGATGTTGCGTATAAACTAGTTTTTGGGTAGAATAATAAACCTGGGGCGTACAGGTGAAAGTAAAACATTTAGTGTAGCAATGATGACAGGGAGGGGCACAAGTGGGCGCAGGCTTAGCATGTGGGTGCTGCCTTCCTCATTACTCGCTGGCACGGCGTGGTCATAGGACTCAAGGCAAAATGTCCTTCAAGCCTACGGCCTCAAACCATAAATACTTTTTTTTTCTTTTTTAGAACATAAACCATATATACTTTTAGTTTTAACAAAAGGATTAATAAATACACACAACATATACAGGTTGAATTTTCCGATGAATGATTGGCAGTTGGTGTGTGCGAGCATCAAAAGCATTGAATTTTCAGGTGGTTGTCCCAAGAAACATTCTTTGTTTAATTGTTGTGGAGTCTTCTAACATGGTGAACTCAAGCTCAACATTTATGTATGCTATAAAAGAGGAGAGCTGCTGTGGTCTCTTCTTTTTGGGTTCATTGAATTGGGGAAAGTTCTAGCATACTAGATGTTTAATAGGATTGCAATGACTTTGGTTCTTTGTTTTGCATGTCCAAATCAAATTGACTGAAAGGACTTGGGAATTTAGATTATTTGATCTTCTTGGTTTCCTAAAAAAATTGTATCTAAATCCTCTTTGCACTCCTATCATTCTCCCTCCAATAAATGAATGCTAGATATTTCTTTTTAGATTTATTTTTATTTGTAATATAGAAGATTTTTCAACTTTTTAGAGTTTGAAGTCTATTTTTCCTTTTTGGTATATAGTTGGGGGGTTGCTTGGTTGGGTCAAGAAATTGGTGGTCTAGCTGGTTGTTGGAGTAGGAACTTTGGTGCACCAAAAGGGGGACTCCTATAATCAGGCAAGGAAGGAGCTTGATTAGTTTCTATCATTATGCTAATTTGTAGCTGGTGAATACACAACTGAAGGGGAAAAAGCAACACAAAATCCAGTCATGAAGTTTATGAAACTTGGATCTCGGCCTGACACCTTCTACACTACAGAGGTTGTAAGGTATGAAGACACACTCATTATTTTTCTTTATCTATATTTGAGGAAAATTTCATGAACTTTGTTTTCTCGATACAGGTCTGTCTCTTCTGAAGTCTCTAGTGACCTTATAATTCAAGTGAAAGGAAGTAGATATATGCTTCACAAGGTAAATTTTCTAAGCTTGTTCTAAATCCCATGCATTTGTTGTGATTCCATTCAATCTTTTTTTTTTCTTATTATATTGATTCTTTGCAAATTCACTGTACGGGTAGTTTCCTTTGTTGTCAAAGTGTATGCGGCTGCAAAGAATATGCTCTGAATCCCCTGAAACATTACAACCCCAAATCATCCAGTTACCTGATTTCCTTGGTGGAATTGAGGCGTTTGAGCTTTGTGCTAAGTTCTGTTATGGCATCACCATCACTCTCAGCGCCTATAACATTATGGCGGTCTGATGTGCTCTGAATATTTGCAGATGACAAAAGATGTTGAGAAAGGGAACTTAGTTTACAAAATCGAAGTTTCTTTAATTCTTGCATCCTACATGGTTGGAAAGACTCTATTATCACCCTGCAAAGCACCAAAGCCTTTTCCCTATGGTCTGAATACCTTGGAATCACAAGCAGATGCATAGAATCAATTGCATCAAAAGTTTTGACACACCCTTCAAAGGTGAGCTTGTCACATAGTCATTCGAGAAGGGTTTGGGATGATATGTCTTGCAATGGAGCGGAGAAACAGTGGCACCAACAGACGATCAAAGGTTGGTAGGCTGAGGACATTGCTGAGTTGAGTATTGATCTCTACTGGAGAACCATGATAGGTATTAACTCTGGTGGGAAAATACCCTCTAATCTCATTGGTGAAGCACTGCAAGTTTATGCATCTCGATGGCTACCAAACATATCCAGAAAAGTAAAAACTAACAGAGAAGTAACAACAGCATCTACCTCGGATTCAGACTCGGCTGGCGAGGTTACTTCAAAGCACAGGTTGGTGTTGGAATCTTTAGTAAGTTTACTCCCATCAGAGAAAGGCATTATTTCTTGCAGTTTTCTACTTAAGCTCTTGAAAGTAGCCAACATTCTTAATGATTCATCTTCTTCAAAGATGGAATTGGCTAGAAGAGTAGCACTTTAATTAGAGGAGGCAAGAGTCAGTGATATGCTAATACCTTGTTTATCACACTCGAGCGATACCCTCTATGACGTCGACATAGTTTTGACCATTTTTGAGCAATTCATGTTACAAGGACAAAGTCCTCCAACTAGCCCTCCGAGATCTAAGCTGGGGATTGAGAGGAGAAGAAGGTCGCGATCAGCCGAGAATGTGGATTTGGAGTTTCAGGAAGCTAGGAGATCTTCTGCATCACATAGTTCCAAACTAAAAGTAGGTAGAATTGTAGATGGATATCTCCAAGAGACTTCCAAAGACGTAAATCTGCCTCTCTCAAAATTCATTGCAATAGCTGAGACCATCCCAAATTTCTCACGGCCTAACCATGACGATCTCTACCGAGCCATCGACATTTATCTCAAGGTAAATAAAAACCGGCTTCCTGGCCTCACTTGTAACACCCCTAACCCGTATCCTTCTCCAAAATAGGGTTATAGAGCATTACCGGAGTTTACAAATTAATTTTCAGACATTTCATTTCATCAAGCATTCAGATTTATGACCAATTAAAATCAAAACATTTATGAGCTAACATTAACCAATTTAACTTATACAAGTCATTTTAACCAGAATCAAGTCATCCAAAATTACCAATAGAACCAATGGATAATGTGATATATCTCCAACAAGCTTCCAACCCAATCGAGCTTCCGATAATCATTTAAATGCATTAAATAATTATACATATTACCAATAATAATTCGATTCCAATAATAAAACGCACATATAAATATAATATTCATTACTAAATAGCATTCACTTCAATTAAAATTATATAGAATATAGTTCATACGAGCTCACCAGACTAAATTGCAGAAATACAAAAATTCAGGGACATTTTGGAAATTTTCTATTTTTCTCATATTTCCACCCAATATTGTTCTAAATTTCATTCAATTTTGTAATTTAGATAAATAACCAATCTATTTCATGCAATTTGGTCACTTTTTGATATTTTTACAAATTTACCCTTAAAGTTTCACATTTGTTCAATTTAGTCCCTGAACCTAAAACATGTAAATTGGTCATTTTTATTGAAAACTCGTGCTAGTTAAATAATCATATATTTTCCTCCTCCTCCTCTCCATTCCACATCCTTAATGTATATAACATGCTTATAGGTAACACTATCTATAATTTCACCATTTACTTATATATATTCATTCAAAGTTGTCCACTTGAGTCGTAGTCACTAAATTATTTATATCTTGAGATACAGAACTCCAAATTAAGATCTGTAAATTTTATCAAGATCCATAAATTTTATCTGAAACTAGACTCACATATGTTCTTACCATAAAAATTTCAGAATTTTTGGCTTAGCCAATAAGTACAATTTATTCTTTAAAGTCATCCCTATTCTGCTGTCTAACAGTTCCGACCCTTCTTCACTAAAAATTAATTATCTCCTCGTACAGAATTCTAATGATGTTTCTGTTTGTTTCTATTGAAAATAGACTCATTAATTATTTAAATGTATAAATTTAAGCCTATAATTATTTTTCTCCAATTTTTTATGATTTTCCAAAGTCAGTACAGGGGAACCCGAAATCATTCTGACCTTGTCTCACAAAATTTATTATATCTCATGATTTACAATTCTATTTCTTACACCGTTTCTTCTATAAGAAACTAGACTCAATAAGATTTAATTTCATCTTTTATTAATCCTCTAATTAGATTTCCACAATTTATGGTGATTTTTCAAAATTAACCTACTGCTGCTGTCTAAAACTATTTTAGTGCAAAATATTGATTACTAAGTTTATAACACTCTTATTTTCCTTCTCTACACTATTTCTCATCACTTTCTCTTATTTTCTCTTCACTAACATATCAAGAATATAAAACCTTATATAATAAAACCTTACATTAACATCAATTTCATACTTTTTCAATAATATCAAACTCAAAAATATATTGAAGTCTTGATGCTCTTACCTTGCTCAATTGATTTCAATCTTTAACTTGATTTTCTCTCTCCTCCAGCCTCTATTTCTTGAATCTAACTTGATATTCTAGCTCCCCATAGTCTCCTTGTTATCTTTCTCTCTTGATGGATATGGAAATTCTTTTGATTTTTAGGTGAAAATGGTAATTTTTTTGAACGAGGGACCAAATTGTAAAGAAAGCAAAACTTTCTTTCTTTCTCTCTTCTCCTAACGTTGGATGCATGGAAGATGATGGGTTGGTTGGTTTTTTTTTCATCTTTCTTTCCACATATATATACTAAACAATAAAATAATAAAATATTATTTAAAAATCAAATTAAAATATTAATAAACTAATATTTATTTATTTAATCTAAAATATCTCCAACATCATCATTATCTTCTAGATTTCTCTCTCTTCTAAATGACCATTTTGCCCGTTATGATATTTTAAAATTCCATCCTTGAGTCATCACTTAATTTGGTAAAATTACGATTTAGTCCCTCAAAATTCTTCACCTTTTTCAATTTGGTCCTAATCCATCCATTTTTCTTAGTTTCTAGATCATTCCACCCTTAAAATATTTACACCTTTGGTCCTTTAACTTTTTTGTATTTACACTTTAACCCTTCAAATTTTGAATATTTACTCTTGACCCACAAAACTTTTCTCACTTTTGCGATTTAATCCTTTCTTGAATTAATATGTCATAATATACTTCCCAATGTTGACATAACTCAATATTACCCTTTTTATCACTTTATTTTCTTATTTTACTATACCAAGGATAATATCTTACTGTAGAAATTTTCAAAATATTACATTTGTGGTCCCAAAACCACTGTTCCGACTAGGCCCAATTTCAGGCTCTACATCACTAGTTTACCGTGTTTCATACTTGTGTTGAATTCCTACAATGGAGGGAAATCC
The DNA here is from genome assembly GCF_007990345.1 of Gossypium hirsutum. Lineage (NCBI taxonomy): Eukaryota > Viridiplantae > Streptophyta > Magnoliopsida > Malvales > Malvaceae > Gossypium > Gossypium hirsutum. The sequence continues at coordinate 47,613,435 of NC_053448.1, read as the reverse complement.
GTAGAATATAATTTGTAATCATCTCAATAAACATGACGAATTCTGAACAGTGGCATAAAACTGAGCTGTTACTAGTGCTAATATGAAGGTTCAGATTCAATTTGTTGTTTTTTTTGAATATCCAGGCACACCCGGAGCTAAACAAGAGTGAAAGGAAAAGGTTATGCCGTATTCTGGACTGCAGGAAGCTGTCGGTAGAGGCCTGCATGCATGTTGCTCAAAATGAAAAACTTCCACTAAGAGTAGTGGTACAAGTTCTATTCTTCGAGCAAGCTCGAGCAGCCGCAACGGGGGCCAAAGTGGCTGACCTCCCTAGCAACATCAAGGCACTTTTAGCCTCTCATAACATTGATCCATCTAAGCCTCTAGGGCCTTTAAGCACTACTACTAGCATCCCAGTAGATGATGAATGGAGCAACTCAGGCATTAAATCCCCAAAGTCGAGAAATTCGAGATTAAGGACCAAGGTAGCTGGAGAAGATGATTTGGATGAAAATGAGATGAATCGTGATGGAATGGGAAGACCTTCTAAGTTTAAGGCATTTTGTGCTCTTCCTAGGAGACCCAAAAGAATGTTCAATAAGTGCTGTCCATCAATAGAAGTGGCAGTGAAAAGAACTGAGTGAATTTTTGTTTATTTACAAGTTAGAGATGGTAGCTTTTTAAGGGTAAAACCAATACTCTTTCTCCTTGTAATTTTAGCTAAGAAACAAAACAATCTCAATGTGCATTGTGGGTGTAACCTAATGTAATAAGAATCAAGATTAAATGTAAGCATGAGTATTCAAAACTCCAATATGGTCTCAATTATATATTATTAACTTTTTAATTTACATTCCAAATTTTTGGGCATTTCGGATTTTAAATTTTGATATTATGGATTCAATTTTTTTATATATTGTTTTGGTCATTTAATAAAATGAAATCTACGCCAATTATTTGATTGATTTAGATATAGGTAGAATTTAATAATGTTAATTATTATTGTTACAACATAAAATATTAAGAGTTGGTCGATAGGTAATGTCATAACCTGCCAAACCACCATTAATCTGACTAACCACTTATTAAAATTAGGGTCAACTATTAATATAGTCACTTTTATTTTCCTCATGTTACATTTTAGTGATTTATGTTTGAAATGTTACGTTTTTAGTTACTTACGTTAACGTGTTGTAACATTTTAGTCACTGAGCTGTTAATTGCTGTTAATGGTGTAACAGTAAGCTGACGTGGCACATCTAATCATCATTTCAAACATAACTAACTAAAATGTAATCTGAAAGAAACAAAAGTGACTATTTTAATAGTTTACCTTTAAAATTATTCCGATATAAAAAAACAGTTGAAAGTGAAGTTTCCAAAATTTCCCAATTCTTGACAAGAGATTTAACTGAAATCAGTTTTCAAAATTACTTTTTCATTGGTCTGGAATCCCATCTTTATTTGAGAAGATGAGCAACCACCTTTAAAAAAAAAGAAATTAATTTTTTTTTGGTAATTTTCAAATTTTATGAAGTAAATAAATAAGAATATGCACGATACGCAAGATATATAAATATATTCTACACAAATATATACAACAATTAGTTTGTATTCTCGTACAATGCGCGTATATTATATTTTTATAAAATTAATTTTTTAAAAATTTTAAAGAATTTCTTAAAAAAATATTAATAAATTGAAAAAGCAATCTAATTACAAAATGTTTAACTAATTTGGAATCAATTATATTAATGTTATTTAATTTTACTATTTAATATTAAAATATATAAAAAAAACCATCATGCTTTGAATATTAATAGTAATATATTATAATTTGAATGATATTATTAATAATTTCTTACCGGTTATCTATTTTATATTTATTGTTAATTTAATTTGTTAATATTTGATTTTTTTATAATTGTTAATATCTAATTTTGTTCCACTTTAATCAATGAATATAATTAATTTTTATTCTTTCTGAAAAATATAAATTTAATTTGAGAAATATTATTAATATGTTTCTTTCTTAAAACTATATTTTAAGCTTAAAAATTTAATATTCATTAATTTTAAAATAAAGAGATAATTTATTTAAAATAAACTTTAATCATAAATAAAAAAAATTAAAAGGTAAGAACAAAAGATGGGGTGCTGAATTTGGGCAAAATCCTTGGACATCCAGTGATGAACGTAAAACCATTTCGAACCTGAATTTAGGGTTTGGGCCTAACAGAATTCAAATTGAATCTTCAACTTTAGCAAACTAATTAATTAATGCTTCTTTCAAATATTTAATAATATTGGGATTATTGGGAAGTTATTACAAAATATATTAAGTTATTTTTAAAGTTTTATACTTAATCGTGTAAAGATACGAGTTCAAAGACAAAATGATAATTTTATGTCAAGAGCATTTTGGTCAATTGGAAATAATTATAATTTAATATTAAAGTTTATAGTGATGTACGCTGATTAATTCTACCTCTCAATATGATTTGGTTGACCTTAGAGCCATGGATGTTATGGCTTCACATGAGTTGCATGCATACATATAGTTCTCCCATGTTATAAGCTTAACTTACTCATTTTGAATGGTTTATGAATGCCTTATCATGCTAGATATGTTTGATGCATATTTTGATGGGTGACAATGCAATTTGATTATGTTTTATGAAGAAAATTTTCATGTATGTGGCTTCTCTTTAAGCATCTTTTATGTTTATTATGTTCGGAGGTGTTCGGTAGTGTTTTTAGTGTTTAAACTTGATTTTTGAGTCTCCTAAATTTGAAATTTTGGTATTAAGCTTTTAAGTATCAAAATAAGTGAGTTTTAAGTTATATTTTTAGTCTCGGGTTGTGGTTTCAATACTTGACCCTCATGGTATCACAATAAGTGAGACAGAATGCCCAAGTAAATAGTGGCAAGGACTTGTATCGGTACACTCGTGTCAAGGCATGGCCATTGCGCTACACTATTTTAATTTGTTTTGTTTTGGCTTTCCAAAGCCCTTTTTGAGTTCTGATCACCTTCAATCAACTTCAAACTACTTTTAGTTCAGGGGCGAAACTAGGGGGCTGATAATGGCCCCGATCCCCCTTAAAATGTAAAATTTTTCATTTAAGCCCTTTAAAATTTTAAATTAGTAAAGGTAAAATTGCACTTTGGCCCCCTAAAAATATAAATAATTGATTTAATCCTTTAAAAATTATAAAGATATAGACTATTAAAATGGTGAAATTGCATTTTTGCTATCATAAAATATTTTTGCAAACTATTTTTGTTAGTAACTAGTTTCCCATTCACTTGTCTAATTCAAGTCCTATTTTATCTCACTTTTTCTTTACAGATGATTTGGTCATTTTTTGCAAGCGGAGTTGGAGCAAGCTTGGGTACTTAAACATATCTTAGCACAATTCTGTGATTTTTCTGGTCATAGGATCAGTGCTCAGAAAAGCAGTATTTTCTTTTCTAGAAGAGTGGATGAAGAATTAAGCGATCAGATTAGTGAGGTACTAGGATTCTAGAAAGTCCAGAATTTTGGCTCTTACTTGGGGGTGCCTCTTTTCCACGAACAGGTGACTAATAGTACCTTAAGCTTTGTGATGGAAAAGGTATGCTCCAATTTGCTTAGCCAGGATGCTAGGAAGCTGTCTTTGGCGGGAAGAGTAACACTGGCTCAATCTATCCCTCTTTCAATCCCTAACTATTTCATGCAGACTATGATGATACCTAAAGGAGTTTGTGCAGAGATCGAACAAATTGTTCAATGCAAAGATCGAACAAATTGTTCAACAGTTCATTTGGGGCCACTCAGGAGGACACATGAAGATGGCACTAGTTGGTTGGGAAAATATCTGCCAGCCTCGGTCTCATGGTGGCCTGGGGTTTTGACATTTGAGAGATCAAAATACTTCATTCTTAATAAAGATTGGTTTTAATTTACTGACTAAAATCAGTGCTATCTGGGTGCAGGTCTTTCAAGCGAAGTATGGTTTAAAAGATCATACTTCCATGGCCACTACTTCGTGAGAAACTAGCTTGGTTTGTTGGGAATGGCAATAGTATTTGTTGTTGAAAGGACTCAAGGATACCGATAGTGGGCTCCTTGGCAAGTTATATTCTTGCCCATGCTAATCTATCTTTAGATTGGTCCTTGAATGAGATGGTGTTGCAAGATGGTTCTTGGAATTTGGATCTCTTTCGTCTTTGGATGTCAGAGGATATTGTTAGGTATATCGTAAGTATTCCCCCTACTCATCCTTTACCTGGGCCAGATAGGATTATTTGGACACGTACAACGGTTGGATCCTTTTCTATCAAAAGCGCCTTTTGGTCTTTAAAAGAAAATTCTTGGAACCCTAAAGATAAGCTCTAGAAAGTTACATGGAAGTATCAGGGACCATAGAGAGTCGGACTTCTTCTTTTCCTTGTTTCTAAGCAATGACTATTCATTAACATGGAGCGTGTACAACGAGGAGTTGGGAGCAATAGTTCATGCCCACTTTGTAGTCATGATACAGAGGATATTCTGCATGTGTTACGTGATTGTTCAGCAGCTAAGGAGTTGTGGAGGCAAGTTGTTCCAAATGACCAACAGAATAAATTTTCTACGAATCTACAGACTTGGCTAACCTCTAATCTTTGTTGTTCCATGAAAGTGTCTAGAAGAGAGATAGCGTGATCCTTTTCTTTGGAATAATTACTTGGCTCTTATGGAAGAATAAGAACCTTTTTTTTATTTTCCAAGGCATTTCTTAGAGTGTTCATGAGATTGTTAAAATTTCCTATTCATGGGTACAACAGTATGAGCGGAATCTTTATGGGGATAAGTCAAATGTCCATATTTCTAGTCCTCCGAGCACCTTGCCAGAGAACCTGTTATACTTGTTCACTGATGGAGCGATTAAACAAGGATCTAGAGCAGCGCCTGCTGGTGGAGTGCTGCTAGATCAGAACAAGAATTTGATTTTCGGCTATAATCGATTTCTCGAAAAATGCAACATCTTTGAGACTAAACTTAGGGGTATTGTGAATGGCATGATTATGTCTCTTAATAATGGTTTTAATAGAGTTGTGATTCATACTGATAATTTGGAAGTAGTTCAAGCTCTACAGGATAATTTATTGGGAGATTTGGGCATTACAATCCTCAAGAGAGTCCAAGAGATAATGAGTACGGAAGGGCGTTGGTTGATTCAACACATTCCCAAGAAGATAACCGTGTTGCAGACTGTTTAGCTAAATTGAACTCAGAGGAGAAGATAGGTCTCTAAGTTTATGATGAGTGCCCTCATGCTACCTCAGATGTTCTTATTCAAGATAAAGTTAGGGGAGTGTTTGATCAATTGAATCTGATGTACTCTTTGGTTATTTGTTTGTTTCACCAAAAATATATATATTGATTTTCTTAAAAACATGATATTTTTCTATATTTGGTTGAATGTGTGTAAAATATTTTTTTGTTATTTAGCAAATATTCTAAAATTTATTTTTTGAAAAATATTTTCTGTCGAATAAACAAACAGAACATTTTAAAATTATATATTTACATGAATTAATTTATAAGACTAAATTTGAGTATTAATTATAAATTAATAGATAGCATTAATGAACAAAAATAAAACTAACATTCCACTACCACACTAACCAAGTAATAATTACGTTTTTAATTAACAATGAGGTACTGACCCTGTTTGGCTTCATGATACTAAGTTGTAGTAAGAATGATGATCCAACACCTCGATATCTAGGTTTTAAGATTTAAAGGTAAAATGAAATTTAAAAGTCGATAATCTGCTTTAAGTTCATTTTTATGTTTATTGTATCGATTGTTGATACAAAAGATATTGATGAAAAATCCTAGAATTGAATCGGATGAGAAAAAAAAGGAAGAATTTCCGTTGTTTTCTCTCTCAAAAAAAAAAAGAAGGCTTATATAACGTAGATGTAGAAAATGTAAGACCTGCATGCAGACCTGAACCTAGCAATACCAATTAAATCTTCCGACTAAGGTCCAAGTATATTGTTAAGGAGAAGTACTATCATGAGCTATATATGAGCTGAGGTAGCAAATGAACACAAAGATTTCTCTTGCCATATTTGAGTCTTACCCGATCCCAGCATCAACCGCTCTATTTATAAACAAATGTTCATTGATTAACTGGGTGGATCCAAACATTAACCCTATAAAATAGATGAGTACTGTAATTTAATGCAAAGATTGCCAAACTGCCTCCTATCTGAAGCGCAATTGGATGATCCCATCCTTGCATCCACTCTTCAGAACAAAACTTCTATAACACAAAAGAAAAGGTTGTCAACTTCTCATTAGCCAGAGGCGAGACAGGTGGTGTCCTTGGTGCCATTTGCTTTTTCAACTTTTCTTAAAAAAGTAATAATAAATAGTTATCTATGTTTCTATTTTGATTATCCAAGTTTTAAATTTTTTATATTAGTTATTAAAATTATCAAAATTTAATATTTTAGTCACCTATCTATTAAATTACTAATGGAGTACTGAGGCGACCATTTTTCATTGTCATAATAACAAATATAGCCCTCAAATATTTATTGATTCTATTAATTTGGTCTTAATTCTAAAAATTCAACAAATTTAACTCTCAGCTTTACACATTATGTCAATTTAATCTTGATTCTTAAAATTTCAAACATAAAAGCTTTAAAAATTATTTAAACATTCATTTTTCGATAAAAATACATAAGATTTTATAAAAATGTATACAAAATTATAAAAACGTTTATAAATAAATGAATATATATTTTCTTCTCATTTTCTAACATGACATTATTTATTAAAATAAAAATTTTATAAATAAAACAATTTAAGAAAAATAATCGTGAATAAGACTTAAGCATATTCAACTTCTTTTTTTTCAACACTGACAACCCCAATATTTAAGTTGGGTCAAAAGTTCAACTTGAGGTAAAAAAATGAAAAGAATCAATGTCTTTAAGTTGTTGCTTAAAAGTAATTTGTTGCGTTTGAGGTTGTGTTTGAGGGTGAGTATGATTCAGGATATACAGGGAAGGATGAGATCTTCAGACCTACAAGGTAGAAGGTCATGACGGCAGCTCCACAACCAATTCATAAATTGATGGCATGATGACAGAGGATGTGGAATTAGGAGTTTGAAATAAGGGTTAATGGTGTCAATGATTGTGGACGAAGGCAATACACTTAACAAATTTGACAAGAACTGAGAAATAAGGCCCAACGTATGATAAATTATTATTTATAAAATAAAAATAAGAAAAGTTCAAATCAATTTACGTATTTTTTGTGGGTTTTAAAAAATTATTTTATTTATAAAATTATAAGAATAAATAAATATCATGTTAGAAAAAGAGAAAATTGGGTATTTATTTATATTTTTTATTTTTATAAAATCTTATGTATTTTTATCGAAAAATAAAACTTTTAAATGATTTTTTAATTTTTAATTTGTGACCTTGGGGGATAAGTTTGTTGAATTTTTTAGAATTAAGACCAAATTGATAGGATTTGTAAAAATAGGCGAGCTAAATTTATTATTATGCCAATAAAAAATGACCATGTTAGCATTTTGTCCGTGATTTAATGGATAAGTAGCCAAAAAATTAAATTTCGACAGCGTTCTAAAAGAGAAAATTTTAAACTTGAGTGACCCAAATAAAAACACGCTTTTACCCTTAAAATATTTAATAATTTAATTTAAGGTTTTGTAAGTTAAAATATGCTATTAATCCTTATATTTATCTAGAATTTGAGATTTAGCCCCTATAAAAATTTAAAATTTAATCCTCCTTGTTCAATTTAAAAATTCTAGTCTAACCATTATTGTTGCTTGTAATTTTTGTCAAAATATGTTAACTAGTTTATTTTTTGTCAATTATATATAACGTTATACAAGAACAGTCTAATCAATTTTGCAAAGTTGGCAAATTTTGACAAAAAAATATTAAAAATATTAAAAATTAGATTAAATTTTTAAATAAAAAGTTAAAAAGATTTAATTTTAATTTTTTAACTAAGATTGAATTTTTTTTAAATTAAAAAACTTTTTATTTGGCCTCAACAATTTATAAATTTATATACGGTTTACGAAGCTCAGAAGGAAACAGTAGAAAGGAATGTCCAGAGAAATCCTTATCCACTGCCTTTTTATTGTTTAAAGCTGGACAAATGTACAGGCTTTTGAGTTCCATGGTCAACGCAGTTTAAGCTATACATCTATATAGATCGATCGACCAGATTGAAAAACATCATGACTCAGGCCTTGCTTCTGCTAAATATCATTACATTACGTGTTACAAAACTAGAAATTATCAATCTTATTTTCATTCAAAGTCTCAATTACCTGACATTGTATTTTTTGAAGTTATTTTCATATCATTCCAATTCAAATAACATTAAGTTATATCCTAAAACAGACGACACATATAATTATAGTAGAAAAAAAAATCAAAAACCCTGAACGGAAGAGAGCTACAACTTGGCTTGCTGATTTTCACCTAATGCATGCATTGCAATGGCTCAAGAATTTTGAACCCTAGCAGGTAAGGCGGTAACGGAATCCGGCTACTGAAAGATATCATCCGGCATGCTGTCTTGACCCAGCTGTAGATGGCCAAGTGGTATCTCATTACTGTTTGGCACCACTTGAGAATTTGCAATTCCATTCAAACTCTCCAACTGCGGATGGTAGTCCATATAAAAACCTAAACTCTCGTTCTTAATCTCCTTCAAATTCAACCCAGTGAAGGACATTTCAGTGGGTGGTGAAACGATGGAATGTTGGGTGCAGTTTGAGGTTGTAGAACAAACAAGGCCTGAGTTCCCTGAGGTGGGATTTGGTAAGAATCCTTGAATTATCTCCTCCAACAACCCAGAATCAGAAGGCCCCTGTGGGAAGAATAATCCCATTCCCATATCATCAGCTTGACAAGTTGAGATGGCAGGGGCAGGCACAACAGTGGCAACACTTGAATTCTTATCCTTAAGAGGAAGAGTCATAGTAGATGCGGTAAAAGGACCAGTGCTGTTGTCGCTTAACCATAGAGAAGAACTGGGCGAGGAATTGAAGAAAGTAGTGGCAGGCAAAACGCTTGGAGTCGGGAAAGAAGAAGATAATGAAGACGAAGATGTTCCATTGATAAATGGAAGGTGGTGAACCAGAGAGTGAGGAGGTTTAGCAAACAATGGCCGATTTGAAGAGTGCCCAAACTGATAACGGGTGCGGTTAAGATCCCCGATGGATAGCTGTGAAGGGTTAGAGAAGTTGAAGGGAGGAAGAAAAGGGCCGTTGGGGGAGTGAGGGTCAGTGACAGGGTAAACAAAATTGGTTCGAGCCTTCATTCCACGCATAGCTCGAGCAGCACAGTCATAGGCACAAGCAGCTTCCTCGGCCGTGTCAAAAGTCCCAAGCCACCGCCTCTCCTTGGACTTTGGGTCACGAATCTCAGCAGCGTAACGGCCCCATGGCCTGCGGCGAACCCCACGGTACTTTATGGTCCCACCAGGGCCACCATTTTCTTTGAGAAAGCGCTTTTTTGACGTGGTGGTGGTGTTGGTGGGAACGGCAGTGGTGGAAGCGGAACACTGTATTGGATTGAGGATGGAGTGAGGGTGAGGGTCAGGCACATGAGGGATGCCATTGAGTCTCCTAACTACTTCTTCCATTGGGTAAACTAAAATCTTGAAGGTCTTCAGCACACAGAATTATCCGAGGAATAAAAAAGGAGGGAAAGGAAAGAAAAGGAGCCGTGTGTCTTGGGGTTATTAGCCTGAAAGTAGAAAACGTGGATTGTGGACTGGTGGAGCATAGGCTTGTATTTATAATAAATGCTGATCAGAGCGGGGTGCATAAACTCTTCTCAACGGAAATTGCAACGGTTTTTTTCCCCTTTTAATCCTAAATTTTTTCACACCTTCTTCCTGCACACTTTCCAGCTGTCTCTACTCTTACAATAGGATTAGTGTATGAATCTCATTTTAATTCAAATTTTCAATAATTAAACCAACATTAACTTAGTTGAGAAATAAGTACAAATTCTCCCTTCACAATTTAATTATTATTTATTTTTATAAAATCAGCACATTGTATAAGATTTGAGTGCAAGTCAACATAATTTTTTAATGTAATATATATATGGTACAATTTTTTTCATTCACATCTCAATGTCTCACAGTCTAAGTTGTCTTTTAAGTATTTTATGTTTTTGCATAAAAATTTGATCTATATAGATAGATTTTCACATCACTTTCTTTTGTATTGTATCATATATTATAATATATATTTTTTATATTTGGTCTGCACCCGTATATCATATTATCTCATCTCCTTCAAATCATACCATCTTATCTAATAAAATGCTTTAAAGTAGGGGGTCTGAAGTATAAGTGACAATACCTATATATGATAGCCCCTGCTTAATTTAGAAATTAACACGTAAATCTTTTTCTTTAAAAAAATAAAAAGAATAAAATTACTTTTTAAATATTAGATATATTGAATTATATTGAAAAACTGTATTATTTTAAAATATTTTTAATTTTTAATTCTTCAAAGTATTATATCATTGTTTAAATGTTTTATAATTAAAAATAAGTTTTATTCTTTTAAATTTTTTTTGAAAAATATTGTAGGTTCGTTTCTGAATAAATAATGTGTTGTAACTTGTCAATACCTGATTGGGCAAAGATATATTGTAACTTTTTTAACATTAATATCATTATAGGTTATTATTATATCTGCTCTTTTTTATATATAATGCTTAGAACTACCCATAGTCCCTCCCCGACCCTTAAATAGGAGGATAATGCGTTTCAGCGCACTCGAATCCACATCCTCCTGCACTAATAATAATGTCGATGCCAATCGAGTTAAAACTCAATCAATAAAGATACATTATAATTAATATTTAACAGTGTTAGTGTAGTTTGGTAGTATAAGTACTATATTAAATATTTTTAAAGCAAAAGTATCGCACTCATAAATTTGACAAACTAGGTGGGGAGATTTATAATATAACCCTTTAAAGTGTTACTAGAAATTATCTTATACGTATGCATGTAAAAACCAAGAATTTAGAATATAGATGTGTGTCTAAAATTAACATACAATAAACAATTAAACATATAGTTTGAAATTAATTAATCATAATGATACATTAAATGTGTATTTATTAAAATAAAAAAAATTAGGTTAAATTATGAGTATAACGAATTTTAAACACATAAATACATCAGATAGTATTAAATGCACTACAATTATTTATCATAGTATTATCATCAATTGTGAGTTAGTGTCGAGTTAACTCGTGACACCAACTCAATCAATAATATTATTAATATATACGACTGATAAAAATAAATTATGCATATTAAAACAAAAGAAAAAGAAAACATCAAATTCAACCTTTGCATATGTGTTCAAATCTTATAGGCATATTTTCAAAAATATCACAAGCCTCACCTTCAACTCATGTCGAAAGAGCCGAGAGAAGTGGAATCCTTTCGGTAAATGCCTTTATATATATCTAGATTAGGTCACACTATTTGGGAAAAAAAATAAAAATCAAGTATATTTCGAATAATTAATTCCTATATTAGTGATGAAGTTTTTTAATTTGAAAAGTGAGATTAAAGACACCAGATGACCTTAATTAATAATTTAAAAAATAAAGAATAAATAAATGAGATTAAAGGAAGAAAAAATGAAGGGGTAGAAAACAAAAATCATGAAAATTATAATTTTTCTTTCGTTTGCTAAGAAAAGTGGAAATATAGAAAGAGAAAATAGTTTTATTTTTATTCATTGCGTGGTAAAGTTAAAAAATGAAGAAAAAAAATTGAAACTGTGTAATTTTCAACTAGCATACATTTCTCTCACATCTTATCTCCTCTCATCCTTCCAAATTGGAAAGATTGATTTTTCTACATTTGGATGAAAAATGGTGATCTCTCCTAGTTTCTTTTCTTTTATTTTTCTTTCCTACCAAACACACTTCAAATTTAATTTCTTTCCTCGCATGTCTATACTTTACCACCCAACCAAGTAAACTCTAAAATTCAAACCTTAATATTATATATTTTTTAATAGATTATTTTAAAGATTTTATATAAACTATTAAAAGGCGTAACTACCTTTATAATAATATTAACTTGTTGTCCTTTAAAAATGACATTTTGGAAGTTCAAAAAGATATATTTTGGACTTTTCTTAACTAATTTGGTGGTTGGTTGACTCATGATACAAATTTAGTCAAGAAATTCATATATTTGTTAGATTACATCACACCAACTATGAGGGTGAAAGAAATTTAAAATATATATTTGTAAAGCATAATGACTTTTTTGGTCCTCCAATTTTACAAAAAAAAAAAATTTAACCCTCCATTTATTTTTGGCCTCTTTAAGCCCTTAAACTTGCATTTTTTGTCAAATTACCCGAACATAGATGGAAAAGTTAACTTTTGTTAACTTTGCTGACATAGCATACACATGGATTGCCACATGAATAACATGTCAACATTTAATTAATATTCTAATATTTAAAAAATATATAATTTTTATACTTTTTAAAATAATTTTAATGATTTTAAATAATATGTCATGATCTAATGTAGTATGAATGCTATATATTAAGCCCTTAATTAAATTGGTGTCATATGTTAACCAAACACTAACTCAATTGGATAATCACTAAAATACTGTTACTTTACAAAATAAATTATATAATTTTGAAAGTGAATTTATCTTTTTATATATTTTACATTGAAAAAAGAAAAATAATACAAATATAATGGGATTTGAGCTTAATCCAAACATTGGGTTTAAACATATCTATTTTGCCATTTCAACTAATATCTCATTTTTTTTTATATTATTTCATTTGTAAGTATATTAGTTATAGAATTATGTTTTTTTTTTATCTACATTGTGAGTATACAATAATCTAGTAGTATAGGTGTGTTTGACTAAGTTGATATTACAAGTTAATTGGATATCAACTTAGTTTTAAAATTACTAAAAACTTATTACTTTACAATGTAATAAATATTATTGAGGATATTTTTTTCTTTTTATATGTTATATAAATCCGAACACAAGCCATTATAATTTTTAAAACCTCAATTTTTTTCAATTCTACCAAATTATTCTACTTTTAGTATAAATTTTATACAAAAATTTCCACCCATAACATAAATGTATCGCTATAAATCTTTAAAGCCTTGTGTTTGTTTTAACAAGATTAATAGTTATTCCCCTGGAAAATTAGGATGAAAATTGTTTACGCCATCTGAAGGGGGTAGGTAGGGATTTTGGCGTTCTAGAAATGATTTTTTTTTTAAATTTAGTTTACTTTTTTGAATAATTTTCTTATAGATTCTGATCATATCTGTTTTTCGTTATACAATGCCTAGAACTACTCATAGTTCCTCCCCAACTCATAAGTAGGAGGATAACGTGTTTCAACGCACTTGAACCCACATCATCCTATAAATAGAGAAATTATAAATTAATATATAATAAAATTACACTTTAACTTCATAAAACAAAATAATTTCTATTTTGTCCCTTCCAAAATGTTGAAATTAGGACTCTATATAAAAAGAAAGCTTAAAATAACTTCTTTGTAGACAAGTCTCCGTTAGCCTTTTTTATATATATAGGAATTTGATTAAATATCATTTTGGTTTAAATTTGAATTTTATTTTTATATATATTTGAATTTTAAATATAAGTTGGTCACTATATTTTTATAATGTTATTAATTAATTCAAATAATTAATATTGTTATCTATTTTAATTAAATTTGTTACATAGATTTTTTTTAAATACCATTCTAACAAAAAAAAAAGTTAATTTGGAAAGATGAGTCGGAATAAGTGTGTTTGAAAAAATCCACATAGGAAGTTAATTATTTCAACTAACTAATGACACCTCTCCTTTTTCTCTTATTTATGTCATTTTAAGATAATGGCAAAAGTATAGTTTCAATCCCTTTACTATGCTCAAGTTTGGAATTTAGCCTTTCATTTTGGTTCTTTATTTTTACAATGATATTAGTTAGTCCAAATAGTTAGCATCTTTAAACGTTGTGATTAATGATGACGTCAATTTCTCTTAAAAATACTTTTCTAACCCACAAAAAGAATCTATTTCTAACACACAAAAAGAATCTATTTCAACCAGAACAAGAAAGGATGTCAACTATTTCGACTAACTAATAATATTATGCAGAGGAACAAGTATAAATACTAAATCCTAAATTTAAACATAATATAGGAGATCATAACCATATTTTAACTTAAAACAATTTATATCTAATGCAAACATTTGTCATTTAATTTAATTTAATTTAATTGCTATAAGTATTTATCTGTCCATAGGATAGCAAATAGTATAATAGAAAAGGGTTTAAATATAAAAATAAATGTTGTTATGACATATGACAGAGTTACAACCATTTTATTTATTTCTATAAATTTGAGTCGGGTGTTTAGAGTCTAAATCTTATTGAAATTTATTTTTATTAAAATATTTTATTTAATTTTGATACCGAAATATCTTTTTAAATAAAAGATAGAAAATATGAAAAAATATCTTGGATTGAGAGTTGGAAAGCAAAACCTTTTACTAAATGAGCAATAATCCATAAACAATTTTAAGCATTATTAGATTATAATACATTTAAAAAAAATACTAAAATTTATATAAAGATTGAAACGAAAATTTGGTTAATGTAATAAGATTGAGGTTTTACGGATATTGGTGTTATGGATTTAATTTCACTATATAAAAGGATAATTTAATCATTTATCTTATCGAGATGGTGCTTAGTTAACTTTGACACTAACTCAATCAAGGATACATCCACAGAGTGGATGAAAATAATTTGTATAAGAGACATATCTATTAAAAGTTTATATAGAAATTAAATGGGATACTCCCGAAACTACACGTGAACTTTGGTTCTATGTGCAATGTTATATATGAAATTTTGATTTGATTCAAATTTCACAAACTACTAACACAATTATTGATATATAAGCATTTTAAGTTTACATATTGCATACACAAATAACTATATTTATCCAATATAAAAATATATCAACATGATTATTTATTTAAATGTGTATAATTGAATTAAAATTAAAGTTTCACATATACATTTGTATCCCAATCAAAGTTTCATGTGTATAGTTGTACCAAGTTAGAGTTCATGCATCAAATTGAACATTCGATCAAAGTTCATGTGTAGCTTCGAGATTTATCTCAAATTAAATGGACCTTTGGTTGAAATGGTATAGTTAAATGATTAAAATTCATCGTGCCATGGGTTTAAATTTCATCATGATTAAATTTTATTGATTTTATATAAAAATATAAAAAGATAAAAACACCCTTACAATAATATAGTTTACTTTGTAATTGTATATTGAAGGGTATTTTGATATTTTCTCATATGAATTGGTTCAGTCAATAATACATTCTTTATTTTTATAAAGTTAATAATTTTAATATTTCTGTACTTTTATTAACTAAGTTGATACCAATTAACTAGTAACACAAACCTCAATAAGGAGTTTTATTATGTATAATTTTTGTAATGGTTTTGGATTTAATTTTTCTTCTATGTAAAAGACTTAGTATATTAATTCAATAATTAATATAAATTTTTAGAGAGGTTAATTTAAAATTACTTACAAGATTCTCTATTTTTATATTAAAAAAATCTTTAATTGTTCAATTTTTTCAAATTAAAATTTTTCTTTATCAACGGTGGTGCTAATCTTTGAGCTAAGTTGTTGATTGCAACTTCTTTAATAGTATTCTCTAATTTTTTTCTTTTTAATTTAGTTTAGATTTTTGTGGTTTTGTCCACACTTTTGTGGTGTTTAGTTTGTCCTATTGTTCTCTCTTAAACCAATGGTTGTGTTAATTTTTAGCTTTTAATTTTTAGTAATGTTTTGACATATGTATGAAATTTGCCAAGGTAAGAGTGCCATCAAAGAGTATTACTATGATAGAGCATAGTGATAATATTTATAAAATTGGAAAACAATATGAGGAGGAGGATAGACCATCTAAAAATTTCCTTTTTGCGTCACTGATGCGGTAGGTCTCTTGGGGGCTCTTTGTAATGGTTTCTTGGTTAGTTGGAGTTTATCGTCAGGTTGGTCTGATTATGGTGGGGCTAGAATGCAATCTTTAGTAATTTAATCAAGGTGATGAATGTTAGAGTTGTGTGACACAAATTCTAAGAGATTGATTGCAAGTTAAGTTAAACAAAATATATCTTCTTTCTAGAAGGTTTAGTATTTATGAATATAATATATTTAACATTTATTAGCATAATATATTTTACTTTGATTAGAATTAGGTTTTTCAACCTATAAATAGATGCAGTCAAAATTACTTTTGTAATTATTCGAATTTGACATAGTGAATTTTCTTCTCCTCTGCCCGTGGTTTTTTTCCCGAAAGGGTTTCCATGTAAAAATCGGTGTGTTCTTTATTTTTATTTCTCTTTTCTTTGTAATATATTATCATTATCGATGTTCTATTTTTATAAATTGGTATCAGAGCTTTCGAGTTGTTCATCTTGATCACGGTAATGATGTCTTTGAAGTATGAAATTCTGCTGTTGGATCGCAACACTAGATTTGTGTTGTGACAGATTAAGATGCAAGTAGTTCTTGCGCAGATGGATTTGGAGGATGCCTTGCTAGGGATAGATAAGATGTCTTCGACATTAACAGATGAAGAGAAGAAACGTAGGGATCGAAAGACGTTAACACAATTACATTTGCATTTGTCTAACGAAATTTTGCAGGATGTGATGAAAGAGAAGACTGCCGCTGCATTATGGAAGAGGCTGGAACAAATATGTATGTCGAAAACTCTAATCAGCAAGTTGCATATGAAACAACGTATTTATGCTCATCGTTTGGAGGAAGGCGCGTCTGTGCACGAACATTTAACAGTGTTTAAAGAAATTCTTTCAAACTTGAAGGCCATAGAGGTTCAGTATGATAAGGAAGATCTAGGGTTGATTCTACTTTGTTCGTTGCCCCCGTTTTACACAACCTTTAGAGACAGGATTTTATATAGCCGCGAGTCTCTCAAAATTGATGAGGTTTACAATTCTTTGACCTCGTATGATAAGATGAAGCATCTTGTGGTTAAACCCGACTCTAATAGAGAGAGTCTCATTGTTCGTGGGAGACAAGAACGAAATGTTGATGATGATCGTGGAAGGACACAGGAATGGAATCCTCGCAGTAAATCTAAGGGTAGATCGAAGTCTTCAAATAGAGGTAAAACTTGTAACTTCTGCAAGAAGAAAGAACACATTAAATCTGAGTGTTATAAGCTACAGAACAAGATCAAAAGGGGAAAAAACCAGAAAATTTCTGTGAAGCTAATGTTGTAGAAGACTACAGCGATGGTGAACTTCTAGTCGCTTCTGTCAACAATTCTAAAGTGAGCGAGGAGTGGATCCTTGATTCAGACTGCACCTTCTATATGAGTCCCAATCGATATTGGTTTACAATTTACAAAACAGTGTCTAAAGGTGTAGTTTTGATGGGAAATAATGTTTAGTGTAAAATTACACGTGTTAGAACGATTAAAATTAAAATGTTTGATGATGTTGTTAGAACACTTAGTGACATGCGACATGTTCCAGAATTGAAGAGAAATTTAATTTCGTTGAGTACTATTGATTCAAAAGGGTATAGATACACAACTGAAAGTGCGATTTTGAATATTTCCAAAAGTTCCCTCATTATGATGAAATGGTAGAGAAAGACTGCAAAGTTATATGTTTTGTAGGGTTCTACTGTTATTGGTGATGCAGCTATCGCTTCCTCTTTCTTGTCAGATGATGTTATTACTAAACTTTGGCATATGCGCCTAGGGCATCTGAGTGAGAATGGCATGACAAAATTAAGCAAAAGAGGACTTTTTGATGGGCAAGGAATTTACAAACTAAAGTTCTATGAGGACCGCGTTTTTGTGAAGCAAAAGAGAGTTTGATTCACTAGAGGAGTCCATAACACGAAGGAAACGTTAGAGTATATTCATTCTAATCTATGGGAGCCATCCAGAGTGCCTTCGAGAGGTGAAACTAATTATATGCTAACTTTTATTGATGGTTTTTATAGAAAAGTTTGGGAGTTCTTCCTAAAGCAGAAAAGTGATGTGTTTTTTACATTTAAGTCTTAGAAAACTATGATTGAAAAACAAACAGGAAAACAAATAAAATACCTCTACACAGAAAATGGCTTAGAGTTCTGTTCTGATGAGTTTAATAAATTGTGCAAGTCAAAAGGGATCGTGAGACACTTGACAGTCGTTATACTCCACAGTAAAACAGCGTTGCAGAACGAATGAACAGAACGATCCTGGAGAAGGTTCAATGTATATTGTCAAACGCTAACTTACCAAAGTTGTTTTGGGCCGAAGCAGCCTCTACTACATATTTTTTGATCAACCGATCTCCATCCGTTGCCATTGAGAAAAATACTCCACAAGAGGTATGGTCTGGTAATCCTACTAACTATTCTGATTTAAAGATCTTTGGGTGTCCTGCGTATGCTCATATTGATAATGGAAAATTGGAACCGAGATCCATTAAATGTGTTTTTCTTGGTTATAAAGCTTGTGTAAAAGGGTATAAGTTATGGTGTCCTGAAAATAGAAAAGTTGTGATTAGCAGAGATGTTGTTTTTGATGAAACTACTATGCTACCTAACTTATCTCTTAAAGAATCTTCCAATAAAGAAAATCAAAAGCAGGTGAAGCATCAGATTAATCCAGAATCTACAATAGAGTCGACTCCTCAAGCCAATACAAAAATTCAAAATAGAGTTGTTTCTTTACCACAATACTCTATCGCCAAAAACAGAACTAGAAGAGAAATTAAACCTCCAAAGAAGTATGCTGAGGTTGATCTAGTTGCTTATGCTTTAAATGTGGCTAAAGATATAGATGCAAACCAAGAGCCATCTAATTATTCTGAGGTTATTAGTTCTGAAGACTTAGAAAAGTGGATGTTTGTTATGCAAGAGGAGATGGAATCATTCCACAAAAACAAAACATGGGATCTTGTGAAACTTCCTAAAGGTAAAAAGGTTATTCGTTGTAAATGGGTATTTAAAAAGAAAAAAGGGACTTCAGGAGTTGAAGAACCCATATATAAAGTAAGACTTGTTACAAAGGGTTGCAGTCAAACTCCAAGAGTGGACTTCACAGATGTGTTCTCCCCAGTTGTGAAGCATAGTTTGATTCGAGCTTTGCTTGGTATTGTGGCCATACATGATTTGGAGCTTGAGCAGTTAGATGTAAAAACTATATTTTTGCGTGGAGAACTTGAGGAGGATATTTACATGCAACAACTAGAGGGTTTTACAGTCTCAAAAAAAAGACTATGTTTGCCTGTTGAAAAAGTCCCTTTATGGTTTGAAACAGTCACCAAGACAGTGGTACAAAAGGTTTGATTCCTTTATGACTTCTCATGATTTCAAAAGAAGTGATTTTGATAGTTGTGTTTACTTTAAGAAAAACAGTGATGGTTCTTTTGTGTATCTACTCATTTATGTTGATGACATGTTGATAGTAGCAAAAGATAAAGGAGAGATAAGAAAGGTCAAAGCCCAACTAAGTGAAGAATTTGATATGAAAGATTTGAGACCAGCAAAGAAGATACTTGGTATGAAGATTTTCAGAGATAGAAAAGCAAGTAAATTGTACCTAAGTCAGAAGGGGTACATTGAGAAAGTTCTTTGCAAGTTTAGTATGCAGAGTGCTAAGCCTGTTAGTACTCCTTTAGCAGCCCATTTCAAACTTTCATCGGCTTTGTCTCCACAATCAGATGATGAGATTGAGTACATGTCACATGTTTCATACTCTAGTGCAGTGAGATCTCTCATGTATGCTATGGTTTGTTCATGTCCAGATTTATCATATGTAGTGAGTGCAGTTAGCATATACATGGCGAATCTCGGTAAAAAACATTGGAAAGCAGTTTAGTGGATTTTAATACACTTACGAGGTACTACTGATGTTTGTTTACAATTTGGAAGAACTAGAGATGGAGTCATTGGGTACGTTGATGCTGATTTTACTGGAGACCTTGATAGAAGAAGATCTCTCACAAGTTATGTCTTTAAAATCGGAGGTTGTGCAATTAGTTGGAAAGCCACTTTGAAAACTACAGTTGTTTTGTCTACCATTGAAGCTGAATACATGGCGATTACTGAGGCTTGTAGCCATTTGGTTGAAGGGACTCTTTAATGAACTCAATGAAGACCTTCAATTCAGTACAGTATTTTGTGACAGTCAGAGTGCCATATTCCTTACAAAAGATCAAATGTTTCATGAGAGAACAAAACACATTGATGTTCGGTATCATTTTGTTCGTGATATTATTGCTCGTGGTGATATTATTGTGAACAAAATTGATACTCATGAAAATCCTACAAATATGATGACTAAGTCACTTCCTATAACCAAGTTTGAGCATTGCTTGAACTTGGTTGGTGTTCATTGTTGAAGTTAAACCCTTAAGGGGTTTTATGGAAGAGGTGAAGACCTTATTCGTTGAGAATTCGTGTCAGGGTGGAGATTGTTAGAGTTGTGTGACCCAAATTCTAAGAGATTGCTTGTAAGTCAAGTTAAAAAATTATATCTTCTTTCTAGAAGATTTAGTATTTATGAGTATAACATATTTAGCATTTATTAGCATAATATATTTGACTTTGATTAGAATTAGGTTTTTCAACCTAGTGAATTTTCTTCCCCTTGCAATCAGTCGAATTTGACATAGTGAATTCTCTTCCCCTCTGTTCATGGTTTTTTTTCCCGAAAGAGTTTCCAGTAAAAATCCATGTGTTCTTTATTTTTATTTTTTTTATTTGCGATATATTGTCATTATCGACGTTCTATTTCTACAATGCATCTTTATTTTGTTTTTGAATTCTTCTAGTGTTGCGGTTATTGGCAATTTGTTTTTCTCATCTTTTGGGATTATTCTGCAAACATGTGTTGATGCATCAAATTTTAATGTCCTATTTATGGCTTGTATTATATGATATGGATTTGTATTCTTATTATTAATAGTTCATAGTGTTTTCTTTTAAAAAATAAAAAGACTAAATATAATTTAGTTTAGTATAGTCAAATAACAATA
This sequence comes from Gossypium hirsutum, assembly GCF_007990345.1. Taxonomy (NCBI): domain Eukaryota; kingdom Viridiplantae; phylum Streptophyta; class Magnoliopsida; order Malvales; family Malvaceae; genus Gossypium; species Gossypium hirsutum. The sequence goes on along the minus strand of NC_053448.1, from coordinate 47,592,246 downwards.
TATTATTATTATTATTATTATTATTATTATTATTAAAGTTGTTACTGGTCAACAATCTCTTAATCTATTCACAAAAATATTATGTTTGTGGCATTAAAGTTTGAGGTTAATCTTTAACAATTTCATCCATGTACCTAATTGTAAAAAAAATATTTCTATTAAAATAAACCTTCTAGTTGAATTTAATGGGATGAGTAGGTGCCCGTACTTCGGTTAATTAAACTACCAAAATACTCTGAAAATAAAAAAAGGCAAATAATAAGTTTATAATTAAAACTATAAGAAAACGTAAATAAAAATATAAATAAATATTATATTAGATTTTTGGGTGTTTTAATTTTTTATATATTTTCAATTAAATTTAGTTGATGTATTTATTTTTATTTTTTTAGCTTTTTAAGTGAAAGAGTTATAAGGAAAGCAAAAATACAAAAATATATATATATATTACACAATGTGTAAATGTTGAAGGTTAGATTTTTAAAAATTAAGACTAAATTGACACAATGTATAAATGTTGAGACTCAAAGTTGTTATTACACCGTTTTAAAAACTGCGATCATTAATGAGTTGGTGAATAAAAAAGAAATTTACTAATAATTGGGTGACTATTTTATAACATTTCATAGTTTAATGACTAAAAAAAATTAAATAATAATTAGATTACTATATTATAAATTTTCATAATTAATAATTGGGTGAGTAATTTACCCAGAAACAAAAATAATGAAGGATAAATATTCCCTGAATTTGAATAGTGGGCTACAGTGCATAAAATGCTTGGTCATAAATAATGAGTGATAGTACCTCTGTATAGTTTTCTATGCATTCTCTGGAGGTAGTTTTTGATTCATGAGAAATAATGCGATAATTAAAGCATTTTAGTACTCTCAATATTCGTACTTGTAACGGACAACCCTTCTGCGACTATCACTTTTTCTTCCTCTTAATCTAAATTTCACTCAGCTAACCTTACTCTCAATTTCTGCAACAAAACCAAGGTGATGATACGATATGGGATTAAAAAACCTAAACATCTCCTAAATATAACCCAACCTAACATTTACAACAACAAATCAATTTTAAACACGTGTTCTCTGTTCACATAATCATATTCAGCCTCACAATATTATTCTATTTTACATCCCAAAATCAAGGGTTGTCGTCATTAATAACTAGATTATATCAGATTTACATTCATTCATCTCGAGTATAATATTTTATCCTTTTTCTCTATATAATATTGGGAGTAGAGGATAGGAGTCATATGATTTAAACCCGTGTCAAATGAGTATCTAACAATAGCTTTAACTATCACTCCATACAAGTCAAGATACAATCTTTTATTTATAAATTGTTTTAAAGGGAAAATATTTGATACACTACAAGTAGAACTTAAAAACTCCACAAATAAAAATGGGTGACGACAAATGTATATAGGGAATATATATATTTATATATAAGATAAATGAGACACATGACAAATTTATAACTCTCTTTGTCAAGTTAAAATATTACGATACTAGAGTACCAAATATTAACCCTATTTTAAATAATGTTTTTTAATTCTACCATTTTATTTTTTTATAAAAATATGAAAAGATAGAAAAACATTATTAAAACTTTCAAGGAGAATACTCTTGGTAACTTTGAATTTGGTATGTTAGTTAATGAGTTTCTAGCGACTAAAACATCTTTTCAAGAGATGTCATTTTAGTGGACCGATAAATTTGCTACTAAAGTAATTCATCGTTTAACAAGGGTGAATGTATCTTATGTAAATTACACTATTTAGGATTCTATCTCGCAATGAACCCAAAAGTCATTTTATTATTATATTAATTTGTAATTTTCTAAAAACTAAAGAGACTATATAAGTAATTTTTTGATGTGCCCCTTCCTTTCACCTCTGACATTAGACTCAGTCACACATAGTAGTCAATAAATATCGATTTTCCTTTTGAATGAAAGGTAGGAAGATGAATTATCCTAGTTTAAACTTATGATAATGATTAGTTTACAATAAAAATAAATTAGTTTAAAGGTATGAATGGAATCTAATTTGACAATAATAAATTAAACCCAAAAAAGTTGAACTTTAAAGAAATAAATGTCACATGCAAAATTGATGAACTCAAAATCTTAGGTATGTACTAATGGGTTCCGACCGAATCCAATCAGCTGATATGTTAAAATTAGATGCATCATGAAAACGTCCAAAAGAAGGAAAAGAAATACACGAAAACGTTTTTTAATAATAATTTATTATGAATTTGATGAGACCCTGGTGGCTTGGAGCGGGGGGTATGAAGAGTCCAATCTTTAATAATAAATAAAGGGCGACATGGATGGCCAGGGTTACCCCAGTTTTCAAATTGTAAAATGACACACACTCTCTCCAGACATCATGTGGGTGCAGTTTTCATAGAGGTACATACCTACCTACCTACCTACCTTACCTATGCATGGTATTTGGTTATCATGTTGGATTTAGCGATTCAATTAAGTAATGTCTCCTCCAATGATTTGTCATTTCATTTCATGCAAGTGGTTAAACCAGTAGTTGCTTTCACAATAATAGTGTGAAAGGTAGCATCGGAGAGAGTAATTTTATTATATGGAGATTGAGAGGGGAGGAGATGAGAGGAAACGCCAAGCATGCAGATCGGGATAAGGAGAGAAACTACACTTTCAACGACAAGCCGAGGTTCTGTCAGTGCCCCGAGAAAATACGATCATCAATGGAGCTACCAGCTTTTTACAGACAGCCCCTTCAATGATTTATCACTCATCACATCTTACGCCAAGCACTCATCTACTTGGTTTTTTTTTTTCTTTTTCTTCCCAAGTATTTAACCTAGTTATAATAAGTATAGGCACACTTAATTGCGTATAAAATTATATACTTTCACTCTATCAAATATAAATTACTTGCATTATAATTGATATTCTAAACATCGATATTTTCCCAGATGAATGAACCAGACATGTACTAATTGGTTATAATTACAATCTTATCAAGTCGAAAATCATAACTAACCTTTTATATTTTAATTTATATATCTTCATGATTTTGTAATCTTGTTTTATTTGGCATATGTTTCATTTTATATTTAATTCTGCCTTTGACCTAAACTCTCATCTCGGTCGAGTTTTTATATATATAAGTTATTGGTTTATTTCGGCCTTTTTTTGGTCTAAATGCAACTTCAATTACAATTCCAAATTCAGGTTGTTGTAATTTCATTTGTATTTTAATTTCCCCATTTTCATTTTTTGCAAGCCTCCCAAACCAATTTTTTTTTACCACCATAGTACTACACTCGTACCCACCTACTATTACCCTTATCTTGACCATGCCCTCACCATGCACTGTATAGAATGCCTCGATTTTCCCGTCATGTCCTTCAAAGCACACATACACATAGTGCACAGCAACCACTTGTGCACCATGCACAACAGAGCTACCTATGTAAATATTGATCTCCAACCTCTCTCACCAAGATCTATACGCAACTTCAGCCACTATCTACAGATCACCCTCGTCACACAAACTCATGTCAACACACCTACACCATTGCCTACCCCGAGTTTTGCGCACCTCTCACCCATAATAAAGGGAAATGATGGTATGAAACATGAATATTATCCTTTTTCAATAGTTTAATATTATATTAGTAATTTCATCCTAAATTTTAAGATTTTTATTTAGATTTAATTTTTTCAAAATGAAAATACTGAAATTCAAGATGAAAATACTGATATGACATTAAAAATAGATACATATGACGTAATGTCACTATTTCATACAATCCTTTCCCCATAACAAAAGCTATTAACCACTACATAACCCATCCTTCGAAAACCATCATACCTTGCCACCCATATTAGCCACTCTTAGCATACCTCCATCAGTCACCATCACCATTAAGCCATTAATCACGACACAAAACTAGTCCATCACCATAACCCATACCTAAACCATCACCATACCACTTCCTTATACTCTCCTTGACAATTCACCACCACCAAAGCCATAAGTTTTGCCCCTTTGACAGACTCAAGCATCATTGGACAACCCTAAACCTCTCCCACCATCATCTCCCATTAAAACCAACACCCAAACACCAGAAACTAGAACTAAAATGCAATATACTAATAAATAAACAAAACAAAAAAAACAAAGACCATATTGCATCAACGAATAAAGCATATTCGATCATCCGAGAGTGTTACAACATTACAAGTGACATGCAGAATTTTACCACATTGCAATTCTCATTGCATGTGACTTGTAAACTTATGAACTGAATTAACTAATATTTCCAGTAGTTTGTTTGCAACAAATATAGAAATTATCTTAATTTTTTTGAAAACTAGATAATTTGTAGCACTTAATCAGTGGGATATAAAATTTTCTTATCCAGTGAAAGATTTGGTTTAAATTAGTGGGATCGTTTTCATGTTTTAAGGAAGGAATCTTTAACAAACTCTTGCTTTCAAGAGGACGACTACTATAATAAGTTGACTTGCTTTTTAGTTGATAACCTTTTTTAGATTGATTCCCCTTGAACAAAAAAATTATCAATGCATCAAACTTGTTCGAAAAAGGAACTTTAAAAATTAGTGATTTTCGATTAACAAACTCCTCAAGATAAGGATTTTATAGCCTTTGGGAAGAAGGTATTTTGTGTGCAGAGAAGCTTGCTAGAGACCCATTGTAATACCCTTAACTCGTTTCTGTTGTCGGTCTAAGGTTATGGAGCATTACCGTAAAAATTAGAACAGTTAACATCAAAACAGTTTAATAATGCTATTTAATATTAATTAATTAAAACTCATTACAAACCCAACAAACATACACATTTGGGCCTTAAATCGAGCTTTTGAAGCCCTAAAAATAGTTTGGGATCAAATCAGGACTAATTTAAAACAATTTAGAAAGAAAGTCTGAGGAAAAATAAAAAATTTAGAAAATAGGGATTACACGGCCGTATGACATAGCCCAGACCGTGTAGTATTTGAACAATGGGACACACGGCCGCGTCCCAGCCCGTGTCAACTCACTAATTTAGGCCACCCGACTATGTCGTAGGCTGTGTAACTCTTTGACTTGTGTCACACGGCTGTGTCTCAGGCCGTGTACTAGACCGTGTAACTCACTAACTTAATACACACGATCGTGTCTTAGACTGTCTGATACCTGCACCTGAAATAAAAAGTGACACACGACTGTGTAGCCAGGTTGTATGACAACCTGTGTCTTAAGTCGTTTGCTCCATAATTAACCCCTAAATCAAGTCATTTTTAAGATCAATCCTTTCCCAACAATCTACTTCAATTGAGCATACATTCAATGGATCTAAATACATTTCAAACACACATAAACATACCAATTTAATCAACCTAACAATTCTAACCAACATGGCATTCAAAGGCACCTCCAATTCATACCAAGTCAAAATCATTCTATCACAAAACTATGATGTCATATTTTAATCACATAACATAATAAATTAGCTACCTAATGACAACAATTGTCAATCCCTCCACCTTTCAAAATAAATATAGAACAATCATATAATTATCATATGCTCAAAATAGACTAAAAGATACACACTTGTTAAACATTATAAGTTCAAACAACTATATACACAAAAGCATAACCATACCATAATAGTCAATTAGCATAAACAACAACTATCATTACACAAAAGCCTTATACATGCCATTTATAACCTTAGTCAAAATAACTCAAAAACTACCAAAGTGATTGCTAGATAGTGTGATAAAATTCTGACAAGCCTTCAACCGATCAAGCTTCTGACGATCTACGAAACAGAAGAAAAATAACTACATAAGCAACTAGTACTTAGTAAGCTCGAATAAATTCAAACATAAGCTTACCCTTTTTAAACTCAATTTTTAAAATATGCATAACATCATTACCATGCTCATAAGCTTAATAAACTCCTATATACACCACCAAACTCACAAGTTAGTAAGTTCATACAAATTACATATAAGTTCAACCATATCATATGTAAATTTCCATGTACATACCTTTCATCACATACTTATTTAGTTTCCTTCAATTCATTCGTATTCATTAAATTTACCTTTTCATAAGATTATGAACAATTATACATTTGTATACATGCCTTGCCATTAACCTTTACTTACACGTTGAACCATCTAGAATTACATTGGATACTCGGGAATGCTTACACATAGTGTGCCTTTCCATATAACCGTAAACTTTTCTTTTCAATAGTGCTCACACAAGCTGTGAAATGGGTATGCTCACACAAGCTGTGGGTCAGAATGTTAGCTACACGATGCTGTTCACACGAGCTATGGAGAATCCACGACAAATGCAAGACCTCAGCCATCGATAGGATATTCAAGACCAGCACCTGAAACATGAAATCCCTAATGACATGTAATTTGTATCCTAAGAATTCTTAATATTTAATTGGGACTAATTAACCATCAACATTTCGAAATATTATCATACCCATCAAGTCAAAGTAAATCTAATATATTACAATAAGTAAACTCAATTCAAAACATCAAATGAAAAATTTTAATCTCTATATGAACTTAGCTCGATCACTACGGTTGTTACAACTAAATTGACAGCTAATTTGAGATTTTCGCCTTTCCCCAATTCAAATCTGATTGATTCTTTTCTTAATCTCAAAAACACAAGCATGCAAAGAATATGCTTGGTTGAACTTTCAATGCTCTCCCATAGAATTTTTGGTTCACAAATACTCAAGCAAGAAGATGACCACTCTTTTTTTCTATTAATTTATGTTATTAATATACTAAATTACCAATTTGTCCTTTAAAAATTAACCAAATTTCATGCATTTACTCATCAAAACAATCCATTATAAAATCAATTGGTATATTTACTATTTAAGTCCACATACTAATTTTCCCCGAAGCATATACACCTTTAATTAATAGAAACTTACTTTTGCATCTTTTTCAATTTAGTCCTTTTTTTTTCTATTAACCAATTAAACTTCAAAATTTCTTAACGAAAATTTAATGTTACCTTAAATTAACCCTATAGACATTAAATAAATGTTAAAATATTTACTTACTCGTCGGAGTCGTGGTCCCAAAACCACTGTTTTCGACACTATTGAAAATGGGTTCTTACAACTCTCCCCCTAATGGAATTTTCGCCATCGAAAAATCTTACCAGAAAATAGGTTTGGGTATTGTATTTTCATAGCTTCTTCTAGTTCCTAGGTAGCTTCCACGACCTCATGGCGGTGCCAGAGAACTTTAACCAAAGCTATACGTTTATTCCTTAATTTTCTTTTATTTTCTTTTACATTATTTCTCTCTTTTTTTCTTCTCTTTTTTTTCTTTCTTCCTTTATAATGTTTGACAATGCCAACAATGCTTAAAGTTCACCCTCCTAAGGTCGAGGCGCTGGCAATGAGTTATGTTTCGAACTTCACTGCTGCTCGACCTAACAAGATCAAAGAAGTTATTTCGTCAATCAAAACAATGTTTTTAGAATCAGACCGATCAAGATACCAGTTCGAAAATAGGAGTTGAACCGATTAACCTGTGAATTGATACAAACTAGTTGAACCTAGCTAAAAATTGATTAAATCAATTTTTTTTCTCTATCTTTAAATATTTTTATTTTTTATAAATTTTTAATAATTTAGTTGATTGAATTGGAAGAACCAATCAAACTGAGAACTGGTGGCCTAATCGGTTCTAAAAATCTTGATAAAAACCATGAAACCGAAAATACTCACACTTGTAGAAGAAATCTGAGATGAAAGGAAGAAGAAAGAAAAAAATATAAAGAAAAAAGGAATATACATTGTTTTGTCTTTTTATGCCACGTGACAATTTTTAATTGGTTATCTTTTTTAAATAAACTTAACAGTTTGACTAATGATTAAACTAATAGATGTACTAACTTGAGAAAAATAGATAATTTATGTTTCACTTCTCACAAAAAAAAAAGGTGTTATAATGGGGAAAATGATATAATCATGGACCAATATGTAGGTTAAGCCTTTTTAAAAAAAAATGTACCTACCAGTTTGACTAATGATTAAATTAACATAAGTACCAACTTGGGAAAAGAAAGCAATTTAGGTATCACTTGTGACAAAAAAAAGTATCAAGATGAAAAACAAGCATAATATAGGTATCAATTTGTGGATTAAGCCTTTAAATTCTTTTAAATCTTTTAGAGGATGGAACTCAACATTTACTTTAAGCTATTTTTGTTTCATTGAAAATAGCTTTCGAAAAATGATTTATGGAAAATGGATTGATTTTATGAAGAAGTTATTTTTTTTTATATTTGGATGGTTTTGTGTAAAATATTTTATATTTGACAAATTTTTTTAAATCATTTTCTAAAATTTGTTCTTAGTAAAACAACAAAATATATTTGTTAAAAAAATTATATAGTAGAAATTTTCTTTTAACAATCAAAATTTATTTTATAGTAAGAAAATATTTTATAATAAATAATATAATATATAAACTTAATAATAAACAATGCCTAATTAAAATTTAATTTAAATTACATATATTAGATATATCATAGTAGATATTAATGCATTAAAGTTGGAAGGGATAAACAAAGTAAAGCATGATTTAAACAAATTATTATATTTATATAATTAAAATATCCAAAATTTATACTATTAAACATTTATTATTAAATATTTGTAAATTGTAATATATATTTATTATTAATATATTAATATAAATATTTTTCAATAATATATTAAGAATATTATTTAAAATTATTATTGTTAAACTTTACTATTAAAATAAAATTGTAATATTAAATAATTTATTAAAATATTAAATATAAATAATTCAATTAATACATTTAATAATATTGAACATTAATATTAATATTTTAAAACTATATTATTAATATAATAATATATGACTTGATTAAATTTAGTTTTTATATACAAATAAAATTTCTCATAAAAGAGCTTTCTTTTAGAAAATATTTTACGTTTTTTAAAAGAGTAAGTCAATTTACAGAAAAAAAAACCTTATTTTCCATTGACTTAGAAATTTTTTTCCTTTTACCAAATCATTTTTCATGAAACAAACAAAAAAAATTAAAAACATTTTTCATAAATATTTTTCGTAAAACAAATACACCCTTAATTCATAAGATTGATTTTCCTAAGTTTATTTGTTAACTCTAATCTCAAATGTGATTCCCTCTTTTTTCTTTTTATACGTGTAAGAGTAGAAAGAAATATCTAGATACTTGTTTTCTCTTCTTACGTCAATATCTTGAGACTTTTTATTAGGCAAATCATATGAGGAAAATTATTTGATTGTTTGTCTATGAGCTTGCCACCTCCCAAGTAATTTCTTGATTTCCCTTTTTGCATTTAAGAAACATCTAAGTAATTATGTGGTGTAACTTATTATAATTATATTATATCATTTTTATTGTGATGTATTTACGTTAAAAATGTTTAAGCGGTCGGTTCGAATCAATCAAATTATACTATTATTTATCGAATTTTTAAAATTCTTAATTATTAATCGAATCAAATTGTTTTTGAAACTTATTGATCAACTGAATTAATTTCTGTTAATTCAAATAGTTAACTGAATTAATTGAAATTTGCACTTTTTTTTATTCTAACAAGTTTAGAACATAAAAAAAACCCTGACAATTTTTTTCTTTTTTTAATTCAAAGAAGTTTAAAAGAAATAAAACAACAATAACAACACTAAATTAAAAATATAATAACAAAACATTAAATTAAAAACATTAATTTTTTACTTTTCTTTGATTAATTTTTTTTTATTTTTGTTGACTTTTTAATTTAATTTTAGTTTTTTTCAAATATTTTTAGTTTTCATAATATTTTTAAGCCCATTCTAAGAGTATTTATAAATCTATTATTTTTTATATATTGAGCTTATATAATGTATTGGACTTATCTCTAATATATTCGATTTATCTATAATATATTGGGAATATAATATATTATTAATAATTTTGGTTAATTCAGTTTCGAATCTAATTTAATCAATAATTGAAAATTTCAAAAACATTTAACTGATCCTCGATTGAAGTAGATCTAATGACTGACCGATTAACCAAATTAATTGGGTTAAAACTAAAAAATACCCACCTCTAATTGATATATACACAATAACTAAATGAAATGATGATATATTATTAAAATTAAGTTTAACTTTATTTCTAATGATGTACAAGGAACCGTTTCACTATTATGTGTAGAACTATACATTAGCAATGTATTAAATTTTAACCTTATATATATTATTTATATAAATTTTCATATTAACATTTTGAGTTTTTGATGTATCCATGATTTCATGTTGCATTCATATTTTTTTGTTGTATTTTAAAATTTTTTTCTTAAGTAAATTTTGACACAGTAAATTTGTATTATGTTGACGTTATTTTGTGATGTGTTATATTTTAATTATTTTTATATTGTGTTCATGTTCCCTGGAATCTTACGGCATGCCTAATTACATTATTCAAATGACTTTCAATTTCATGTATAAGTAACATGTCATAAAATCATATGCATCTTTTCTTGCCCTGATATCAAAATGTGATGCCCCTTCTCTAAATGAATATCGACCAATAAGTCTAGTGGAGAGTGTTTAGCAAAATATTAGCTAATAGACTTAATACGACATCATATTGAAGAGATTGTTGGTGGAAATTAGTTTGCATTCATTCAAGGTAGGTGAATCCTTTATTGCTTTCTAATTGATAATGATTTTTTTGGAAAGCTATGGCAGTTGTTGGGGACATTGGGTAATATTCCACACGCCTGTAGCTTCAATATTGAACACTAAAATTAAATTGAGAACACTGAAAGCAAATTGAAACTATTTAAGCACAATAAATTAACTCGACAAATTACTATCAAAAAATGCGATAGAAAAATCAATAAATGTAAATAAAATAAATAAAGAAGAGAACACACCAAATTTACAAGGTTCAACTAATTGCCTACATCCTCAAGCACTAACACTGAGTGAAAACTTCATTACCTCCAAAAACAATTTACAAACTAAGGATTTCTCAATTGTATACCAAAGTATACCAATGGAAGTGGGAGATAACAAAATGGTTGGGGATAATGCTAAGTGAAGGCTTAAAGCCTTCTTTTATATATTACTTGAGGAACGCCAACCTTTTAATCCCTTTCAATATGGGATAAAAAAGAGGCAATAACCAACAAATCTCCACCCTCAACAAATTTTCAATCCCACTCAACTTTAGTGTATTCCACTTCTTAAACTTTGTGAAGTCATCTTCAAAAGTGCCTCCAAACGTGCTTTCGAATGTCATACACCCAAAGGTGTTCGAACTTGGTAATCATATCTACAAGGTTTTGATTGTTGTTACCACCTTGGTAATCATATCTACAAGGTTTTCAAGTGTTGTAATCTTCTGAAGTAGAATCTTTCATTCTTCAAAGATTTCTAGCACAGAGTGATATCTTACGTTGACGTGCTTAGTTATTGGATGGTAAACTTGGTTTTTCACTACATGAATAGTACTCTAGCAGTCATTGTAAAAACTATTGTGACTTTGAACTACTCCCAAGTCTTCCAACAACCCACTAAGCCAAACAACCTCTTTAACAACTTTAGAAACTGTCATATACTCCATCTCTGTAGCTGACAAAGATAATGTAGACTGAAGGTAAACTTCCAACCTACTAAGGCTCTAGTAAGAGTAAACAGATACCCAGTAGTAGGTTAATATTTATCCAAATCACCAACATAATCAGAATCAGCATATCCAACTAAACATTGACCAAGCGTTTTATCCTACTCAAAGATCAAACCAACATCTATAGTTTTCAGAATATACCATAGAAACCATTTCACAGCTTGCCAATGTATTTTATTAGGATTATGCATATACCTACTCACAACTACAATTGATTGTAAAATGTCTGGTTGAGTACACATTATCTCATACATCAGGCTCCCAACTGTATTAGCTCATGGAACCTTTGACATATATTCTTGTTCTTCATTACTCTTAGGAGATAATTGAGCACTAAGTTTTAAATGAAAAAAAAAAAGGTGGGGCACTTAAATGTTTTTTTTTATTCAAACCAAAATATTGTAATATCTTTCTCAAATATTATTTTGAGTAAAAAAATCTTGTTTCACTTTATGTTTTTATGTAACTCCATGTCGAGAATTTTATTGGCCTCACAAAACTCTCGATTCAGCTGAGCCTTTAATTCATCTTTTTTGAAGTGATCAGCATATCATCAACATACAAGAGGAGATAAATGAAAGATCCATCTTGTAGCTTTTGCAAATACACACAAGGGTCATATTTGCTTCTGGTGTACTTTTGCCTTCTCATAAAGTTATCAAATCGCTTACACCACTTCCTTGGGGATTGGTTCAACCCATACAATGATTTTTTTAACTTACAAAATTAATTTTCTCCACTAGCAACCTTGCATCCTTCTAGCTAAGTCATATAGATTTTTTCTTCTAAATCACTATGCGAGAAAGCCATCTTCACATCAAGTTTAGATAGCTCCAATTTCAACCATGTTACCAAAGCTAACAAAATTCTAATAGAAAATTGAAAAAATTTCGAGTTAATCGAGTTAACGATTCCTATTTTATCATCCTAACTCGATTTGAAATATTCTCGAATCGAGTCGAGTGAGATGGAAATCGAATAGAATTGAATGAAATATATTTATTCGAGTTAAATTAAAAAAATGACTTTGGGTCATTGTAACCATTGTCACCCACCGAAATCAAATTTGCCCACCATGATCAAATTTGTTATTAATTTTTATCTCCTTATAATTTATTTATTAATATTTTATATACAGGTTCACTTCTTTGCTTGCTTAATTGCTTCAATTATCTTCTGATTTTTGTCACTATGTATTTTGAAATTAAAAATATATTAAACATAAAAAATGTGATTTTTTAATAAAAGTTATCTTGAAGATAAAATGTGAAATTGATACTAACATAAAATTTTAACACGAATATTTTATGGCATCATCAATAATTCAATTTTAACAAAAATTTAATTAGATTTAATATAATTAAAAAATTCAATAATATAAATAGTACATAATGTGAAATTTAATTTAATAATATGAATAGTAGATATAAATAAAATTATTACTATTTAGGTTTAGGAATTTTTTTGGATGATTTTTTAATTGGGGGTAAAGGGTGAAAAGTAAAAGTTTAGGGGGAAAATAAAAACTTTTGAGGGTTAGGAGAGTAAAATTTTGGGGAGAAAGTAAATGGAGGGAAAATATTCAAAAAAATTTGGGGGAAAAATGGGTTTGGGGTAGATGGGGGGTGGGAGGGGAGGGGAGTAAAAGTTTGGGGGAAAGTGTGAGGGTGTAAAAGTATTGGGGGGAAAGTAAAAAGGTTTGAGGGTTTGGGGTAAAAATGTAAAATATTATAGCTTGGTATTCGGTTTATTTGAATTATTCGAGTTATATGAATTCGAAAATTAAATTCGATTCAAACTCGAAATTCGAAAATAATTTTGGGTTGACTCAAATAACTCGATTCATTTAATTCAAAATTTAATTTTTTTTCTTTTTTCGAGTCGAATTGAGTTTTGCTCACTCCTATTTTTAGATATATTATTAGTCTACCAGTTCGATTTAACATGCGTCTAATGATTGTTGTTATAACATTTTATACAAATCAATATATAGTGAAGTTTATATTACAATTTTTGAAGGATTTAGAATGCTAGAAGCATATAAAAATTCTTGGGAAATTGTTCAATACTTTTACATAAATATTTATTGATTTGATTTGAATATATGTATTTTTATAAAATGATCATTATCAAAGTTTGTAATGATCATTGTTGAAACTCCTGAAGAGATCAAAATATATTTCCCTAAAGTTCTTCGTCACCTATGACATTTAAAAGAATTATTATATAAACGTTTAGCAAATCCCTTCAAGTTATGATTTGAAAAACTAGTATTTAAGATTATGTGATATTGTCATGAAGGGGAGTAAATACGCGTTGTACTCTTTTTCTCTTAATTGATGTTTTGTCCTATTGGGTTTTCTTGGTAAATTTTTGAATAAGGCAGCATGTTATGCGTATTATAGATATGTGTACTCTTTTTCCTTCACTAAGGATTCTTTTCGGGCGGGTTTTTTTATTTTAATAAGGTTTTAATGAGGCACATTATATATCAATGGAAATTCAAGGGAAATTTTTATAAATATTATTATAAAGTGGGTGTCCATAAGGATAAGAAATTTGATATACATAAGGACTCTAATGTTCATTAAGAGTAGAATTTTATATAATTTATATTTCTTATGTCTATAAATATAAACTCTAGAGAAGCATTGTAAATGTCCATATTGATGAATAAAATATGTACTGTCCTTGTTCTTCTATTTCTCTTTGTTCATTATTTTATAACAAGTATTAGATTTTGAAAGGTAAATTTTAGTGCCAAATATATAGTAACGTAAATTTATGACATTTTTTGAAATTGTAATGTTACTTTAAGTTCCACATAGAAAATTTGCGTTAATTTTTTTATCAATTTTTTATATATATATTTTACTTTTATACATTTTTTATTTTTTAAGAAGTATTTAATTTTCTTAAAAAAGTAATCTAAATGACACGTCATCGTTGACATATCATGCCACGTCAACCACATCATCATCTGAGGTGGCATGCCATGTTGGACAAAAAATTTGATCGACTATTTCCATTTAGCCTTATTTAAAAAATTTTGCAATGTTAAGGATGAGATTGAAACAAAAGAAAACGTAAGGGTGGATTTTAGAGTCATACCTTTATTTAATAGGCTTTTGCAAGATGTTTGTAGGCAATGAAGTGAATTTGAGGGTCGAAAAAACATATTTGAAAGCAGTAGAGCGAAAAAGAAAAGCTGAAGTTTGACCAATACATATTGCCTTTCCAAGCTGCAACGTGGACTTAATGGCATCGCGACTTTACCTCAAAATATTTTTTTTAATTACAATAATAAGATAAAATCCGAATAATAAATGAGACTATCGCGACTCAAATTCATATCACATCTAGAGCGATAAATACCCTTAACCATCATTTCATAACATGGGTCTCTCAAATTTCTATTTTTAAATCTTATGGCAAAGTGATTTTTTCACCTTAGCTCATGATTTTACCGTAAAACAAGTGGTTTTTTAGTTCATAGAAGATGGTGATGTCTGTCGAAACCATTTTTTGAAAAAACAAAAATTTAGTTGTCGACTTAAAAATAAAAATTGGGAGTCGCCACCGATCCTTTATCGAGGTGTGACCGGTTCACCAAAATATAATTTTAGGTCTGCGAATTTTGAGAAAATAGGTTCGGGAGTCGGTTACGCACGAGGAAGGGTTAGCACCCTCGTGACGCCCAAAATTGGTACCGAATTGATTGTTTAATATCTTAATGTCAAAATTTTGAAAATATTTTAAAATTTGATCATTTTATCTTGAATAAAATGAATTGGATGGTAAGGTTCACTTATTTCAAAGAAATAAATTGTTACACTCAATAAGTTAGAGTGCAACATTTCAAATCCTCAAAATTAAGCTTATCCTCTAATTTTTTAAAACCTATGCATTTTGAGAAGGATATCTGATTATTTAGGTCAAATGAGAAAATCAAAACCCAGCAAGTCAGGGTTCAATTTCACAAAATTCCTAAATATCGAATATTGCCGTTATTTTTATTTGTTAGAAAAATCCTCATCTCTAGAAAACAACATGTCATATCCGATGCGTTAGGACACAACGCGTCAAATTCCTGAGAATGAGCTTTTTATTTATGTGTTTTGATTAAAGAATATTCTCGATTATTTAGATCCGGCGAAGAAAATTAGAACCCAATACGTTAGGGCTCAATCTTCTCGAAGATTCCAAATGTCGAGTATTTGCGTTATTTTGAAAGTTTTTGAATAAATCGATTTCGATACTTAAACCATATTGAACGTAACTTTTTAAGCGAATGAAGCGCGATGGAATTTCAATGCACAATGCGAAGTAATAACTCGTAAGCCCAAAATATATACTAATGAACAGGAATAATCAATCAATACAAATAATTAATACAATGCATATAAGAGTAATAATCTCACATCATATATTATGCTAACATTCAAAGGCTAATGAATTAAAGGTCAATCAAAGCACCAAACAAATTAACACATATGAAATTGTACAAGTTTTTAAAATAACTTAAGAAATATGAAAGAAGGGAAATCATAATTAATGAATTATTTGTATATAAAAAAAATCTAAAATGAATAATACATGTATAAAGTTTAAAATAAACCAAGCATATAGTAAAATAGGGTTTTAAAAATAGATATAGAAAACAATTTAAATAAGTAAAAAAAATAAATAGTACGTGTAAACGAGTTTTAAATAGCTAATATAAATCAATTTAAAGCAAATAGTATAGGATAACTTTAAAATTAGTATATAAAGAAACTAAAAAAATAATATATATATAAAAAATCATTTACGAAACAAGTTGAAATAACATATAATGAGTTATATATAATATATAAAAGAGGAATTTTAAAATAAATCAACTTAAAGATAATCGGATTTTTAAATTATATATATATAAATCATTTAAACTAAATAACACATATGAATATATATATTTATATTTTAGAATAAGTGCTATATACAATAGTTTAAAATATGTAAGTAAAGTAATGTAAAAATAGAAAATAAAACGATTTTAAAAAATATATATTAAAATAATCAAAATAAAGGTTAAGAATTAAATTGAAACTACAGCAAAATATGGGGTGCAAATAATAAATAATGGAAGGATTAATTTTTATTCGATAAAAAAACGAGGGACCGAAACAGCAAATAAACACACAGATTCAGGTATTCAAAACCAAATAGTGAAAACGACATTGTTTTGCTGCGGACTCAAATGAAACCGAAGTCAAATACACAGTACGAATTAAAAAAGAAAGAGAATTGAATCGCAACAACACCCAAATACATAGGGACTTATAGCGCAAATAGAGCATTGAGCCAAAAAAGTGCGGATCC
This sequence comes from Gossypium hirsutum, assembly GCF_007990345.1. Lineage (NCBI taxonomy): Eukaryota > Viridiplantae > Streptophyta > Magnoliopsida > Malvales > Malvaceae > Gossypium > Gossypium hirsutum. Next base: position 47,575,124 of record NC_053448.1, on the reverse strand, counting down.
TTCCCTTGAGTCGGGTCACCGCGCGGGTCAAGGGACCGAATGGCGCCGTTTTGGCGCTGGTGCCCTTGTCTCAAAACGGCGTCGTATCATTGCACTATTTAAACCAAGTTTCTGTTAAAAAAACATTTGTATCAACCAAAATAAAATTAAAAAAAGGCTTAAACTCTCTGCTAGGGTTTTAACCCTAGCTTTCGCGCCGCTCGGAGGCTCCATCAGTCCTCGCCCCACTGTCCTCGCTCGAGCTCCGATCACGACGAAGCGAACGAGGACTTATTCGGTACCGACGTGTAGGTAAATCCCACCCTTACTTTCTCTTTTATTTATTATTATTAAAAATAATATATCTGAAATGACGATATGAAAAAAAGAAGAAAAAGCTCGAAAGAAATCACCTTTAGAAACTATTTTTCTATTGCTTTTCAGAATTTTTTTATAATATTCGTGTCCTCCCTTCTGTTCTATTTTCAATCGGTTTATATACCGAAAAGATACAGAATAAAAATAATACAAAGAGAAAAAAAATCAAATATGTCTTTCCTTTTTTGCTCTTTTTTGTTTTTTTTTGTCCGCATTTCCTTGTTTGCTTGCGCTCTTTGTGTGTTGTTGGTTTTCTGCAGGTGTACGGAGGCCGTACGGTGATGTGGAGGGTAGTGCACGTGCCAGGGAAGGTCCTGGTGGCTGCGGTGCTGGAGGCTCGCGTGCGGGGAAACGGCGCTGGGAGCTTCTAAGGTTCCCAGCTTCTGATTTTGCGTTGGGCCGCTTCGATTTTGGGCTAGGGGTATTCGGGTTTGATTTTGGGTTGGTAATTTAGGTTTGGGCCGTATCGATTTGGTCTGTATGATTATGGACTGCTAGACTTTTAATAATTTTGTTTTTATTGTTATTAAAAAATGGGCCAGGCAAATATTGGGCCTTACAATGTCATTTTTAGTTTTGAAAATATTTTCCTTAAGTTTATTTTTGGTTTCATAGTCTCAATTCCCTTGCGGAGAACTATTTAATATTAAGTTATACTTAGCTTTATTTATTTCTCTTTTACTATGCTTTATTTTCATATTTTTTATGTCGCTTATAGATCTACAATGAACTAATCTGATTATATGGTTGGGAAACCTTTAAACTAATGGTTTATTAATAGAAATAGAATTAAACATTGATTTAGAAAAGATAGTTGTAATTTAATTCTTTTGATTTGTGCTCATGTTGTTAATACTAGGTGAGAGACAGATTAACGAAAAACATTAAGAAAAAATGAATTAAGAGCCACCCACGCACTCTATGCTAACAATCTAATAAGAGGTTATCTAAAATTGGTTCCAAGCAATAACCTGTAGTGGGCGGTCACGATAGTCAAGTGGGAAGCCAGTAATTGTAGTATGCCACTTGGAGACAATTAGGAAGACATGTCAATTAATAATTTGTGTTATGATTAATTGAAAGTGATCCTTAATCACTACATTCGTGAATTAAGATTGAATAATCGCAATTAGTATTCTACTCTTTTGCTTACTTTAATTGCTTTTATTTTCACACAATTTATATTTACTTGCTTTATTGACTTTTTACTTATATTAGTAAATTGGTAAATTGGTGCGTCGAGTTAATTAATTGACATCAGTTACACACTTTCTAATGAGTTCGATCTTCATAATATATTTTAACGAATTTATTTCGTTGTGGTTATTACTTGACAATAATATTGTGCACTCGGTTACTATTTTGAAGTAATAAATATTTATTTTTTAACTGAATTTTTATATATTATTTACCACTGATCAGATAGTAGATTACTGGAATCCGTTCATAACTAAATGAAACTTCAAAGAAACTATCCCAAATTTACAAATTTTCAGATGCAAACCTGGGTGGTAACTCTTGAATATGTACCTAAAAAAGCTTGCAAAAAAATCAACATTCTTCGGATTTTCTCCCTTAGATAACCGATGAATGAGTGATATGCAGTTATTAAAAGACCAAGGACAATCATCTTCTTGAAATCAACAATGCAAAAAATTGAATAAGATAAAGGCTTGCATCTCCAATTGGTTTGATCCAAGCACCTTGAATCGCTCTCCACAGGGATAAGAGACTTCTTTCCATGACTGCAAAATTGATTATTCATTCCCCTAAGAACTTACCTACAAGACAAAGATCATAACCAATATCCTTTCTTTGAATCTCATCCGAGTTGATGACCAACTCAATCTCTTCATTTTCCCGTATTAACAGGATTCGAAATTCGAATCCCAATACTTCATTGGGAATAAAATGAAGCTCAAAAAACAAATTGACTAGCAATATATAAACATGCACTCAAACATGATAAAAACTTGCACTCTTAAAGAGAGAAAGAAGAGGGAGGCAAGACTTCTTAATCTTCTTCCATTTGATCTATTATATTTGATATTTAATACATATTAGATACCTTTTCCTTTACCTTTACATCTCTTCTCTCAATTCTGTAAATCTAACCTAGGTTAAAATTTACCACAATTTTAAACTCAAGAATTCAACATGGCATGATCCAAAGGTAACATACTGTTCCTTTTTTTAAAGATTCTCATTGATTTGCACTTTGGTTACCATCTGTGAACAAAGAGTGCAAATTTGATGATTTCGGAAATTGGGATAGTAATTGTAACAGGCCATTTTTACCGGGGCCCAAACTGAACCGAATAAAAATAAAAACAAACATTAATTGTCCAAGTCCAATTACAAAAGAAGTCCAAATGGCCCAAAATAAAAGAAAATCTTAACGGCCCAGTGGCCCAAAACACTTAAACATTTTTAGTAAATTAGAAACCTTAACCCCTTTTTGCGCCGCAGCCTCGCCACATCGGCAGGCATGCTGTCTGACACCCCATCTGCCACCACCTTCAAAAAAGAGAAAGACGACAAAAAGCAAGAGAAGAGGACAATGAACGAAAACTCGCAAAAATAGTAGCAAAATAGAGAAATAAAAAGAAAAAAAACAATATGTAAAATCGACTATAAGAGCCAGACACGTATTTTTTTACACACACAAGAGTAATAAAAGAATAGAACTCAAAACTTCAAAAAGGTGATTTCTTTTCTTTTATTTTATTTTTACGAATCTATTTTATAAATAAAATATAAATAAATAAAAAAGGGGTGGAAAACCTACCGGGTTCTTCGCGTTTTGCCCCCGTAAGTGGCTGAGGACAGCCATCTCCAATGAAAGATCACATCTTTCGGGCATAAGGGTTTTTGAAACTTAGAGAACCATTCTCTAAGGATTTTGGCTATTTCGACAATTTTTTTTTAAAAAAACTCCAAATCTAGATTTGGGAGGGTCGAAAGGATAAAAAGAGTTATTTTTTGTAATTTTCGGCCACCGAAAAACGGCAAAGCCTGTCGCCAACGACCGTCGGCCGCCGTGGGCCTTGCCGAACCTGATGGCTGGACATGGGAGGGATGAGAGAAAAATGAGAGAAAGCTAAGGTTTAAAAAAAAAACAGGTAAAATGATTTTCTTTTTCTAGCTTTTTTACTTATATAGCCCATGGAAAACGCCGTCGTTTTGGGATTTCATTTCAGACGTCAAAACGGCATTGTTTTGACGCGAATCGCAGCCCAACCCAATCCATCCCCTAGGATCGGCGTGTTTTCGCCTAGAGGTGATATTTATGCTTTTGGTCCTTCCGCTTTTATGGCCAGTTTCAATTTAGTCCTATTTCTTTTTTCCTTTTTTTTTAATTTTTTACCCCGCGATGTTGATTTTGTTTCATTTCAGTCCATCATTAAACGGCGCGTTTGTGGGACTGGGAATAACTTCCCATCTAGTCCTCGTCCCTTGGCGCGCATTTTATTTTAGCCCTTCATTCTACCCTTTCTTTTTTATTTTTACAATCTATCCCTTAATTTCGTCTAAATTGTGGTTTAACCCTTATTTATTTAATTTCAACACTTTATTAATTATATATATTATTTTATTTATTTATTTATTATCTTTTACTCTTTTTATACATTTAAAGATTATAATATTTACATTTTCTTTATTTATGCACTTGTTGTCCGTATTATTTTTATTCTTATCATCATTCTTATTATCATTTATTTATTTATCCATTTATTTATTTACTTGCTTATTTTTATGTGTTGACACAATTTTTTTTGACAAAACGGGGTCGACTTGGATTTTGAAAACGAAAACGAAAACGGGAGTTGCCACCAATCCTTTTTGATGAGGTGTGATCGGATCACCTCGAAAAGTGGTTGTTTTTAATAAACGATTTGATTTTATTAAAATAACGATTTTGGTCCACGAAATTCAGAAAAACAGGTTCGGGAGTCGGTTACGTACGAGCAAGGATTAGCACCCTCGTAACGCCCAAAATTGGTACCTAGTTGATTAATTAGTGTCTTAGTGTCGAAGATTGAAAACTTTGAAGAGTTTTAAAAATACAATCCTTAAAAAAAACTCGAATAAGATGGATTGAAATTTAAGATTCTCTTGTGCTGAAGGAATATCACATCCAGCATGTTAGGATACAATACTTTAAACCCTCGAAACCAAGATCACCTTATGGTTTCAAAAACCCATACTTTGAAGTTTTAAGAGGATATTTGGCTATTTGGTCAAACGAGAAATCGAAACCCGGCACATTAGGGCACGCTTTCTCGAATTTCCAAATGTAAAATATTGCCTTATTTAAAAAAAATTTCCTTTTGATGTATGGTGTTAATATGCATAGCAAAATAATAACAAATATGATGATACAAGCGTAAATAGCGCGAACATCAGTAAATAAAAGATAAAAGATGAATTAATCATGCAAGAGAATAAGCAGATAAACTATTTGAATAAAAATGGGTAAATAAAAAAAGTAAACACCGCACAAAACAACGAAACCATAAAGGAAATAAATAAAAAATTATAAAATATATATGTATGTGTATATACATAAAATTATAAAAATAAGAAGAATACATATGTATATATATTTAAAGTTATGAAGTATAAAAATATAGGTAAATATGTATATATATATGTATATGAATTGAAATATGTATTTATATATATGTGTATATAAAAATTATGAAATGTATAAAAATATATGAGTGTGTAAATACATTTATAATAATATATATAAAAGTATGTACATATATATATACCTATCATAAAATACATATGCATGTATATAAATGTATTTTAAAGTTATAAAATATGTAAAACATATGAAATGTAAAATGTACACATGTATGTATATTAAAAATATATGTGTATATGTATTTCGAAATTATAAAATACAAAAGATATATATATGTATATGTCTGGGTTATAAAATATGTATGTATATATGTATTTTAGAAATGTAAAACATAAAAAGATAAACATGTGTGTATGTACATATATATAATGAAGCTTGGGATCAAAAAGTATATATAAATACATGGTGATAATAATAATAACTAAGAAAAATAATAAATAATCATACATTAATAAACGAATAATAGTAGTAAATAAATAAATAAGAGTAATAATAACAATAATAATGGTAATAAAAATAGAAATAGTAACGAAATAATAATAATGATAAATTTATTTACTTTAATAAGAAAATAACTAAAATAACAAAAAAAAGGCTAAATTGAAAATAAAACAAAATTTTAGGGGAGAAATCGAGAATAAAATGAGGAAGAGGACCCAATTGTAAACAGCCTCAAAACCGGTAGGACTAGGGGCGCAAATAACCCCTTTTGTCCAGAAACACGCGGATCCTAAGCGTTTCGAGTCGGGTCAATCTGATATAGGTTTAAACGACGCCATTTTGGGGTGTTTGGGGCCTGGGTGAAACGACGTCTTTTCACAATGCTATTTAAGCAAAAAATTTTCAACAAAATTTCATTTCTTCCCTCCCTCTTTACAAAAATCCCAAAATCTCTCTCTATGCTTCCTCTCCGAGCACTGCCCAGAATCCGGCCATCGGCCGCCGTACACAACGGCAGAAAGTCGAGAAGTTTCCCTTTTTTCTTCCGACGCACTCCATCGGCCCCTCGAACACTCCGGCGACGGCGAGAAAGGTAAAAAGATTTACTTTTACTTTATTATTTTGAAAAAAAACAAAAATAAAAGAAATCACCTTAAAAATATCTAAAGGTCAAGCCTTTTTTGTATTCCTCTTTTTTTTGTATTAAACTTGTCGAAGAAGTACAAAGTTTTCATTTTTTTCGCTTTTATAGCCAAACTAAGGTTATTTATTATCATTATTTGATTGTCGTCTTCTTCTCTGTTGTTGCGCGTTGTTTGTTGTTTTGCAGGTAAAGGCAGTGCGAGTGGGGGACGATGATGTGACTGTGGCGGTGGCAGCTGGCAGGGCAAGTGGGTGACCAGTAGACCTAGGTGCATCGAAAATTCTTTGTTTTTTTCTGTTATGGGTTTGGGCCATTAGGGTTTAGATAATTGGGCCAATGTGTTGGGTTTAATTTTGTTGGGTTGTATTTAGGGGTGTTCATTCGGTTAACCGACCGGTTAACCGACCCGAAATTACTATAACCGAATTAACCGACCTTCTAAAAATTTTAACTGTTAACCGAACCGATTTTTTTTAAAAAAAATTAACCGAACCGAAATTTTTTCGGTTAATAAGGTCGGTTAACCGAATTAACTAAAAATTATGTATTTTTTATTTTTGGTTAAAAATTACCCGAATTACCCGAATTACCCGAATTAACCGAATTACCGAAAAATACCCGAATTACCTGAATTTTTTTATCTTTTATTTTTAAAATTTAAAAAATTTATAAATTATTATAGTAAATTGGGTTTTAGACTTTAGTAAATTGGGTTGTCTTTTAGTTTTAGTTTTATTGGATTGGGTAATTGGGTAAACTTTAGTTTTAGTTTTATTGGGTTGGGTAATTGGGTTGGGTAATTGAGTTTGGGCTAGGTTGGATAATTTTATTTATAATTTTTCGGTTAACCGAAAATTTTCGGTTAACCGACCGGTTTCGAACCGAATTAACTGTTAACCGAAAAATCATAAAAAAATTAACCGACCCCTGACCGAAAAATTCGGTTAACCGACCGATTAACCGAATTCGGTCGGTTAACCAAATTTTTTCGATTTTACTCGAATTGTGCATACCCCTAGTTGTATTTGGGTCTGATAGGTTAGGTTTAGTTTCGGTCTGTTAACCAAATTTTTTCGATTTTACCCGAATTATGCACACCCCTAGTTGTATTTGGGTCTGATAGGTTAGGTTTAGTTTAGGGTGGGTTTGATTTATTTGGGTCTGATGGGTTAGGTTTAATTTGGGGGCCCGGGCTAAATTGGGCTTGTACATTATATATATTTAAAAATAAGATTGTTACATTTCTCTATTTGTACATTTTTACTCATTTATTATCATTGTTATTATATTATTTTTTATCTTATTTTTACTATTTTATCATTTCTTTTATCATTCTCTCATTATTTATCCTACCTTACAAAGAGTCGGTAGAAATTGTGAGCTTAGGAGAAGAGAAAGATGTGAAGATTAGAGCTTGTATCACCGCGAAGAAAAAGCGAGACCTCATTGAGTTACTCCAAGACTTCAAAGATGTCTTCGCATGGTCATATCAAAGTATGCCTGGGCTAAGTGCTGATATCGTGGTACACCAGCTCCCCATAAGGGAAGAGTGCAAGCCAGTTCAATAGAAGCTCCGAAGGATAAGGCCCGCCGTCTTGCTGAAAATAAAAAAAGAGGTCAACAAGCAATTCAACGCTAGTTTCCTACAAGTGGTTAAATACTTGGAGTGAGTAGCTAATATAGTCCCCGTATCTAAGAAAGGTGGGAAGTGCGAATGTGTGTAGACTACAGGGATTTAAACAAAGCTATCCCGAAGGAAAATTTCCTGTTACCTCACATCGACACCTTAGTGGACAACACAGTAGGTTATCCACTGTTCTCCTTCATGGATGGTTTCTCCGGTTACAACCAGATAAAGATACATCTTGAAGATGTGGAAAAGACTACATTCATAACCATGTGGGGAACATTTTGCTATAAAGTGATGCCATTCAGATTGAAAAATGCGAGAGCGACGTATCAAAGAGCTATGGTAACTTTGTTTCATGATATGATGCACAAGAAAATCGAGGTTTATGTCGATAATATGATCGCAATGTCCCGAACAGAAAAAGAGCACATACAAGTCCTGAAGAAATTGTTCTTGAGGTTGAGAAAATTCCAACTAAAGCTCAATCCAGCAAAATATACCTTCGGGGATAGGTCAGAAAAATTTCTAGGATTTGTAGTCAGTGAAAAGGGGATCAAGATCGACCCAAATAAAGTTAAGGCTATACAGGGGTTGCCTCCACCGCGCACTCAAAAAGAAGTTCGAGGTTTTTTTGGAAGACTAAATTACATCGCCCGGCTCATTTCACAACTAACTAAGAAATACAACCCCATATTCCGTCTCTTTAAGAAACACAATCTAGGCATTTGGGATGAGGAGTGCCAGAAGACTTTTGACAAGGTCAAACATTACTTGTCCAATGCCTCAGTACTGATGCCACCTAGCCCAGATAAGTCACTGATATTTTACTAGACAGTATTCGGGAATTCTATGGGATGCATGTCTGGTCAACATGATTAGTCAGGAAGAAAAGAAATAGCGATACACTATCTCAGTTAGAAATTCATTGAATGTGAGACAAAATATTCGCCAATCGAGAAGTTGTGTTGCACCTTGATCTAGACTACCCGAAGACTGAGATAGTACATGTTGTACCACACAACTTGGCTCATCTCAAAAATAGACCGTCTAAAATACATGATGGAGTCGACTGCTCTGAATGGAAGAATGTCCCGATGGTAAATTTTGCTTTCTGAATTTGATATATTTATGTAAACTAAAAGGCAATAAAAGGGAGTGCAATAGCAGATATTTTAGCCAGTAGATCTCTAGAAAATTACGAGCCTTTGAACTTTAATTTCCCAAACGAAAATCTGATGTATGTTGCGACCACTGAAGAAGATGCTCAAGAAAGACATCATTGGAAACTAAATTTTGACGGAGTGTCAAACGCTATAGGTAATGGAATCGGGGTAGTCTTGGTATCCCCAAATAGAGATCATTATCCCTTTACTAGTAAATTGGATTTTGATTGTACAAACAATATGACAGAATACGAAGCATGTATCATGGGTATCCATGTAGCCATGGAACCTAAGATCAAAGTACCGGAGGTATATAAGGATTATGCACTAGTGATATATCAACTCAAAGGTGAATGGGAGATGAGAGACTCCAAATTGATCAATTATTGAAGGCTAGTTCTTCAATTAATTGAGGAGTTTGATGACATCACATTCTGCTGCCTCCCGCGAGGTGAAAACCAAATGACTGATGCCTTGGCTTCTTTAGCTTCCATGATCAAAGTGAACAAATAAGAGGATGTAAAATCTATCCATATGAGTATTTATGAGGCTCTGACTCATTGTTACAACATAGAGGAAGAAGAAAAGGACGATCACCCTTGATACCATGATATACGGCGATATGTGAAGAATCATGAATACCCTGACCAAGAAACTGAGAATGATAAAAGGACGTTGAGAAGATTGGCCAGTGACTATGTCTTAGATGGGGAAATTCTATACGAAAGAAGAAAAGATCAAGTGCTATTAAGATGTGTGGATGCTGTTGAGGCTACGAACTCTTAGAATAAGTCCATGAGGGTATTTGCGGAACACATGCTAATGGTTTTACAATAGCTGGGCAGATCATGAGATTTGGATATTATTGGTCCACCATGGAAGGAAATTGTATCAGTTATGCCATGAAATCCTATAAGTGCCAAATTTAAGGAGACAAAATTCATGTGCCTCATTCACCTCTTCATGTTATGACTTCTCCATGGCCTTTCTCTATTTAAGGCATGAATGTCATTGGGCCGACCTCGCCAAAATCTTCCAACAGGCATCGATTCATCTTTGTGGTCGTTGACTACTTCACTAAGTGAGTAGAAGTCGTTTCTTATGCCAATGTCACAAAGACGACAATTATCAAATTCTTGAAGAAAGAAATCATATGTCGGTATAGAATGCCAAAAATGATTATATCTGACAATGCATTGAATTTGAACAATAACACGATATCAGAAATCTACAGTTAGTTCAAAATCAAACACCACTACTCGTCACCATATCGCCCAAAAATGAAAGATGCAGTCGAGGCAGCCAATAAGAATATTAAAAAGATCGTGAAAAAAATAACTCGGACTTATAAAGATTGGTATGAGAAGTTACCATTTGCTCTCTATGCTTATCGAACGTCTGTTAGGACATCTACCGGGGCAATGGCTTTCTCATTGGTTTATGGAATGGAGGCGATTTTTCCCATTGAAGTCGAGATTCCTTCCCTCTGATTTTTGTTAGAACTAAAGTTAGATGAAGCAGAATGGATCTAATCTCGATATGATCAGTTGAACTTGATCGAAAAAAAAGGCTAAGGGCTATCCATCATGGTCAGATGTACCAAAAATGAATGATGTGAGCTTATGACAAGAAGGTTCGCCCAAGAGAATTTTATGAAGGAGACCTGGTATTGAAAAATATCCTTCGCATACAAAAGGACTTTAGAGGAAAGTGGATGTCAAATTGGAAAGGACCTTATGTGGTAAAGAAGACATTTTCTGAAGGAGCGCTGATTTTGACCGAGATGGATGGTAAAAACTTGCCTAATCCAGTGAATTCAGATTCAGTCAAGAAATACTTCACCTAAAATAAAAAAAAGAGGAGATGAGAGACCAATATGAAAACTCGCAAAGGGCACCTTGAGACCAAATGGGTTTTGAATTGAAAACCCAAGAAAGGGCAGCTCAAATTTGGATTGAACATGTGATAGTTGGGTCTTCTCAGAGGGAAGAACGTTACATCTTGAGGCATCAACGAAGTACTCTAGATCTCCTAAACACATATCAGGCTTAAAAGGGTCCCCGAAAAGTTAGTGTGGAGAAACTCATGCTACGATATCTGGGGCACCTAGTTTCATCTTATTCATTTTGTATTTTAACAACGTTTGCTATTTTGATTAATCTATTCATTTCGAGCTTTGCTCCTAATAAATTTTAACATTATCTATTGTTACAATCTTTTTCAAGCATTTTTCGTTGAAATAACGATTAACGGACTAATAATATTCAAGTAAAAAGATTTCTTGCATATTGCTCTGAAAGTTTTCTAAAACGTACAATGACCTAAAACGGGACCACTAGTCAGAACTAGACCTGTCAACAGCCCGACGGCCCGCCTGAAATATGGGCTTGGGCAAAAAAATGAGGCCCGTTTAAAAAACGGGTCGGGCCTCGGGCACCACTTTTTTGGCCTGGGCTCGGCCCAGCCCGACTCGAATATAATAAATATATTTTTTTATTTTTAATTTTAAAATACTTTTAAAATATTTTTTTATTTTTAAAATATTTTTTTAATATTTATTAAAAAATGGGCCGGGCCGGGCTCGGGTTTATGATATTTTTCCCGAGCCGGGCCTGGGTAAAATTTCAGGCCCATATTTTAGGTTGGGCCGGGCCGGGCCCGAGCCTAGGAGGCGGGCCGAAAATTTTTCCGGGCCCGGCCCATAGACAGGTTTAGTCAGAACTAATCAAATCTAAGAGTTGGAAAGGTTTGAGAACGAATAGTGTAAATTGTGATTATTTCCTTAGATTTTCTGTCAAAGATACCAGCTGAACAAAAAGGCAGGGTAATGCGTTAGTGATAGAACCTTGATAAACAACGAACAATGTCAACCTAAGCATTAAAAGGGGATCATTTTTGAAAAAAATAACATTTTGCATTCATGCAAACATCATTCATACACATCTAGTTAGGAGCATTTGATTCATTTTGATCATGACATCCTAATCGCTTGGCATAAATATCGGCCCACAAAATGGATTCTACAGGTCGTGTTCCCTAGAGAACGGGGTATTAGATCAATGAAACCACAAATTTTATACCCCTAAAGTTGTAGTAGGATAGATTAAAGTCATCGTGGAGAATCTTATCTCCCTGAAGTTGTAGTGGAGCAGATTAAAGCCACAAATCTTATCCCCCTGAAGTTGCAATAGAGCAGATTAAAACTACAAATCTCTTCTCCCTAAGGTTGAAGTGGAGCAGATTGAAGATAGTAAATCTTATCTCCTTGAAGTTGCAGTGGAGCAGATTAAAGATACAAATCTTATCTACCTGAAGTTGCAACGAAGTAGATTGAAGATAGCAAATCTTATTTCCCTGAAGTTGCAGTGGAACAGATTAAAGCTACAAGTTACGAATCTTATCTCCCTGAAGTTACAGTGGAGCAGATTGAAGATCGCAAATCTTATTTCTCTAAATTTGCAGTGGAACAGATTAAAGCTACAAGTTACAAATTTTATCTCCCTAAAGTTGCAGTGGAATAGATTAAAGCTACAAGCTACAAATCTTATCTCCTTGAAGTTGCAGTGGAGTAGATTAAAATTACAATTCCTATACCCCTGAAGTTGCAATGGGTTGCAATGAGGCTACTTGAAAAAGAGAAACACCAAAGAAGTCGAGATTCGGTAAGACCAGAAAAAATTGGCCTTTTTTTAACGTCTTTGGTCCATTCCCGTTACACGACAACGAGCAAAGAGAGGCAGCTGTAACAGGCCATTTTTACCCGGGGCCCAAACCAAACCAAAACAAAAAACAAAAAATAACTATCCAAGCCCAATTACAAAAGAAGTGTAACAATTCGGTTTTGACCCTAATCGGAATAGTGGTTTCGGGACTACAAATCTAAAACAAAAAATATTTTAATATTATTTTTAGTGTCTATTATATGTTAAGTTATAGGTGTGAAAAATTCGTGTGAAAATTTAATCGTTTGAATGTTGAATTCGATAAAAAGGGCTTAATCGCGTAAAATGAAAATTTGATGGTTAAATAAGAAAGTACTTAATTGTTGTTGACTTTATAAAATGGAGGCTTTATGTGGCAATTAGACCATTTTATTGGTAGTGGGTGACAATGGTTAAGAAAGACCTTGAATTATATGTTATATATATTTTATAGTAAAGGTTAAGTTAGTAAACTAATAAATTGTTAATATATATGTTATAATAAAATTAAACGAAGCCATGGTTATTATTTTTCTTCCTTAGCCGAAACTAAACAAGAGAAAAAGAAAGAAAACATAGTTCTATTCGGCAATATTGAAGCTTAATTGAGGTTAGTTCTTTGTTCGGTTTTTGATAATTTTTATGTTTTTGGAATCGTTGCTTTGTGTTCTTCAAAACCCATGTTTCAATTTTGTGAATTGATGATGATTTTGGAATATGCCATTGATGAATGTTTGAGTTTTATGATATTAGTTGATGAAATATGAAATATAGGTGTTAGATTAATATGTTTTGTCTTTGAATTTTTTGTGAAACTGAATATATAGGGTTAAATTGTGAAAATAAATTTTTGAGGGACTAAAATGTGAAATAAAAGAAATGTGTGGAGTTGTATGACGTATAGGAACATTCGGCCCTAGCTTAGTGTGGGCAAATTTTGTGTATTTTGTGTTTTGTGTAAAAAGGACTAAATTGCAAAAAGTGTAAAATGTCAGGGGTAAAATGGTAATTTGCCCATTTATGTATTTTTGGATTTAATTGAATGTTTTGATGAATAAAAATGTTAAATTTGAATATGTTTAGATCGAGAAACGAAGAAAACGGATTTGGATCGGGGAAAAACGAAAGTAGTTCAATAGTCGATCGTGTCCGCTGATATCCGAGGTAAGTCTATTAGCTATTTAATTTATTAAATTAGTATATGTGTATGTATATCAATTTTATTTTTGTTGAGTTAAATTTAAAAGTATAAAATTCGAATTGAAAGTATGAAATTATATAGATATATACGGAATTCAAATGTTAAAAGTACATAGTATATTATAAGTTAAATCTTATGATATTAGTAGTGGAATCTAAAGTATGAGGTTATATATATAAATGTGTTTCGGTTGAATTATTGAATTATTTAAGTTAGATTTGATTATTGGGATTTACATATATCCATGTGTTTTAAAGATATAAGTTATGAATATTGAGCTGAATTTTATGTGGATTTTATATACAAATATGAGATACAACTTCTGTGAATTGAGATTCTTTTGTTAAAGCTCAGTACCAATCGGATTTATTGCCAGTGAAATTATTCAGACTATACGTCTAGCAGGCTAAGTGCCGGTGATCTGAATCAGGCTATAAGCCTAGCAAGCTAAGTGCCGGTGAATCTGTTAAATTAAGTGATTATATGCATTTGATATATATATATGATTTTGGTTATATGTAATGGATAAGTATATGAACATTTGTTTATATGTATTTGATGAGCATATAAACATTTGGATCTTTGTGTTTAGTTAGTAGGCACATATATTGGTTGTTATGAAAATTGTTGAATATATGTATGCATTCGGCATATGTGGATTATAAGTATAGATGTGCATTCGGCTCATGTAGTTGATAAGTAACAATATAAGCTTTTGACATATGTATTTGAAAGATCATAGATATGCATTCGATGAAATGCAAATGATAAGTAAACTAACAATCAGTATATGCAATTAATGATTATGTTTGTAACTTGATTTATAGCATATAATGTTTATACATATGTTAGTTTATATGTATTTTAGATGTGCTATAAACTTACTAAGCTATAAAAGCTTACTTTGATTGTTTTTGTCCATTTGTTTTATAGATAAAAATCAAGCTGCAGACTCGGGGATCGTTAGCGAAGATCATCACTCTATCTACTGTCTCGGTATTGAAATGTTTAAATTCTAACTTATGACATGTATAGGCTAGATAATATTTTGGGAGTCTTACTTTAATGTACTGTATATATAAAATTAATAGCCATACGAAATTAGCTTATTTTTCTTATGGTTTAACTGAACAGAAATGTTATGTTTTGTTATAAAAGGTTAAAGTAGAATTTATAATTATACTTACTTAATATTTTACTAATTTAACATAGATGTAAAATTTTTGAATTCTACTGAATGTCTGTGTTAAGTTGTGTTTTGTTAGGTAACACCTCGTAACCCTAATTTATCGACGTATACAGGTTAGGGGTGTTACAAGAAGCCCAAATGCCCAAAATAAAAGAAAACCCTAACGACCCAGTGGCCCAAAACACTTAAACATTTTTAGTAAATCAAAAACCCTAGCCCCTGTTCGTGCCGCAGCCTTGCCACGTCGGCAGGCGTGCTGGCTGACACCCCATCTGCCACCACCGCCGTTGACGTCGCCCTCTGCCACCACCTGGAAAAAAGAGAAAGACGAAAAAAGCGAGAGATGAGGACAATGAACGAAAACACGCAAAAACAGTAGCAAAATAGAGAAAGAAAAAGAAAAAAATAATATGTAAAATCGGCGATAAGAGCTAAACACCATGGATTTTTTTACACACACGAGTAATAAAAGAACAGAACTCAAAACTTAAAAACGGTGATTTTTTTCTTTTATTTTATTTTTTACGAATCTATTTTATAAATAAAACATAAATAAATAAAAAGGGTGGAAAACCTACTTGGTTTTTCGCGTTTTGCTGTCGTAAGTGGCTGAGGACAGTCATCTCCGATGAAAGATGACATCTTTCGAGCATAGGGGTTTTTGAAACTTAGAAAATCGAAAGGTTCTCTAAGGATTTCGACTATTTTAACGATTTTTTAAAAGAAAAACCCATATCTGGGTTTGGGAGGGTCGAAAGAATAAAGAGGGTTATTTTTTATGATTTTTGGCCATCAAGAAACGACAAAGCCCGTCGCCGGCGACCACTGTTGGCCTCGCCGGACCTGATGGCCGGACATGGGAGGGTTGAGAGAAAAATGAGAGAAAGTGGTTTTTTTTTAAAAAAAAAAAAGGTAAAATGATTTTCTTTTTCTAACTTTTTTACTTATATAACCCATGCAAAACGGCGTCGTTTTGGGGTTTCATTTCAGACGCCAAAACGGTGTTGTTTTGACGCGACCCGTGGCTCTACCCGCGGCCTAACTAGATCCATCCCTTAGGATCCGCGGGTTTTCGCTTGGAGGGGATATTTATGCTTTCGGTCCTTTCGCTTTTACGGCCAGTTTCAATTTAGTCCTATTTCTTTTTTCTTTTTTTTTTTTAAATTTTTTACCCTGTGATGTTGATTTTGTTTCGTTTCAGTCCATCATTAAACGGCGCGTTTGTGGGGTTGGGAATAATTTCACATCTAGTCCCCGTACCTTGGCGCCATTTTATTTCAGCCCTTCATTCTACCCTTTCTTTTTTTATTTTTACAATCTATCCCTTAATTTCGTCTAAATTGCGGTTTAACCTTTATTTATTTAATTTCAACCCTTTATAGATTTTATATATTTATTTATTGATTATCTTTTACCCATTTCATACATTTAAAGATTATAATGTTTACATTTTCTTTATTTATGCACTTGTTGTCCGTATTATTTTTATTCTTATCATCATTCTTATTACTATTATTTATTTATTTATCCATTTATTTATTTACTTGCTTATTTATATATATATATATATATGTAAAAACAAGATTGTTACATTTCTCTATTTGTACATTTTTTCTCATTTATTATTATTGTTATTATATTATTTTTTATCTTATTTTTACTATTTTGTCATTTCTTTTATCATTCTCACAATACTTATGTTTATATTTGTCATAAAGCATCTAGCATTTTTATTTCTTTTATTTTTATTACTTTATTTATTTTATACCATGGATTAATATTCTTATTATTGTTATAATTATATTGATATTATCATAGCATTTCCTTATTCATTTATTATATATCATTCTAATATTCTACCCGTATAGCCATTTTATAATCACTACATCATGCATTATGTTTAAATGTAATTGGCCGCTTTTATACTATACCCCAAAATAAGATAAATATACATTGTTTAAATGTTACATTCATTATTGTTTAATGAAAGAAATTTTGAAATTAACGCAATGTCCCGTATTTGGAGATTTGAGAAGTCGTGCCCTAACTTACGAGGTTCGACTTTCTCCTTGAACCTAGATAACCGGACATCCCTTTTGAAATTGAAACACATGAGATTTAAATAGTAATTAAATAGAGAGCAAGCTTATTTTCGAGGATTCAAGATGTCATGTCCTAACTTACGAGATGTGATCTTCTGTTACCTCGAGATAAGAGAGTCTTTTTTATATACATTTTGATTTATTCAAGTGGTTTTAATTAAGAATAACGTCATGCAAAGTGGGGTCGTGTTTTAAACTCTTTTCAAAATTTCAATTTCTCGACACTAAAGATATCAAGTAATTAACTCGGTACCAATTGTGGGCGTAATGAGGGTGTTAATCCTTCCTCGTGCGTAACCGACTCTCGAACCTATTTTTTGGATATTTGTAGACCGAAAAACATTGTTTTAATAATCAAACCTCTTATTAAAATGATCAAATTATGAGGTGACCCGATCACACCTCCTAAAAGTGATTAGTGGTGACTCCATTTTTGTTTGTTTTTTTTTTAATAAAAAAGTCTAACTCAAAAAACGTTTTCGACAGTAATCATTGTAAACGGGAGATAACTCTTTATATAAAAGATGATTTTAATAATAAAATTAAATTTAACAAACAAATTATATAAATGGGGTAGTAGGATTTAGTTACCAGCCAAAAATTTTTTTTTATTTTTTATATTCGTTTTAAAGTTTGATGATAGAGATTCATGATTATTATTTTCAATAATGTTATACTTCCTGGATACTGCGGTAATCTTTTAGTGGATGTATTGCTACAACAGTCAGCTTCCTCATCATCAATTTGTGTTCATCCCCCACATGATGACGATTATTATCAAACTAGATCCCTTCCACACACATATATATTACTTTCCTTTGTTAATTCCATTTTAATTTTGTGAAATAAATCCTCCTTTTCTCTCCAACATTGCATTGCATAGGACAGGAAAGCGAAGCTTGCTTTTTGAATGATATGTGAGTGGGGTGGAGACCCTTTGAATCAAATATCACACACTCCTATAGTCTGCAACCTCTCTTTTTTTTCTTTTTTCTTTTTTTAATTTCTCTTGGATTGAAGTGAACGCTTTTCTTTTGCTTTCCATATATTCTTTCATTTTTGGCTTCACCTCCCAGTTGCAGATGCATTTATTATTATTGCAAATATAATTACTGCTATCGCAATCGTATGGATAATGGCTTTCCCTCCACAACATGTTCAATAAATTCCTTCCTATCGCCCTCTCATAATTTATTGGGATTGCCACTTGGAACTTTGTGTGGTATTTGAAATAGCCATTGCTTCCATGCTGCTTTGACCCTTCGCAATTTGTATATCGAATCTCGTCAAGAGCGAAAATCACTGACTAGGAGCTAGCCATGACCCATAACTTAACATCGACATGATCAAAATATCAAACATTTAACACAAAAAGGAAAAAGAAAAGAAGGGTACCCAAATCACAATATCTAGTAGTATAAGAGTCAGAAACCAGAGAATCTGTTTATCACACAAGTAATTTAGGGCTCATCATCTCCTATGTGAACATCTAAGGCCTTTAATTTGGAGTTGGAGATGATTTTGATTACTTAATCAGCTAGGAAAACAACTCCAATCTAGGAAATTTTCCTATAATACGAGTTTATCTTTCTTTTATAAAATAATACTAGTTCAACTTAAATGGTATTAAAAATTATCATATTTATATATATATACACTTTAAAATAACTCTTATTAGCTTTTTAGACCTAAATTAAAGAAAACCCTAAACTTGTTTTCCTATTATTAAATGTTGTTAAGGAAAATCGAATTAGTGCTTGATATTGTTAGGATTAAAAATAACTTTTTAATTAACACTGATAATTAATTAGTATTATTTCAGCTACTGTAATATTACTAATTTTTTTTGCTGAAGTAAACAAGTACATGTATTGTTTTAAAGAACAAGTGAATAAAATTTTAGATATATAAGAAAATATAGATAAACTTATATCTACAAAGTAGTAATAAGACACCCAAAAAGGAGAATTTATAAAGTAAAAGCAACTTAGCTTCCCTTCACCCATCGCTATATACCTCGAATCATTCAAAGCGTGTTGGTGTTCATTCATTCAGCCCCAATAAATATCTTAATTGACCTGCAAAATCATAAATCAAAGCAACGAAATCACAATCAAACAAAACCATTCCATGTATAAAAAAATATAATTGGAAAGTTGAAAATTAAAATCAAAAGAAGTCAGGAAAAAATAAAGTTTCACACGCGTGGGACAAGGGAAAGGAACGTGACATGCAATATCTTGAAGCTGTTGTTCAATGGCACTTGAACGAATTTAACTAAAAAAAAAATTGGGGAAGCTGTAAGCAAACTGTGAGGTTGATTGAACCAGACAATAAACATTACATGAAAAAAAAAACAACTCCCCATAAATAAATAAAAATTGGGTTTTTTGGGATGCAATCCAAAACAAAACTGGTGAAAAATTCATTACTGGCCATCAACAGCAGACATTAAACTATCTACAGTTTCAAATACATCAGAAAGATTAGCGTTTTTTGGTTCTTCTTCTTCAATGGATAAAACTGATCTTCTAATTGGTCTTCGCCAATTCAAAATAGGTGAACAGTTTATGATGCTGCGTTCCTGCTATTGCAATTGCCAGTGTTTCCAGTTCTAACGTAAATCTGAATATGGTTGCCATGATGAACACGATAAACATACCAAGGAATATTGTTTGTGGTTGATTTCTTGGAGGAGCAAAGAGGGAAAGCGACGGGGGGAGTCCGGGGATATGACGTCCGCAGGAAGAACGGGGAGTTGATGACGATGAAGATGAATTTGAAGATGAAGTGGATGATAACGATAAGGACGAGGATGATAGAGAAATTGATTTTGGCATCCCAAGGAAAGCTCGTATCTTTAAAAAGGATGCAGGCGATGCCAACCGATCGTATTCCTCGATGAGGTAGGCGAGTTCTTCATCGGAAGTAATCGAAACCAGCGCGTCCAAGTCTTCTGTTGGCAACTGACAACGTAAACTCACCGATGTTCCACACATCTCCCCCATCTTCAACGACAACTCTGCACCACATTACACAATTTGGATTCTTAATTATTTCTTTTCAGAAAAAAAAAAATCTTGGCAGCTAAAATACTAAAAAGAATACTGACCACAGAAGGAAATAGAGCGATCAACGACGAGTACACGGGTTTCGCCACCATGATAATAGAGTTTACGGTCAGGATAACGTGGAAGGATTTTACCCCGGTAACTGCAGAGGAATTTGATCGTAGGTTTATGGTTAGGGTGGAGCATGGTTTTTCCGGATTGAAAGTTGAAAGACAAAAGAAAAGAGTCACAAGGATAGGTTTTTCGGAGAAGAAGAAATAGTATGCCTTGGAAGAGGGTTTTTTTTTCCAGTGGCGCAACCCTATATTTATATATTATTTAAGTAAACTATTAAAATAGTCGGTTGTGGTTATTTCAGTATATGTTTTAGTCATTTATGTTTGAAATGTCACATTTTAGTCATTGAGCCATTAATTGTCGTTAACGTGCTGATGTAGCATGCTAAATCATCATTTTAAACGAAAATTTTAGGCAAAATTATACATTTGGCCCCTATATATTTTTTGTTTTGAGCAATTTAATTTTTCCTTTTATATTTTTAACTTTTTTTCTTTATTTTTCATTATCTTCTACTTCTCCCTCTATTTTTCTCCCTTCTCCATTTATTTTAACATACTTTTTTTTCTATGTTTTCTATTTGTTAAAACTAGCCCCTATACTTTTATTTTGGTAATAGGTATTTCTTGTACATTCTGTTTAATCTTTCTATTGATTAGTTTTTAATATGTTTTCAACTTAGGGTAACAATATTGTATTGATCTTCAATGAAAACTCAAAATAAAGATTTTTTTTAATCTTTTCTTTTGCTTATTATAAACAATTGTGAAATGGGGTTTCTGATATTTTACAATTATTGCTGAAGCTATACAAAGGATCCAAAAATGGATTATTGTGGTGATTTTATAGAATTGTTTGGACCTAATATTTCAATGAAGATTCTCATAATACTGATTAACCCTTCTGATCTCATTAGGATTAGCTTGGTTTCACACACTAATTTTGATAATAGAAATATGATAAAGAAAAATAAAAAATTATAGTAATCACTTTTAATTTTTTTTTCAAAAATTATTTCCTAAATTTTTCATTTTTCAAGAAAATGTAAACAAAAATATTCTAAAATCTAATGGAAGTAAAACAAATACAAAAATAAGGATAAAAAAAAATCACTTCTTCCCTCAAAAATTTAGTAACTCAAGAAATTTACAGGTGATTCCTAATTTTTACAATTTTTTAATGCAATGTTGGGAAAATGAAGTTGAAGAATTGAATAAATTTTATTTGTTACAGAATTCAAAGATATATATTATAAACTAGTTTGAAATATCGTGCGATGCACGAGTTCTTTTTTGTGTGTATTGATATTATAATATTTTATAATTTTAATTTTGTTTGAATTAATTAATTATTTGAAATAAAAGTAATGATATTTGAAAAATATAAATTTATTTTTTAAATTTAATAATTTACTGTAAAATTATTTTAATATTGTCAACCTTAGTTAATTTTTAAAGATATATTTTAAGTTTAAAAATTTACTTAATATATATTTGTGTCAATTTGTTTTATAGCTTATATTTTTAGTGTATATTTAATGTATCTATGTATATTTCAATATATACACATTTAGAGTGTGTATTTCTTATAATTTATTTAACTTAAATATAAATATTTCAAAATCCAAAATAAAATTTTATTATGGGACACTTGAGTGTGGAAAAATATTATATAATAAATTTATAAAAAAAGAATTAAAATAAATATCAAATGTGGATTTAATTGAAATGGTAAAGTTGAGTTTATAAATGAAGTCTTAAGTTTGGATTTCATCATACGCATGTAGTTTTATATAAAAGGGCAATACTACCCTCAAAATAATATTTGTTACTTTATAAAGAGGCATAATGTCAAATTTAGCCATCACCGTTTGCATCTTTTTTCAATTTGGCTCTTATTCTTTTTTGAGCTAAATTTGACCCTTAACTTTTCAAAAAGAGTTAAATTACTTTTTTAACATAATTAAAACTTTAATTTTTAACGATGTTGGCATAGCAACCCACGTAGTAGTCCATGTAGACATGGCATTATTTGTCTTATATGCCACATCAACAAATAATTTAAAATTTATAAAAACATTGAACAAATAATTGAAGTACATGTGGATTGTCATGCGGGTTGCCATGTTTAAAAATTTAACGTTTTAGTCAGTCATCTAATAAAAAAAATAATTCTTCAACTCTTTTTTGAAAGATTAAGGGTCAAATTCAACTCTTTAAAAGGTTAAAAAACAAATTTAGCTTAAAAAATAATAAGGGCCAAGTTGGAAAAAAATGTAAACGTTGAGGGCTATATTTGGTATCACGCCTTATAAAAACAAAAGGTTTTTTATTACTCCACAACTAAGTTGAAATCTAGTAAGTGACACAAACTCAACAAAACACTTAAATATATAGATAGATTATGGATATTGTATTTGTACGTGCTTTATTACATGATTTTAAACTACTTTTTACTCAAAATTATCTTTTGAAATTCAATTTTGTTATACCTCTACCCTGACTTGAACACGTGGTAGCACGAGAGGCAACTTATGGATCATGAATCCAACTGGTCATTCATGACCAACCACCCGCAAAAGGGGTCATTCACTTTTGGCCACCTGTTAGGGTTGTAACACCCCCAACCCGACCTAGGAGTTCCGACTAAGTCGAAACCGTTACATTTGATCACCGAAGTGATCTTGTAAAACCTCTCTTTTACTTTTGTTGATTTGTATGGAAAATCGCTCTTTTGTTTTTAGGAAAAGCATTCATTAATTTAAACCGACTTTACTTAACAATTCAATTATAATATTATTATTGTGGCGTTTTTGAAAAATGTTTAAGGTTTTCAAGGAAAAGACTTATCAAATATTTAAAGTATTTTGCAAAGGAGTGGAAACATTTAAAGTGATGGTTTTCTAAACCGAAAGAATGCAAATATCAGAGTTTTAATTAAGTATCATGCTTAAAATAAATAAGCTAAAAAATTCCTAAACCTAATATATAAAAGTGAGGAAAACTTAATAGTTACAACCCAAAAGAGAAAATGATTAAAGAAACTTTTAAAAGCAAAAATAAGCTGCTTAATCTGAGGTTCCTCCAATGCCACTCTGAGTCCTTAGTTTTCTGTGCTACGTGAGAGGAAAGAAAGGGAGAATGAGTTTATAACGACTCAACGTGAGACTAATATTAAACCACTACATATAATCGTTCAAACGGTAAAATATTTAATTTATAACATAATAACAATTTAAACATAATATAAAGAACATATAATAAATCAATGCCTATACAGAATATATTTATGACGTAATACGAATGCAAATTTCCTACCCGTCCATCGTAACTGCCCTCGAGCATTGCTTGACACACCAACAGCCCACATATCAAAAACTGATCGTCCCAGGTTTGATTTCCGGTGACGATGGTCATTCACTTGTCATCTATGACGATGACTTTAATTACAATAACTTACCATCCCGGTTGCCTGATTTTGATGGCTTTTTACTACAATAACTATTATCCTGATCGACTCGGTTAAGTGGTTTATCAACCTACCATCCCGACTTATCCCTTTTGGATGCATTGCCCCCTACTTTGTGCAATACTAACTTTCGGTGTGGACTTAAACTGTCATTGTCTCCTATGGAACTCCTCCATCCTCCGTACCATTTTCATGTTCTTATGCACATATACTTAGTAAATTATGCTTTTTATCATCAATCGATGCTTACATTCAATATTTCATACTAACATTTAATGGCATGTTATCAGGCATTCATTCTCTTCAATTTCACGTATGCAAATAATTTAATAATTAAAAATAATTTCACATATACAATATTAAATATTTTTTAATTTTTATATTTATTATACATATATAATGATTTTGTTAAACATATTTTTATTTATGATTAAATTTCTAAATATATTTTGATTTATAATTTGACATAAAAATTATTATTAATTACTTCTATTATTAATAAATTATTAATATAATTATATGATATTTGTAAATACATTTTCATAATTTAAAATTTATCATTATTTATATTTTATTTTTATTTTAAATATTATTATATTATTATATTAATTATTAATATATGCTTAGTAACAAATCTATATTTTTCGAGTTCTGGATCAAATTTATTTCAAGTGGATGCTTGATGTCTCCTTAAGAAATGTACACACAAATTTCGAGTTGAAAGTTGACTTAAAAAATTTGGAGTCAAATTTATTGATAACTTTGAAAGAAAAGTTGTAATTTCTGAATTTCTTTACAAAGAAAACGCCTTTGATTATTTTCTTAAATTTGACTTTGATTCAAAGGTCATCTAACTTGTATTGGACGGATGTGAATTGCTTCAAGTGTCGTGGCAACTTGCTCTTGAAATGGATGAACCTTCTTTTTTCAATTGTTTTAGATCAAAAGGCGGCTTTCTTTAGAAATGACTTTTGGCTTCTTCTCTACAGTTGAATTGGATTAGAAGGCGGGTTCTCTTCAGAACTAATTTGATGTTCTTTGAAATATCTTTAAGTTTTTGGGCTTCTTTAGAGAATTCTATAGAGATTTTATGGGTTTCTTGAACTAGTGAATCTATAGAATGGCTTGGAGTGCCCTTTTTTATAATGTCAATTACATGAATAAAAGAGAGCTATTGTAGAATTTGACTGCTTCATTTAATTGTTCTACAAAAATTTAAACTGCTTCATTTAATTGTTCTACAAAAATTTAAACTATTTTATTTATTATTTTATCTCTAATTAATTTAAAGGGATAAAATAATAATTGATATCATCACTTAATTATTTTGTTTTTAATTAGTGATAATATAAATCTTTAATATTTATCTCTTAATTAAATTAAATTAATTAAAGAAAAATAATTATGACACAGGTATAATGTCAACATTTTCATTCATGATAATTTTGGCTTTACTCGTGATAATTTCGACTTGACACATGATGTTTTCTGATTGACTCGAAAAATTTCTTTATCTACACGAAGAAAACTCGAGGATGATTCGAGGTCAACGGACCTTGTATTGGGCAATGGTTAGAAAACTAGGGTTAGACCTTAGAATTATCTAGACCCCTCCACCCAAAGTCTATTAAGTTGCCTTTGGGATCATGAAATGATGCTTTGTAGGAAGAGCATCGAAATGCGATGGATCATCGAGATAATTAGTAGGTGGACCAATTACTAGTATTATGGAAATGTAAAAATAGAAATTGAGGCACTAGTGCCTCAAAACTGGAATGATGTTGTAACGCCCCGCTTAACTTATTTATGTTTCTATAAATACCTGACATAATGAGTATCTGCTTTAGTGATTAAGTGTTTTGGGTGTGTGTGTGAAGTCTTGGGTTCAAGTTTCATTTTTGGCAAATTTTGTTATTTTTTCTAATCCTAGCCTTACCCTTGGTAGATTGGGTTATACTCTATCTTTAGTAAACTCATATTAGAATGAGCTTGCTGGTTCGAGTGGTAAGGGGTTGTTGTAATGCCCCAAAATTTCTAATTTCGTTATTGTGAAAATATGACACAAATATCTGTTAGCTTTAGTGGTTATGTATTCTGGGAGTGTTTAGGAGGTCCCAAGTTCAAGCCTTCGCTTGGGAAAGTTTTGGTATTTTGAATGAATTAGGCCTTACTCTTGTTTAGTAGGCTTTTATTTGATTGTTGGGTAAATTACATCAGAATAGGTCTGCTGGTCTAGTGGTTAAATGGTATGATATTGTGGTGGAGGTCTTGTGTTTGAATCCTTATGCAGGCAAGGGTATTATTTTTTTGCTCAGATTTCGAGATAGAGTTGTTTAATAGGGGGATTCTGAGTAGTGGATGTGTAGTGGGAATTAGAGGAGAAGATTAAGGGATTTTGGGGGTTATCGGGATTTTTTTCCCATAATCGAATTTTGACTCTATTTTCTAAAAAAATTCTGCCGTCTATTCTTCTCCCTCTCCTCTTGCCGAAATTCTCTGAGTTTTTCCATCTTTCCTTTCTTTTTCTTCTTCTTGATTTTTCCCTAATCCATTTATTTTCCTTCGTTTTCGCACACGGTTAATGCTCGCTTAGTTTCGGTAAGTGTTTCTCTTCGTTTCTGTCATGAATCTCTTAACAACTGAAGTGGTAATATTTTTTCTCTGTGATTTGGGCGTAGGGGGAGGTTCAGACTGGTGAATTCAGTGTTCTCGTCTTAACATTAGTTAAACAAAGGGTTATCATTGGTGGTAAGTGGAACGACGAAAATGTGCAAGTGTACACAATCGCAACAAATAATAAAGTGACAAGTAAATGTTGAGTTATCGTACCCACAGGGACTGTAAAAAAGAATATTTATGAAATTAATGTTAAAACACTTTGGTGATGGAAAATATTTTGGTTTAAAGATGATCAAAAACTAAGGGTTAAAAATTAAGGAAAAAAAATTTAAAAATAAAAAGGTTCTAATGCACAATTTCAAATAAGGTTTAATCAAGATGATATAATTGTGTTGGATTAATTACATTCCTTTAACTTACAATTATTAAACTTATGTTTATACTGCTACGAACAAATTCACGGCAACTCGGTACTTTGTTAACTACTACTCATCCATACTTATTAAATTAATCAATCTCTTGAACATTTTTCAATGTCAATCCAAGCGATTAATCAATCTTCACAAGCATATAAAAGATCAAGTGAGGTAACAGAGTATTTCTACATTGAAACAGTTTAATCACAATAATCTTACAAGTTATGCAAGGCATATGTATCGCCAAATACAATGCTAAATTAACTTCAGCTACCTTAGAAGAATAAACATGCACTGATTAAGTATTGTGTCGACTAATTAAAATTTCAATACGATTTAATAATTAATTCATTAGTTATCTAACAATTAACATTGCAAGAATAACTTAGGCATGTTTTTACTTAATCAAGCATCTTACCGAGGCCTATAACAGTACAAACACAATTTCAATAATTCAAGCAGGCAAAATATAATCAACCCAACATGGATTAAATTCAAGCTAGATTGATTAAAATAACCATTTCAATAGCATAAATATTCATAAACATGTTTGTGAAAACAACAACGAAATTTTAAGAGATAGGGAACAAGAAGCAAATCCGGTTTTTCTCCGTGGCTTAACTGATTTCTCCGTTCTTCATTCTCCGTTGTCCTCGGCTATCAAGGTGGCTTATGAACACTTTAATTGAACCTCAACAATGGCTGATGAGGTCCTCTTTCCCAAGAGAAGAAATCGGCACTTGAAGAGAAAATGAGAGGAGAATAAGAAGATGAAAAGAGAGAATGAGAGTGTGAGGGATGAGTTGAATGATCACCAAGGGGTGGCTTTTATAGCTGATTGTGGCTGCTAAAAATAGCAAATTCCATCAGCCAAAGAGACCCCCATTGGCTGGCCACACACATGACAAAGTTGAGAGATTCAACTTTGCCAAAAATAGCCTCGGGCAAATCCATAAAGCCACATTTTTTGGAGGGGTTTGAATGCAAGGTTGAAAGTTCTTCAAGGGCTTCTTTGCAAGCTTATTTAGTCAACTAAAATATTGATTTGGGTCAGCATATAAACGGTTCTGGGCAGCCCAATTGGTGGCTGGTTCGGTTCACTAGATTCGGTTCCACCAATGTGGTTCAACTAGACCCTTTTTTTTCCATAATTAATTAATAATAATTTATTTATCCCAATTTAAATTGGGAATAAATTAAAATTAGTTATATTATGAATTAACACACATTTTTGGACCATCTTAGGCTGGAAATAAATTTGCCTCGATGCTTTAAATTGCTTCTCGGTTTTATTCTTTGAGCATTGTCTGCCGAGCCAATTTTTGCCCTTTGTGCGAATTTGTCGAAAATAGTCAAAATTAATCAAAATTAACTATAAAATTAATTAAATTCATCATTTTCATATTTTTAACATAATTTAATTATTTTATAATATTTAATTATTTTTCAACAAGAATTTAACCGAAATAGCATGATTTTAAGTTAAAAAGGGCATGTAAAAACACATAAATTTTCATGTTTCCACACCCCCAAACTTAATTCATTGCTCGTCCCGAGTAATGCACAAATTTGAAAAGAATTTTCTCAGAAACACTTTTTGAAAACTCCTTCAGAACAACATTCTTCCCAATATCATGAAATCAATATACTTATGCTCAAAAACAAGAAATTTGATAATTATGCTACTCAAGTATATATTCGTTCAAATTAATCTCAACAATTACTACAATAGCAAAATTAGACTAAATGTTTCTTAATAAAGACATGTTAATCCCTACCAATTTTGATTTTAATCCCTTATTCAAAATTAAATTGCAAATATTAAGCTTAACTAATGTCTTCATATGTTGAACAGAGCAATTTCTCTCCACTAATGTAGGTAACATTGGAACTTTAAATCAATAGGTCTTTAACAAGGTTGTAACGTGGTTGGGCTTAGGGGTAGGTAAAAGATAGATAATTTTATGTTTAAAAAAACCCTAAACTCAGCTTGTATCGGACCTTTCGAAATAATTACCTTCAATACATCAACTTTTCTTTCCTTTTCACATGCTCTTTAGTACAATTTACTTCAAGTACATATGCTTTTTTTCGAGTATTTTACTGCATGTACTATAATTTTTAGAGCATTTCATACTTCTTTGCAACTCCCCCAAAATTATTTTCAAAGAATACTCTGAATAGTACTGAGTCTAGTGTTTGGGACATTTTTAAGATAATTAAGAAAACTGATGGCTAACTTTGTAAGGGTTCAAATAAAATTAGGCCATAAAGTCTCAAAATTGGGTTTCAAAGGATAAAAATTTCATCATGGTTGGCTTGAAAGGCTCAAACGGTCCAAACAACAGTTGCCTAAATCATTTTCAATGTTCCATGCTTCCTAGGATTTCACCTCAAAATACTACTAAGTTAATTCTAAAGACATAAACTTTCATGCATGCCTAACTTTCCTAAAGAACTAAAATTTTATGGTATGATTTGCGTGCTTTATTAGAAATACATTTCATGTCATTATTAAGCTAATATAACAATTTATTGAAATAATCAAACTTTATTCATACTTAAATTTAGCATACTTAACAAAATTCAAATTTATTGAACAAAAATATATCATATTCATAATTAAAAGAAAAAAATTATTCTGAGTGGAAATAAATTCAATTTTCGGTCCCTCCAACTTAAAATGAACAATGTCCTCATTGTTTAAAGTGAATAGATACTATACACCAGGTAGGATTCCAGAAAAGAGGAGGTGAGTCAATTTGACTGCTTAAGTACCAAGCTCTTCCTAGATCTAATCCTAGACATGTATATACCTATTGCCACACTTTAGACTTTACTACTTGTCCATATTTACTTTTGATTCCCATCTCTTATTTTATTGTGCAGAAATAAAAAATTCCTAATTAATCCTAATTCTAAGCTAAGTTGGTAAAAATTAATATATAAATTATAAATAATATAATTACATATTAAAGTTCATCAAATTATTAGTAATATTAAAGATATTTATTATAGATGCTTTTTGAAAATATTCACAAAGAAAGGCACCTAATTTTTTTATTATTTACGAAAAGAGTGACTAAATTTTAAAAATAATTCAATTAAGTCCCTAGACTTAATGAAAATTTAAAATTGAGTTGCAAATTAAAACTTGGATCAAAATTGACCCTTTTATTTGAAACTAAAAATTTATTTTTCCATTTGGGGGATAATTTCTTGGAAAATTATGTCAAAATAAATTCCCAGGAAAGTTTGGAGGGGTCACAAATGGTCCCGCTTAAGTTCCAATCTCCTAGACAGAATTTATTTAAACATAATTTACCCGAAAATATACCCTAAATCATTTATTCAAAAAGAAAAATGAAAAATTAAGTATCCGATAAAATGAACGAGATTTTATCCCGTTCAATTTTATCTCCCTAATAATGTTTCAGGCACTGAGCATTAACTCGGAAATTACCTCCCTTTCCTTGGAGTTCAACAACTCCATCTGGCTAGACTTGGTGAATCGTAAATGAATCGGACCAACGTGATTTTAGCTTACCTAGAAAGAACCTCAATCTGGAATTGAATAACAAGACTTGCTGACCTGCTTCAAATTTTCGAACTCGAATGTGGTTGTCATGTCATTTCTTGAGTCTTTCTTTAAGTAATTTGGCATTTTCATATGAGAACATTCGGAACTCTTCTAACTCATTGAGTTGGAATATCCGTTTCTCTTTCGCGAGCTTAAGATCCAAATTAAGCTGTTGAAGAGCCTAGTAAGCTTTGTGCTCTAACTCCAATGGTAGATGGCAGGCTTTCCTAAAGACCAACCTATAGGGTGACATCCTTAACGGTGTCTTGTATGTTGTTCTGTAAGCCCATAAAGCATCATCTAATCTTGTGGACCAATCTCGTCGGTTCGGGCAGACTACCTTCTCAAGTATGCCTTTGATCTCCTTATTTGCCAGTTCAGCTTGCCCATTCGTCTGCGGATGGTAAGCTGTTGCAACCTTATGTTTCACTCCGTGCCTGTCTAATAACCATTTTAACCATTAGTTCACAAAGTGGGGTCCTTCATCACTGATGATAGCTCTTGGGGTTCCAAACCTTGTGAACACATGCTTCTACAGAAACTTCATCACAACCTTAGCATTGTTTGTCGGATATGCCTCAACCTCGACCCACTTAGACACATAGTCTACTGCTACTAGTATGTACTTGTGACAGCAAGACGGAGGAAAAAGACCAAGAAAGTCAATACCCCATACATTGAACAACTCTACCTTAATGATGTCTGTTCGAAGCATCTCATTTCTGTTGGTGACATTTCTAACCCTTTGACATCGATCACAACTCTTCACATAAGCATATGCATCCTTGAATAATGTTGGCCAAAAGAATCCAGCTTGCAATACTTTGGCCGCTGTACGTGTACCTCCGAAGTGTCCCCCACTTGGAGCTGAGTGACAGTGGTATAAAATATTTCGTATTTCATCTTCTGTCACGCATCTCCTGATCATCTGATCTGCACACTTTTTAAACACATATGGCTCTTCCCAGAAATAATACTTCACATCGTGAAGAAACTTTTTCCTTTGTTGATACGTTTTATCAATTAGCATCAAACCACAAGCTAAATAGTTAGCAATATCAGCAAACCATTGAGTATTATGGACATGATTTACCTTCAGGATATGTTCGTCTGGAAACGTCTCCTGAATTGGTATAAGAGGAGAATTCCCTTCTTGTGGCTCCAATATGGACAAGTGATCTGCTACTTGATTTTCGACTCCCTTTCGATCTTGAATTTCTAGATCGAACTCTTGAAGTAGAAGTACCCATCGGATCAGCCTCGGCTTAGCGTCTTTCTTCACAAGTAAATACTTAATTGCCGAGTGGTCCGTATAGACAGTCACTTTGGTACGTACCAGATAAGATCGAAGCTTGTCGAAAGTAAACACAATAGCAGGTAACTCTTTTTCTGTTACCGTATAATTCAATTGAGCTCCTGTTAGGGTTCGACTTGCATAGTAGATGGGATGAAAAACTTTGTTCCTTCGCAGGCTAAGACAGCTCCAATTGCGAAGTCACTTGCGTCACACATCAATTCAAATGGCAAATCTCAGTCTGGTGTGACGATTATGGGTGTCGTGACTAATCGACTCTTCAAATCGTTGAAGGCTTTTAAGCATTCCTCATCAAACTTGAATATAAATTCCTTCTCCAATAATTTGCATAAGGGTTTAGCAACTTTGGAGAAGTCCTTGATAAATCTTCGATAAAAATCGACGTGGCCCAAAAAACTCCTAACACCCTTTATAGATGTCAGAGGTGGGAGTTTCTCAATAACATCTACCTTTGCTTTTTCTACCTCGTTATCTGATGCCCTAGAACAACTCCTTCTCGTACCATAAAATGGCACTTTTCCCAGTTGAGTACGAGATTTGTTTCTTCGCATTGCCTTAGTACCTTAGTTAGATTGGCTAAGCAATCATCGTAAGCATCTCCGAATACTGAAAAATCATCCATAAAAACTTCCAAATATCTCTCAACCATGTTAGTAAAAATAGACATCATACATCTTTGAAATGTAGCAGGTACATTACATAAACCAAATGGCATGCGTCTAAATGCAAACGTACCGTACGGGCAGGTGAATGTCGTTTTGTGTTGATCTTTCGGTGCTACTGTAATCTGATTATACCCTGAGTATCCATCGAGAAAACAGTAGTAATCTCGTCTTGCGAGTCTATCCAGCATCTAGTCCAAGAACGGCAAAGGGAAGTGATCTTTCCTAGTCGCCTTGTTCAGCTTCTAATAATCGATGCAGATTCTCTATCCTGTAACCGTTCTAATCGGTATCAACTCGTTGTTCTTGTTCTCTACGACCGTGATACCTCTTTTTTTTGGCATGCACTGGACCGGGCTTACCCATGAACTGTTTGAGATGGGATAGATGATACCCGCATCTAACCACTTGATGATCTCTTTTTTTACTACATCCTTCATGATGGGATTCGGTCTCCGTTGTCCATCGATCGTCCCTTTTTTCCCATCTTCCAGGATAATCTTGTATATGCATATAAATGGACTAATGCCACGAATATCGGCTATGGTCCATCTGATGGCCTTCTTCAATTGTTTTAAAACTAAGATAAACTTTTCTTCTTGTGTAGTGGTCAATTCTGCTGAAATAATCATAGGCAAAGTAGAAGCGTTACCTAAATAAACGTATTTTAAATAAGAAGGTAATACCTTGAGTTCTAATTTAGGTGGCTTCTCGATCAACGCTTTTGGTTGGGAATAGTCTCTCTTTTCTAACTCTAAATATTCAAAATGGGATTGCAGATTAAATCCCTTTTGATTAGCTTCTAGCGGAGCTAAGTATTTATCCTCATCTTCATCATTTAGAGGATCCAATGTCAAAATTCTTTCCAGTAGGTCCTCAACACAGTTGAGTTCCTTCTCTAGTATTAAATCATTTAAATCGGACACTGTAGAGCAATCATCCATTGTGTCAGGAAATCGCATAGACTTAAAGACGTTAAATGTTACCTGATCATCCTAAACACGCACAGTGAGCTCGCCCTTCTGCACATCAATAAAGGTCCTTCCAGTTGCTAGGAACGATCTTCCTAGGCTGATTGGTACTTCTTTGTCTACTTCAAAATATAGAATTACAAATTCAGCAGGAAAGATAAACTTATCTACACGTACCAATAAGTCCTCAATTTTTCCTTCTAGATGTGCTAAGGATCGATCTGCTAGTTGAAGTTTAAATGTAGTTGGTCTAACTTCTCCTATCCTCAACTTCCTAAATATTGACATAGACATCAAGTTGATACTTGTACCTAAGTCACATAATGCATTACCATAATACGTTGCTCCAATTTTGCACGGTATGGTAAAACATCCAAAATCCTTCAATTTTAGGGGTAGTTTTTCTTGAAGATATGCACTGCATTCCTTGTCAGAGCTACTATCTCAAATTCTCTAAGTCTTTATTTTTTAGACAAGATATCTTTCATGAACTTGACGTAGTTCGGTATTTTCTCAAGTGCTTCAACCAACGAGATGTTGATGTGAAGTTGCTTGAGTACATCAAAGAACTTCTTGAATTGAATCTCCTGCTTCTATTTCTGAAGTCTTTGAGGGTAGGGTGGTGGTGGCTTCATTACTGAGACTGATTCTGGTTGATTCATCTTTGGCGGTAATTCTGCATCTAACGACATTGTTAGTTGGTTAGAATTAGCTGGTCTTGAGGTTAATTTGTTGTGTTTTGCAGATTCTGTCTGGTGAAACTAGGATTTCAACACTTGGTTGAACTTCTCCTGAATCTTGAGCGTCAGCTGGCTCCTTTTCAACTTCGACATTGTTAGGCTCTACTGTCTTTCCGCTCCTTAATGTCAACGCTTTACAATGTTCCTTCCCCAGATTTTTCAAATTCTTTGTGTCACTAGGTAGAGCATCTTGTGGTCGATTCCTAAGTTCAGTAGCAAGCTGGCCCACTTGATTCTTCAAATTCCTTAGAGTGGCGTCGTTTTTTGCCATGTATGCCTTCAATAGATTCTCTAAGCTATTGGATGGTTTCGCTTGGGTTGGTTTCTGAACTTGTTGGGAAAAACTAGGCGGCTGAGTTGGTCTAGGTTGGGTGAAAGTGTTATTGGTTCCATCCCCTTGGTTACTCCAGGAAAAATTCGGGTGATTTCGCCACGATGAGTTATAAAATTTGATTGTAGTCCTTGCCTCCCTCGGTTTTGGTTTTGGTTACCCATGTAATATACGGATTCGGGGTTCGATGGACATTTTTCAAGCAAATATCCTTCCCTATAATACACACAGGCTATATTCTCAAATTGGTTAGGTGGTTGGGCTGCAAAACTATTAGACCCATTAGTGGTAAGATTCTTAAGCATTAAGGATATTGAAGATACCTGAGATGCCAGTGAAGTGAGAGTGTCCACTTCATGTATTCCAGCGACTCATTTTCCTGACGCTGCTCGATTGGTTGGCCATTGATAATTGTTGCTGGCAATCCTCTCAATAATTTCGTAAGCCTCATTATAAGACTTAGAAAGGAGAGTACCATTAGCAGAGGCGTCCACTACCATCCTCGTGTGAGCGTTGAGACCATTATAGAATGTCCCAAGTTGAATGCAATGTGGGATTCCATGATGATGGCACTTTCATAATAACTCTTTGTACCTTTCCCATGCCTCATACAGGGACTCATCATCCATTTGTTGGAAGGCAGTGATTTCATTCCTCAACTTGGCATTCTTGCTCGGTGGGAAATACTTCATGAGGAATCTTTCGGCTAACTCTTGCCATGTAGAAATGGAGTTCGGTGGCAATTAGTTCAACCAGGCACGAACTCTGTCCCTTAGCAACTATGGGAACAGCTTCAGTCGTAATGTATCTTTGAGTACTCCGGCTAACTTGAAAGAATCGTTCACTTCCATAAATAGTCTTAAGTGAAGATGAGGATCTTCAGTAGGCATTCCACGGAATTCACCTATAGTCTGAAGCATCTGAAACATGACCGGCTTCAGCTTGAATTGTTGTACCTCGATTTTGGGTCTCCTAATACCCATAAGATCGTTAAATACTGGCACAACATACTGTCGTAAAGCTTTATCCATATCATCAGCAATAAGGATTAGATTCTGAGCAAGTTTTACTCCATTTCCTTGATTCATATTCTCAAAGTTTATCTCTTCGGTCCTTCTCTGGTTCGCTTGTCTTCTTCGCTGTCGAAAGGTTCGTTCTATTTCAGGATCCACAGGGAGTAAATCGATAATCTGGTCAATACTCATAAACACCTGAAATAATCACAGAAAGATTAAGTAAGTAAAGATTTAAACAGGAAAATAAATCAACCAAAATGTAAAAATAGATTCACAAATAATAGCTTTTTTTTTTAAAACAGTTCTCGGCAATGGCGCCAAAAACTTGGAACGACGAAAATGTGCAAGTGTACACAACCGTAACAAGTAATAAAGTGACAAGTAAATGTCGAGTTATCGTACCCAAAGGGATTGTAAAAAAGAATATTTATAAAATTAATGTTCAAACACTTTGGTGATGGAAAATATTTTTTGTTTAAAAATGATCAAAAACTAAGGGTTAAAAACTAAGGAAAAACATTTAAAAATAAAAAGGTTCTAATGCACAATTTCAAATAAGGTTTAATCAAGATGATATAATTGTGTTGGATTAATTACATTTCTTTAAATTAGAATTATTAAACTTATGTTTATACTGCTACGAACAAATTCACGACAACTCAGTAATTTGCTAACTACTGCTCATACAAACTTATTAAATTAATCAATCTCTTGAACATTTTTCAATGTCAATCTAAGCGATTAATCAATCTTCACAAGCATATAAAAGATCAAGTGAGGTAACACACTACACCAAAACAGGCTTTTAGCGGCATTTTTAGTGGCGTTTGGATAAAAAACACCGCTAAAAATCAAGCATTAGCGGCGCTTTAAAAAAACGCCGCTAAAGATTGAGTATTAGCGGCGCTTTTTGGAAAACACTGCTAAAAATGAGCATTAGCGGCGTTTTTCAAAAGGCGCCGCAAAAAACCTAAGCCTTACGACACCTTTTTTGGTATTCGGGGATTTGTGGCGTTTTTTGTAAAGCGCCGCTAATGCTCAGGTATTTATCGGCGTTTTTTAAAATGCGCAGCTAATGCTCAGGGTTTTAGCGGCTTTTTAAAAAGCGCCACTAATGATTGGGTCTTTAGCGGCGTTTTTGAAAAAACGCCGCTAATGCTCAGAGTATTAGCGGCGTTTTTTAGAAAGCGCCGCTAATGCTCAGGGCAATTGTGGCATTTTTTGTTTCAAACGCCACAAATTTCTTCTGCAAAAAGGCGCCATTTTTTAATCATATTTTTTTATCCCACAATTTGAAATGAAAATCCCTCTTTTTTTTATCCCCCTTCTTTTTCCCAAAATCGATCCCCCTCACCCTAGAAATCTTTCTTCTTTTTTTCCCCATTTTATTTTTCCCAAACCATTTCTCCCCTCCCCCAATTCCCTTTATTTCGCCCCCCAATTTCCCCAAATCGGCAGCCCTCACCCTAGAAATCTCTTCTTCTTCTTCCTGATTTTTTATTTCCTCAAGTCACTGTATCGATGAAGTGCCCCAAAGGAAAATTTATTTGGGTTTTTATTTTTCGAGAACTTTCTTTGGTTTCTCCATTAAAAATTGTTCATCTTCTTTTCTTTTTTTTTACCCATTTCATTTGCATCGTCTCCGTTTGTCTGTCATCATGCACCTATTTTCCATCTTAGCTAATACGGTAAGCTTCTCTGAGAAAGCTTTCATTGGGTTCTGTAAACCAATATATTATGTTGATGCCTTCTGTAAGTTAACTTGAAGTTTGAAAGTTTTTATTCTTCATTGTGAAGGATGCCATTCTGTTACTTTTAGGGTAATACTTGATATTATACATTAATTTCTTTCAGGCTTTATATGCATCTGTGGATAAATACCTTCATGGTTTTTTTGGCCTTGCTAATGACCCTGCAGCAGAAGTGCGGAAATTGGTGAATAGTTTCTCCTTTTCTCTTGTATTCTTATTGTATTTATAATCCAACTTTTGCGTGGAATGATCTATTATAAATATTTCCTAATTTTCCTGTAATTTACTATTGAAGCCTATAAAAACTTGACATGAATTACTTGTCATTTCTGATTTTTTGATTTCAGTATTTATATTGAATACAGCCTTAGAATCAGACATGCTTTGTCATCTAGTCTTTGGTGTTAATGGTTCTTGTCTTTTTCTTCTA
Organism: Gossypium hirsutum; assembly: GCF_007990345.1. NCBI lineage: Eukaryota > Viridiplantae > Streptophyta > Magnoliopsida > Malvales > Malvaceae > Gossypium > Gossypium hirsutum. Next base: position 47,537,616 of record NC_053448.1, on the reverse strand, counting down.
TAATGAAACTGCTGAAATGTTGGACCGTGCAAATATATATATCATGTAACTGAATACTATGAAAAGGCTGTTTTCGACTCTTTTCATGATTTCATCTGTATAACATTTCCATATTTTTAATAAAGCTAGTGATGAATTGTAGAAAGCTCTCTCATTTTTTCCAAGTTTGTGCATTGTCAGATCAATGTTTCCTTTTCTTTTTCTTGCCACATGATCAGGTTTGTGCAGCATTTGTTCAGCTAATTGAAGTCCGTCCATCTGTTCTGGAGGTAGGTATTGCAGTATATTGTAACATCTTTAGTTCCATGTCATTCTCTTTTTAAGCCTGTTTACAAATCTGCATTTTGTTTTTTCTGATGTCACTTTCCATTATTTAACAGCCACATATGAAGAATGTAATTGAATATATGTTGCAAGTAAATAAGGACACTGATGATGAGGTGGCACTTGAAGCATGTGAATTTTGGTAACTTTCTTTGTTCAAGCCATTTTTAGTTTTTTCATGTCTCTGAAATTAGATCCTTCTTTTTCATTTTTATTTTCAGTTTTTTGCCTCTGCTTGTGTCACAATATATGGGTTGTTATCCGTACACCTTAATATGAATTTAAGCTAATATGGATAATAAAAATAAAAATAAAAAGAGAAAAAACAGAATTGAAAAGGACATGGTCGCTTGCTAGCTAGCTTGCTTTTCTAGTCCTTACTATATCTGTAGTGGCAGCTACAATTATGAACTCATCATGTGATACTTGGATAGGATGTGAAAGGTATCTTAATTTTTATGCCTTGGAGAAAACAACAAGGAGATTGATCATCTATTTTAAAATTACTGTTGATAATACAGCTATTTAAAATGCCCCCAAGAAGATTTCAACCTAACTCTTTTGATTTCACTTCTGTTATATGATTATTTACACTTATTTGTCAACCAATATCATAATTATATAGTGTTTTTTAGTCATATATAATTATAGAATATGAATTACACCTCCAACCATTTTAATATGAGTAAATTAGTTTTTATACATTAGATTAAAGAGTAAATCGAGGCTTTCTATTAAAAATTTCATCTAATTCTATTGTTAAAAATTGATGTGGATGACAAAATAATCAAATAGTTGCACGTAATGTGTCATATATATCTCATTTTAACATATATAAAATAATTTTTAACAAATAAAAATAAATAAAATTTTTAATAGAAAAAAGAACTTCTAATGCAGCTCTAATATATTAAGAAATTTGATTTTGGCTAAAAACAGGGATCAGTCATTCATGGAACAATTTGGATGTCGACTAAACAGACTCTCTTTTAAAGTTCCAAAGACAAAATGGCATTTTAGGGTTTCAACCTCTGACAATTCATATACATATATAAATGTATGTGTTATCTTCGAATGACTTGTTCCATCGCCTTATACTAAATGCTTTGATTAGACACATCAGTGCAAATATAAACATTTTTTTTGCTTCTCTTAATTCCAGGGTGCAGGGAATAGTTTTGGAACAAGACAACATAGACCCTATGGTATGTCCAGTAGTAATTTGTAGTTGTCCCCATCCCATTTATTTATTATTTTTCACATGCTTTATGCATTTGAAATTTTTATATTTAAAAAAATGGAATGAGAGAGTGCAAAAGGATAAGAAGCCGATAAATATGAAATGGATATTAATGTGCAATGAAAATCATGTCATTTTCTTTGTCCCCTCCACATGTTTGTTTAGTTTTTACTAAAAATATTAATATCCCGTTGCTTAAATTGTACAAACCAAAATGCTCTTTTAGAATGTCAGTACACTTCAAGTAAAGATAGCTTATTGGAAGAATTCTTTCCAGATATATGCCTAGCAATATGGACTACAACTCCGTGGACTGCTCCAGCCAATGCTGGTATGTCTTCTTTGACGTTTCCCTGCATTTGCCTATATCACTGTCATACTTGTCCTTTTCAGCTTGTTAGACATGCATCTTACAGAAGTGTCGCATCCTTTCTTTAAGTTGGAATGGTGGTCTGTATGAAAATTATGGCACTTTTGGCTTCTTTTTAAAACTTGAGTAGGCATCTTATTTTTTGGCCTTTTGGTAGTCTTTTGTCACCATTGAAAAGGTTTAAAGAGAGATTTTGGTACAAATATCCTATTAGGAAAATACGCTTGTAACCTATCTGATGTTTACAATAACTGATGTTTACAATAGTTTGGGACTTTTTTCACTTTTGATGTTGATGTGACTTCCTATTTGCATTTGGTACTAAGTAGAGCATGCTGGCATAATCTGTTCTATATGGATTGCAGCATCTTATGAAAGAAAAGCTATGCTGTTGTTGTCGTAATTGTAACATGTGTCATTGCTATTATTTTTTTGTATGGTAGAATTTGATTAGTGAATCTTTACTGCTATTACTCTTATTGATTATGTCCACTCTAAGGAGTATCTAAATAATTTTATGAAAAATTTGATGCCAATTTTTTTATCATTACAACAAGTGTTATGTTGAATTTGTTGTATTCTGCATGTAGTTAACTTTTCCTCTGTTGCATTTATTTTCTAAATATTGATTTCATTTCTTGAAAATACCTGTTTTAAACTTATGACCAGATGGACTTTGTAATGAATGTTATGAAGAGATGAGCAGCCATGTACCTACAAGGCGTTCCTATCTTCTTTTGCCCGCTACAATTGTACCACTGGAAACTGTTCTATCATTGAAGCTCAAGTTCATGCTGTTACTAGCTGGTGCAGTTCATGAAGGTTTCAGGAGGGCTCGATAGAGGATCAGATCCACCTGCATTCCTGCGTGCTGAGAAAGAGAGACTGGCAAAATTATCTATTCAGGAAAATGCTAAAGTATGTTCTGTAATCATACTTTCTAAAGGTTTAAGGACAGTGAAAGGTTGAAAATCCTAATTGTAATCACTTGATATATTTTACTTTGCGAGAGCCATGTGGGCACTCAAGTTATTCTCTCACAATATACTTCTCTCCCTTCCTAATATCCTAACCGATCTCTTATTTGTGTTATTAATTTATTATTTTAAATTCTAAAACTAAATTCATTAATTTTATATTTAGTTTTAAAGTTAAAATTTTCATAGAAAATTTAATTTAAATAATATTTTTATTTATCCTTCAAAGTATATTTAAAGTTCAAATTTAAAAAATAAAACATAATATAATATTTATATAAAAATAAATATTTAAATAAATTTTTTTAAATGTTATGTTTTTAGCGGCGTTTTTGCGAGAAGTGACGCTAAAGGCTTGTTTTATAGCGGCGTTTGTGGCAAAAAGCGTCGCTAAAGATCATGACCTTTAGCGGTGTTTGTGATAAAAAGCGCCGCTAAAGCTTGTGATCTTTAGCGGCGTTTTTGTAAAAGCGCCGCTAAAGGTCGTGATCTTTAGCGGCGCTTTTCACCTTTAGCGGCGCTTTTGCAAAAAACGCCGCTAAAGACCATGATCTTTAGCAGCGTTTTTTCACATAAACGCCGCTAAAGTTAGCGACGCTATCAAAAGCTGCGTTTTTTGCGACGCTAATGAAACTGCCGCAAATACTTTTAGCGGCGTTAAAAAACGCTGCTAAAGGCCTAAAAAACGCCGCTAAAAGCCTGTTTCGGTGTAGTGACAGAGTATTTCTACATTGAAACAGTTTAATCACAATAATCTTGCAAGTTATGCAAGGCATATGTATCGCCAAATACAATGCTAAATTAACTTCAGCTACCTTAGAAGAATAAACATGTACTGATTAAGTATTGTGTCGACTAATTAAAATTTCAATACGATTTATTAATTAATTCATTAGTTATCTAACAATTAATATTGCAAGAATAACTTAGGCATGTTTTTACTTAATCAAACATCTTACTGAGGCCTATAACAGCACAAAAACAATTTCAACAATTCAAGCAGGCAAAATATAATCAACCCAACACGGATTAAATTCAATCTAGATTGATTAAAATAACCATTTCAATAGCATAAATATTCAGAAAAATGTTTGTCAAAACAACAACGAAATTTGAAAAGATAGGGAACAAGAAGCAAATCTGGTGTTTCTCCATGGCTAGACTGATTTCTCCATTCTTCGTTCTTTGTTGTCCTCGGCTATCAAGGTGGCTTATGAACACTTTAATTGCTACTCAACAATGGTTGATGAGTACCTCTTCCCCAGGAGAAGAAATCGGCACTTGAACAAAAGGGAAAATGGGAAAGAAAAGTTGAGAGAAAGTGAGAGAGGAGAAGAGAGAATGAGAGTGTGAGGAATGAGTTGAATGATCAATAAGGGGTGGATTTTATAGCTGATTGTGGCTACTAAAAATAGCAAATTCCATCAGCCAAAGAGACCCCCCTTGGCTGGCCACACATATGGCAAACTTGAGAGATTCAACTTTGCTAAAAATAGCCTGGGGTAAATCCATAAAGCCATATTTTTTGGAGGGGTTTGAATTCAAGGTTGAAAGTTCTTCAAGGCCTTCTTTGCAAGCTTATTTAGTCAGCTAAAATACTGATTTGGGTCAGCATATAGACGGTTCTGGGCTGTAACATCCCGATTTTGGGCCTAGTCAGAACAGTGGTTTCGGGACCACAAATTCGATGAGGAAACATTTATTTTACTATATTTTTATGGCCTACAATTTCACAAATATGATTTCGTGAAAATTTCGTTCAAAAATTTCGACGTTTGGGCACTCAATTTAGTAAAAAGGACTAAATTGTAAAAATTGTAAAAGTTGAGTTCTACATGTTAGAGGTGTCCAATTGTTATGAAATTTTAAATTATAGGTCTTTATATGGTAATTATACCATTGGTTAAGTTATGGACAAAAATAGACATGAGATAAGTGAAATAGGATATTTTTAAGTTAGGGGCATTTTGGTAATTTGGTAATTAAAATGAATTAAAAGGGAAAAAGATGACAAATTGTGCTCATCTTCTTTATTTGGCCGAAATTAGCAAGGGGGAAGTCATATTTAGGGTTTTCAAGCTTCCAAGCTCCATAGTAAGTGATCCCAAGCCCCGTTTTTAATGTTCTTTACGTTTTTAAAGTCCCGGTAACTTGATTTAGCTTATTCTAGCAATAATTTAACCTAGGGTTTATATTTGTAAAAATACCCATAGGTGAAATGTGTTTATTTTTTATGTTTTATGGTAGAATATGAATCTTAAAATTATGTTAAACAACTTTTGCTAAGCGATTTTAAGTGAAAACGAGTAAAACAACATAATCGGTAAAAATACCTAATGTTCATAAGTGTTAGAGTGGGAATTTGATGTTGCCATAGAAGGAAGTGTTAGAGTGGGAATTTGATGTTGCCATAGAAGGGAAAACATTCAACATGTCATAAAATATAAGAATAAGGGATGAAGTTTAATTTCCGAGCTTTGGGAAAAAAGTGTAATTATGCAAAAGTATATGGGCAAAATTGTAATTTTTCCAAAGTTCGAGTCAAGGATTGTTTTGATGAATGTAAGTAAAATAAGATAAATTTGCTATTATAGATCAAGAAGAACGAAATCCGGAGTTAGACCGGGGAAAGAAAATGGTTGAAGTCTAAAGTGCTAGATTTTATCATATTTTGTACCGAGGTAAGTTTACGGGAAATAAATGCAATATTTCAATAATTATTATTAATGCTGTTATTTTTCAGTAATTATGTAATTACTTCATGAAATTATTTAATGTTGACTCAAGTATGAAATGATAGTGGATTAGTGATACAATCCCCGTTGAAACATTAGGAATGTATTGGATACAAATGTCATGGCATTTGGGTAAAGAGATCCCATGTAAGACCATATCTGGGATATGGTATTGGCAGTACAGAAAACATCCCATGTAAGACTATGTTTGGGACATAGCTTTGGCATGTATTATTAGACAAGAGACACGAGTATCCTTAGTATTCCAAGTGATTCAACGGGCTAATAAATAGACCATGTTACATGAAAGTTTAGATAAAAGCATAATAATAAATTCAGGCGAATTATAAGGATTGAGAATATCTAAGTTATCAGTTGAGAAAGAAATTTCAGCAAGGGAGGAGTAAGTTATAATCATGAGTTATTTAAGTAAGCAAGTAAGTAAACAAGTAAGAGAGTAAGTAAAGAAGCGAGTAAAGATTCTAATGTTTGATGAAATTTATGAGTATGATTATTTATGGTAAATGTTGTTATTTATTTACTTGTAAACTTACTAAGCTTTATGCTTACTTTCTTTATTTTCCTTATTTTTATAGTATCGCCAAGTCAGTTCGAGGATCACAAGGACGTCGGAGTTCGTCTCACACTATCTACAGACATCTCAGTATTATGTGATTTCGAAACGTGTAAAGCTATGGCATGTATAGAGACTTAGTCATTTTGAGTGTGTTTATATGATATGGCTAATGGTTAGCTATTGAAATGGCCAATTAAGAATATGTGTGGTGTTATGAATGCCTAGGTGATAGTTTATACCTAGAAAATATCAAAGAGGAAAAATTTGCAATGAAACAGTTTTGGGACAGCAGCAGTGACGTGACTTTAAAAAATCACCAAGGATAATGTAAAATGAATTAGAGAGTGAATGGTATATATAATTAAAGCTTATCAAGTCTATTTTCATAGAAAAATAACGGTGTGGGTAAAGGAATTTTATATTCTGAGATATTTGAATTTTGGTTAGACAGGGTCAGAATGGTTTTTGGAGTCCCTTGTTCTGATTTTAGAAAATCATTAAAAATTGTACAAAAAAAATTATGAGTTATAATTTATATTTATAGATTCCCTAGTGAGTCTATTTTCTACAGAAACAAGTGAGAACCCATATGAAAATCATACGATAAGAAAATAGATTTTTAGTGAATAAAGGTTAGAACCGTCGAGCAGTGAAACAGAGGAGGCTTTAATGAATAAACTATACTAATTTACCAATCCAAAAATTCTAAAAATTTTATGGTAAGATAATTTATGAGTCTAGTTTCAGGTAAAATTTACGTATCTAAATTTCAAGTTCCGTAACTCGAGTTATAATTAAATTAGTGACTGCTGCACAGGTGCACAACATTATGGTGAACAGTGAAATAAATTTTAAAAGAAAATTTTTATGCTCTGAACTGGTAAGTTAAATCAGGTAACGGCTCTTGCTCGACTCCGGCAATGGTCTCGGGTAAGGGGTGTTACATGGGCAGCCCAATTGGTGGCTGGTTCAGTTCACTAGATTCGATTCAACCAATGCGGTTCAACTGGACCCTTTTTTTTCATAATTAATTAATAATAATTTATTGAGCCCAAATTAAATTGGGAATAAATTAAAATTAATTATATAGTGAATTAACACACATTTTTGAACCATGTTAGGCTGGAAATAAAATTTTCTCGATGCTTCAAATTGCTTCTCGATTTTATTCTTCGAGCATTGTCTGCCGAGCCAATTTTTGCCCTTTGTGCGAATCTGTCGAAAATAGTCAAAATTAATCAAAATTAACTATAAAATTAATTAAAATTTATCATGTTCATATTTTTAACATAATTTAATTATTTTATAATATTTAATTATTTTTCAACAAAAATTTAACCGAAATAGCATGATTTTAAGTTAAAAAGGGAATGCAAAAACACATAAATTTTCGTGTTTCCAGTAAGTTGGGTTTCTATTTGTTCTTGGTTATCAAATCGTTTGTAAATCCATTAAATTTATGTTGATTACTTTGATTATAGGCTTTGGAGTGCTCGGGGACTGTTTTAGCATCAAACAAAACCAGATGTGTACCCGAAACGCAAAAAAATGGGTATTCAGCGAAAAGCCGAAATTGCTTGTTATTTGGGCAGTAGTAGTAGGCTAACTTTGAAAAATCGCCATAAATTATGGAAATCGAATTAGAGGATGAACAAAATATAGAATTAAAGCTTATTGAGTCTAGTTTCTCACAGAAGAATCGATGTAAGTAATGAAATTGTAAATCATGAGGTATAATAAATTTTATGAGACAAAGTCAGATTGAATTTGGGTTCCCCTGTTCTGAATTTGAAAATCATCAAAAATTGGATAAAAATAATTAGGGGTTAAAATTTACATGTTTAAATTATTAATGAGTATATTTTCAATAGAAACAAATGGAAACATCATCCAAATTTTGTATTAAGAGATAATTAATTTTTAGAAAAGAAGGGACGAAGCTGTTAGATAGCAGAACAGAGCTAAGTTTGAAAATTTTACTGTACTTATTGGCTGAACCAAAAATTTTGAAAATTTTATGGTAGAAAGGTATTTGAGTCTAGTTTCAAAGACATCAAGTAGATCTTAATTCAGAATTTTATAGCTCAAGATATAAATAATTTAGTAACAGTGACTCAAGTAGATAGCTTTGAAGGAACATATAAGTAAATAGTAAAAACATATATGAATAATTAACTAGCACGGGTTGCATTAAAAATGGATCACGTGGCCAAAGCCAATTTGGGCCGAGTGGGCCACATGGGCGTGTGAGCCCATTTTTCTAAAAAATTCTGTAAGGTTGTACGGGTCGCCCAAATCGACTCTGGACCTACTATAGGGTCGGTAAGCTTTACTTAGACCCTTATATGTGTGATCTATCTGTCTGATTTCTATACTGATCATGACTTATGATATCTGAATGTATGTACTATTAATTGCATAATGGCATGATATTGTGAATGTTGCATTGCATCGGGGTGGGTTGATGATATTTGGAGGAAGTGTTTGAAAGGCTATTAAGCTTGTTATCTGGCGGCTCAGCTGGAACCTTTTGATTATGTGCCGCATTTCAGTATAGCATGGTGTGTAGGGATGGGTGGGCTGATTTAATCCCCACATGGTGTGTAAGGTTGGACGAAGATGGTGTGTAGAGGCTGGTGGGTAGGATTCTGATTTACTGTATCTGCATTTTGTATCTGGTATGAGCCAAGGCTCTAATGTATTTTTGAGACTGTATCTGAATGGGCTAAGGCCCAAACTGAATCTGTGATGGGCATGGGCCCCAGACTGTATCTAACTGAATTCTGTTGATTATTTGTATGCATGTTTTCTGTGGAGATTACACACTGAGTTTGCGAAAACTCACACTTTATCTGTTTAATCTATACAAGTAATTCCCAAACTTGACGGGTCGGTGCAACAGAGGACTCGGCGGTGGCCACACGTAAATTTTAGACTATTTTCCATTATTGCCTAGAATTTATTACTTATTTGGGGTTTTTGATGTATCTTCTGGACTATGAACTAGTTGGCTTTAAATTTGGGACTTTATACTATTTTTTATGGATTTTTTTAAAAACTACAACTCCACAAAACACGATTTTTTCTAAAAAAAAACTAAGGTTTTTCGTAAATAGAAACGATCTTCCCTAAATTAATTGGTTACAAAAGCTTCCGCTAGGAGACAAATTTTAAAGCAAATCAACTAGATTTTTTTTCGAATTAAATAAAAGCTAACTTACTGTAATGGTTTTTAAACTCGACAATCTTTTCTTCAAATTCCTTTCCATGTGACACCGCCAGATTCGGCCATAACGTCTAAGCCGAGTTTGGGGTGTTACATTTGTTGTGCTGGAGGTCCTATGTTCAAATCCCTGTGGGAGCAAAGGTGGATTTTATTTTCCTATCTTCAAGTTTTTTTCTTGTTTTTGACATTTTTCCCCTTTTTGGTAAATCTTTGTTCCATTTTTCTTCTTCTTCAATTCTGTTCGTGAATCTATCATTTGATCGTGCCATTGGATTTGTCGGGTTCTCTAATCGGTTGGTAAGTAAAGTTTTGCTTCCCTTTAACTTTTGATTTGGGATTTTAGTGATCTCAATTTGTAGCCATTGATTAGTGGAACTTCGTGTTTAGGAGCAGATTGTGGAGTAGGGAATTGCACTTCAACGATTTAGTATGCGTTGAGGTGGTTTGTCGTCGACAGTAAGTCAGTTTCGTGTTGTTTCTTATCATCGAATTCGTTAATCAATCTACTAAATTGATGTTGGGTACTCTGATTTTAGGTTTCGAAAGGCTCGAGAGTGTTTTCGTATCAAAACCATACCAGGTGTGTTCCCTAAATGCAGAAAATCGAGTTTCAGTGAAAGCCCAAAGAGCATTCTGTCGACGCCACACCGGCGTGTACCTAGCCGTGTGGTTGGTCGTGTGCGAGACACGATCGCGTGTTTGACGAAGGTGTGACCATGCGCAAGACACGACCGTGTGATGGTGTGAATATGGCCGTGTAGATCACACAGGCTAGGCCATAGTGGGCGTGTGGGCCCACACTATCATGCCACACGGGCATGTGGGCCACACGAGCAAGGCCAATATGGGCATGTGGGCCTACACGGGCATATAGGCCTACACGGGCATGTGGGCCCATAACTCTAAAATTTTCCCTAGGGTCGCACAGTTCGTTCCGATTGATTGTGGGCCTACCATATGGACGGTAAGAGACAACCAAACCCTAAATTATGTGATATGATACTCTGATAGTCTGCCTTGTGTAGGATATCGATATGTACATCTGTTCTGTTAAGTATATATATGTTATCTATATGTGAGCATGTTATGCATGATGTTACTGTATTTGTTATTCTGTATCTATGACTGGGGTGGGTTTTGTATATGTGGAGGAAGTGATCTGTACAGCGAATTTTCGCCTATATTCTGGCAGCTTGACTGCATATTATTTGTTATGTGTCGTATTGACATTATATGGTGTATAGGGATGGGTGAGTGTTTTTAACCCCACATGGTGTGATGGGATGATCGGAGTTGGTATGTAGAGGATGGGGGTAAGATTCTATATATATGTTCGACATATTTGATTCTTTTATCTGTATTTGTAAAGGACTTAGGTCCGAATCTAAATTTGACTGTATTAGTGATTTTTATATGTATAGCATGTCTATTTTTGTTGGGTTACACACTGAGTTCACAAAAACTCACTTCTGTTTTTCTGTTCTGTACAGGTAATCCACAGACTTAGGCAGATCAGAGCAGCGGAGTCTCACGGTGACCACAATTTTTTGAACTATTTTTAATTAAAGGATTTTGTTTAATTAAGACTTATTTCTGGGAGTTTTGTAATTAAGGGACTTTTTGGACTGTTTGGATTTGGATTTTTTTATTTAACTCTTTAATTGCAGCGGTTGGCTAAAAATATGGTTTTTACTGAAAACAATGGTTTTCTGAAAATAAGAACGGGGTTTTCAAATATAACGATTTCTAAGACTTCCGCTATAAAATATGCTTTGGCAACTGAACTAATTAAGTAACGTTTTTAGTAATAGTTATAAACGAATTTGAGCTATGAAACTAGGATGATTTATTAAAATGACTGTTTTCAAAACCCTTCTTTGTAACATCTCCGAATTCAACCATAACGTCTATACCAGATTTGAAGTGTTACAGATGCACCAGCCACTATGACAAACCTTACGTTGAGTGCATGATATTGGGTGTCTATCATGCTCGAAACGAGCCTAGAGTGGGACAAATGAACTTGGCCTTAAGAGCAATTCGACGGGATAGAAGCAACCCTTAGCTGAATAGATGGATTTGAGAACTAATTTTTTGAATTTTAGATGAATTTGGACTTAAATCTTTTCGTTTTAAATTTTTACATGTTTTGTGAGGTATACAAGTTGCGCATGTAAAGTAGGGAGTTTAATTAATTTAGAAGAGATTAAAAATTAATGATTTTCAAGAGTAAAAAATGGAAAAGTTGAATAGATAGATAGGATGTTGAATATGGGGCTAGAGAGCAGCTTCACTTGTGAATATAATATGATATGTTAGTTTCTTTTTTGTCTTTCCCCAAATTATTAATGTGAGTTTCTTACTTTTCATTTTCTACATGCTAGATTTTTCAGTTGGCAATTTGCAATTCATGCCTGGTTATTGCTTTTAGACGTCACATCATTTTTAGAGCAAAAAAGCAGAATAACTTTAATATATTTATATGAAAGTTTTAGAAGATGAAAAACATTAACTTCAAATGTCAAAGAAAAATATAAACCTTAAGATATTAATTTCCAAAAATAAGAACAGTAACTATTTTAAATTTATAAAATACGAATAAGACATGATGAGTGAGTTCCAGCTATGTCGCATACTCACATGGCCACATCTTCCGCCGTGTAAAGCCATAATATATGACTAGATTACATCACACATTGCAGGAAAAAAATATTTAGGTTAATATATATTTTCCTCCCAAACTTTTCTAGGTTTCTCAATTTGTATTCTATCGTTTAGACGGGTAAATTGAACTAATATCATTAGTTTATGTTGATATAATTATAACAACTTATAAATATGTTATGCGATAAATATAAATAAAAAATATTTTCATTGCATATATATCATTTTCTATAAATTTATATGTTTATATTATATATATTAAAACAATAATAACCTAAAAAACTTATATTTTATAAAAAAGTAAAAATATATAAAATTGTTAAAGACACATCTAGTATGAATTTGTACAATCATTTGCCTAGATTCATTCTTGATGTAGAAAAATTTATATTTTTAAAGATTTTTTAATTTTTTTAATTTATGCTCGTCACGTGCCACCTCCAAATTGGCTATTAATGTTACATTAACACAAACTAATGTGTTAGTGCGGAGGTACCAACTTGAATGAAAAAATACTAGTTCATATACCAATTAGGTCCAAAAAATAAAATAGGTACTGAGTAGGTAAAAATGGATGAATTAAGTGGGCAAAATATATATTAACCTAAATATTTATGTAAAAATATATTAATTTTAAATTAATAATAACTTTCAAGAGGAAATTTATTTTTTTTCAAGAGAGTAACTTTTTTTTTAAAAATCATAGTTTGAGTTATTTATACTACTATATATAGAAGGTGTTGGAAAAAAATCTGGTTCGAAAACAGTTTTCTTGTATAGCGGAAAATCAAAATTTTGAAAATCGAGCCGATTTGTGATATTTATAGTAATAAACCTTAAATCAAATTTGCACCTGTGCTATTGGATAGACGGATCCTTTTCATTCTCAGCTTTCAACCGAACGACCTTCTCCGCTATTCTCGTACCACAAACTGCTTCGAGTGTGGGCTCAAATAATTCAAATCAAGCACAGAACTAGAAACAGTTTTCTTTGTTTAAGTGTGAAAACAAAAAAATCTCTCCTCAAGTAAAAACCGATAGAAATTGTTATTTCTAAAATTTGATTTAACAGTTGAGAATAAATTCTCTCTATTTTTGGACAGAATAACAATTCATTTTTGTTGTGTAAATAATCCTACCGGTGCCATCTATTTATAGGGAGAAGAGGTAGATTTTGAATTGTAGAAGTTTATTTCAACTAGAAAAACAAACTCCTGATCTATCTAATAGTATAGGGGGCGACCACCCTAGTTAAGAATACAAGATTTTGTCCTCCTCCTCACAAACATGAGGGACTTTTGGGTCTCGCCCATATCGGGTCCAATTAGAAGTACTTCTTAGGCTTTTAACCAAATAGTTTATAATTTGATCCAACCCGAAATTTGTTTTTCTATTTCTCAAAATAAACATCTCAATATATCCAATTAAATAGTCTTCTCAACCCAATTCTAATTTCATTAGAATCATGGTGACTTTACCGTAAAAGAATCTATGAGAAAATATACTTAATATTTATGCATTCAACGATTCATTATGACCAAATGATTTATTTTTATTTTCGAACTTCATTTAATTCGAAAAACATAAATTCATTTCCAAGTCATTTTCATTTTCATTTTTGAGAAAAACCACATTCATTTCCAAATGACTACATTTCTCCATTTTCATTTTGGAGAAAACCACAATCATTTCCAAATGTTTCTCATTTCTCCATTTTCACAATTTCTACTCATTTATGTTTATTTGATTCAACATGCAATTCATTTCTAGTTTCAACGAGCTAGTGGAGGGATCGATTGGAATATGTGATTAAGGCTCAAATGATTTATAATTAAGTTTCAGCTTTTCACCTATTAACTATAAACTCATTTAGTCAAAAGTCATTCCACTATTGTGTAACAACCCATTTTTCAATTGTGTGAAAAACGGCGATTTTGGAACCCCATTTCCAATGTTCAAGTTTGTAAATATTAAAATTTAATATCTACGAGGTTAGCATAAAGTTTAATTAAAGTTTGGTTCCTTAATTTTTTTCAAATTGATAGTTAATTATGGTATAAGGACTAAATTGTAAAAATTGTAAAATTTTATCGCTATGAATTTTTTTAAATAACTGGATGACTAATTGAGCAATTGGACCAATTTTTAATGTGCCAAATGGTGGTGGAAGCTATTTTTCATCCACTATGTTAATTGTAATTAAGGTTAGTTAATTAAAGTTAATTAGACTAATTTTGATTAATTAAAGTTTAATCTTAGTATATAAGAAAAAAAAGAAAAGAAAACTATGAAAATTTTACTTCATCTTCTTCAACCTTGCCGTGAGTAAGAAAAGAAAACCTAGGAAGAACTTTCTAAGCATTCGGTCTTCAAATCCAAGGTAATTTCAAGTCATTTTATTGTAATTTTTATGTTTTTGAGGTCATGGGAGCTTGAGTTAGCTAGCTTATGTACTAATTTGAAAAAATGTTAAAGTTTTTAAAAGTTTTCGTTGGTGATTTCTTGATGAAATTGGTGTTTTATAGTTTAAGCTTAGATGTGAAAAAGGACTAGATTGTAAAGTGTAATTGCTAGTTTTTGAACATAAGGACTAAAGTGTATAAATTTTGAAATTGATGTAAAATTTATAAAATTATAGATAATATAGGCTCCTAAAAGAATGTAACTGAGATCAATTTTGAAATCAAAGCTCAAATTTGAAAGATATTGTAAATTCGATTTTAGGGACTAATTTGAATAAAACACAAAACTTAGGGAGCATTCAAAAAATAAAATTGAACTAACTCATGCATACAATAAAATGATATAAGATTGTAACACCCCTAACCCGTATCTGTCACCGAAACAGGGTTATAGAGCACTACCGGGGTTTACGGATCATTCAGACAGAAATTTCAAACGTTTCGTTACATATCAATATTCATAATAAAACCAATCAAAATCATATATATTGTCCCTTAAACGAGTCCTCAATACCCGAAATACATACTAGAAACAAGTCGGGACTAAATCAGAAACTCAAAATTTTTTTTAGAAATATTTAAAACTTTCAACACTGCAGGGGTTACACGGTCGTGTGGCCAGGCCGTGTGACTCATACGGTCAGGAGACACGCCCATGTCTCAGGCCATGTGGACATTTGAAATAGGGACACATGGCCATGTCCCAGCCCGTGTTCATGCTCGTGTAACTCTCTGACTTGAGTCACACGGCCAAGTCACACGCTTGTGTGCCAGGCCGTGTGAATATACTGACTTGCACTCTTTAAAAGATACAAGGGTCACACGGCCGTATCACACACGGTTGAGACACACTCCCGTGTCTCTGCCCATGTGGATGGAAATAGGCCAATTTAAAAGCCATATATCTCACCCAATTTGGTGTCAACCTACAATCAACATTATGCATATCAACAAGCCATAGTTAGGCATCCAAAACAAGCCAAAATAAGTGGCTAATCTCAACAAATTACATATAGGCCAACATTAAACAAAATTCTTATACATGCCATTATAACCAAAATTAGAACATCTGAAAGTACCGATGGAACTAATGGATAGTGTAATATAACTCTTACAAGCTTCCAACTCAATCGAGCTTCCAATAATTTGAAAAGTAAAGGAAAACAACTACGTAAGCAATGAATGCTTAGTAAGCTCGTATAAACTTTAATCATATCAATTCATTTGAAATATGAAATTTATACATATCAAGAATAATCCAATATTGATGCCACAATACTCATGAAGTTATAATCAACAACTCACAAGGTGATTAAATCTACAGTATCACTTATACATATTATTCCTAGCATAGTAGGATTTTAAACAACTTTAACTCTTCCAAATTTCTTTATTTTCATTTGCATTCCTTTACTTTCCACACTCATTTCATATGCATAACACACCAGTCATAAGCATATCATTCAACCATAGCTACAAGCTAGTGCATTTAAACATAGCCTTTTTCGAATTAATCACATGATAAATCATTTCATAAGAAATTGCATAACTTAAACCTTATCACTCTTTCATGAGCACTAGTGTATTTTCATTTGAGTACTTACCCTTTTAATGCATCATATAAATAAACATATTACCATTTAACCAATAGCTTGGCACTTGCCTAAGCATCAAACAACAACACTTGTTAGCATACTTGAACATATTTCATATAAATTCAACATTGATAAACTTATTTTCTCAACATGTCACACTTGAGTTTATTACTCGTCTTAACTTACATAGTTTCCTTGTATCAACATATCAAAGATAATTTACATATGTACATATCATGATACATATCATTCTCTTACCGTTTCTTCATAAACATATATCATCCATTTCATTATATCAATATATCATGTACCATCATTTCCATGTATTTCATATATATATATTTGTGTTAGTTCGTATCGAACACACATCATCTCGTAATAGAACATTGCCCGTTAAACCATTTGGAATATCATTGGATAACTTTCAAATTCATTAAATAAATTACTTTACCAAGAATTTCCCAAATTGAAGAACGACTTACAGATAAGAGTACATCGTTAACAGAAGTTCATAAGAGCTGGTCCTCCTGAACACGCCAACAGAAGCTCGTGAGAGCTGAACAAAAACTCATAAGAATTGAATAGAAGCTCGTAAGAGCTTAACAGAAGCTCGAAAGAGCTAAACAGAAAGTAAAACACGAGAGTTCGCAACAAATGCTGAAACCCTGTTTACTTGGCTAATTTTCCGATATCTTCCTTCAATAGCGTCATATGCCAAATAATGAATGTACTCAAATCCCATGTTCAATCCAAATTGAGTATTAAATTCGATAATATTTTTCTAACAATAATTCAATTCCAACAATAAACATATATCTATTACTAATCACCAATTAAAATTCACTTTAATCAAAATTATATAGAATACAGTTCATACGAACTTACCTGGTTAAATTACAGAAATACTAAGATTCATGGGCATTTTGGTAATTTTTCATTTTCCTCGATTTTTCACCCAATCTTGATCTAAATTAATAATTTCATTCAATATATTAATTTAGAAAATAAAACAATTCATTTCTTGTAATTTGGCCATTTTTTACATTTTTACAAAATTTCCCCTAGAGTTTTACTTTTATTCAATTTAGTCCCTAAACCCAAAACATGCAAATTAACCATTTTTAATACAAATACAAGCTATATAAATATTCATGGGAT
The DNA here is from genome assembly GCF_007990345.1 of Gossypium hirsutum. Lineage (NCBI taxonomy): Eukaryota > Viridiplantae > Streptophyta > Magnoliopsida > Malvales > Malvaceae > Gossypium > Gossypium hirsutum. The sequence continues at coordinate 47,520,288 of NC_053448.1, read as the reverse complement.
TCAATACAGCCCATTTTTGTAATAATTTCACAACAAACCCTTGTATTTTTATTATTTCAATAATTTAATCCTAAAATCAATATTTAACAAAATCACTTTATAAAATCATCATACAACATAATAAAAGCTCTAAATCCATGTTATTCATCAAAAACATCTAATATTTATCAATAGTAACTTCCAAAATTTTTAATAAAATAAAAAACTAAGGTAAGGTTTAGTTGGACCTAATTGTAACAAACTCAAAAACATAAAAATTACAAGAAACAAGTAAGAATTGAACTCATATGAAGAAAATATGCAAAACCAGCTCAAGGAGCTCTCCTAGGGTCTGTTTGAACCGAAAATGGGAGAAGAAATGCCTAGAAACTTTCTAATTTCACATTTATTTTATTTTAATTTCAATTTAATTACAATTTTGCCATTGATGGCTTTATTTTATTATTTTTTCTTTCATATGCCACCTCCACTCTTCATTTAGGAATAATTGCTATTTAGGTCCTTCTTTATTTATTACTCATGCCATTTAATCACTTAATTATTATAATTAGCAAGTTTTGCACCTTTTTCAATTTAGTTCTTTTTAATTAATTAACTATCAAAACGTTAAATTTTTTTAACAAAACTTTAATACAACTTTAATGAAACTTCGTAAATATTTATAAAAATATTTAAGGCTCGGTTTATAGAAACAATGTCTCGATACTTCATTTTCTAAAACCACTTGACTTAATAAATTATTATAAAACACAAATTATAAATTCAAAATTTTTTTAAAATCCATATTTGACTCGTAAATATTAAATAATAAAATTTACGAGCTTACTTACAGAATTTGGTGGTCTCAAACCATTATTCTGACACCACTAAAAATCAGGCTATTTCAAATATATTTAGAATTGATAAATTAAATTAAATTATTGTATAGATTAACAATTGAATCAAACTGAGGATAATCGAGAAAAAGGCAAAATTGTGGATTAGTCCTTAAAGAATATGATTACTTGTTGTTTTGTCAAGTAAGATCTGGACTAAATTGTAAATAAATGTATATGAACTTATATATTGAAATTGCCCTGATGAAATTAGTAAAGGTATTGTACACATGGATACAAATTAATTACTAATGATTTGTGTGATCTAACATTTGTTGCAAACTCGAAGATACATGTGACACGAGTTTAGCTCGGATGAGTGGCCTGATGTCTTTTTAAAGGTTTAGCCCGGACGAGTAACCTGACACGATTATGTATTTAGCTCGATCAATACAGATGATATGAAATGAGGAATCAAGATGACACGAAATCTATTTAATGTTCAAATGAAGAATTATTAAATGACTTGAATAAAAAAGCTTTGGTATGCATATATGATCACTTTATTCATGATTGAAATAAGGTTGAGTTAGTTACTTAAAATGATATGAAATGGTTTGTTATGTATATTTGACATATTACATGGTTGATTATGTACTAAAACTTACCAAAATGTTGTGATTTGCTATGTTAGGCAAACATTTCCAAGTTAATTAGTTTGATATGTTTAATTATAATTTGAGGTAAGTTTCTTATTTTAATTACCTATGAACTTACTAAGCATTCAATATGCTTACTCCATTGCCTCCATTTTTCCTTGTAGATTGCTAACTTGCGAAATGTGTCTAGCGGATTGACAAGAAGCTCACACTATCCCGTTATTAATTCAATGGTCTTCCGTTCTAAAGTCCGGTTATGTGGCATGTATATAGGTGTTATGCTTTTGTTAACTTGAGAATGGTAGCTTTGATTTGAACCTTAGCTAATGTTTGATTTTGGAAAGGCTAATGTTGATGTATATATGTATGTTTCGGTAATGTGATAAGCTATATATATGAAACTTGAATGAAAAATTTGAATGTGAAATGGTATGGTAAAATGATGATATTGAATGGTTAAAGGTATGCTTGAATAGGTTGAATTTGTATAATTTAAATTGATGTGAATTGGTGCCAAGTTGAGGTATATTGGGTTGATTGAATTGAAATGGACAAATGGATTGTTTTAGAATGAATTTGTGATGTTTTGGTACAAGTAAAGTTGTGCCTTATGCACAAAATGAACAAAATGGGGTGAAAGCTTGGAATAGGTACCAAATGGCTCAAATTTTGCCAAAAATAGAGTCCTCATCCCGACGACCATATTTCTTCGTTGTAACGTCGGTCGATAGTCTATGAGATTGTGATGTCGAGTGGCTTGACGTCTCGACATCATGACGTGACAAACTGGTTGGCAACGTCATGATGTCGATCCTAAGGTTTTGAATATTTGCAATTTGGTCATTTTCGTGTTTGGGTCAACAAAAGAGTTTCATAAGTTCGGTTTAAACTCAGTATTGGTTATGAATCATAATATGAATGTGTTTATGACATGATTTTATGTTTGTATGGTTTATTTGTTGGGAAATGTGTCTATATTATAGTAAACATGTAACTATTTTCTATGTATTTGAACGATGAATAAATAAAGTTAAATTCACATTTTACTGTTATATCTTTTTGTGTTTTTGTCTTTCATGCTTTGCATACATAAAAAAAATTGTGACAAGCAAATATTAGTTCATTGATTGTCTAAGTTTAAATTGATGATAAGTGGCACTATAATAACGTTTACATTGCGAGAAAGACAACTTACTTCAGTAGATAGTCTAAATGAGTCTGTAATCCCGTAAAAGAATCAAAGTGAGCATTTGATTCAAATACTTAGAAGGATTATTATGTCGTCTAAAATTCCAATTGAGGAGATGGTTAGTCTTGGCTATCGAAATAGTTGACTCCAAGGGTAAAGATATAGGTGGACTCATTGGAAGAATGATACATTGGAGTGGACCCAAGATGAATTAATTCTGAATCCGTTTGTAAATTAATTCACTTATGACGTTCATGGTGCGGTTTACCTAAATCTTGAGTTAGTCATTGACCATGCGTATGTAACTCATGTGCTTTGATATAAGTGGAGGCTTATACTCTAAAAATGATTGAGCCCATAGCTAGTATAGTTGGGTACATGACTTGTGTATGGCATGATTTTACTAGCAACAATGGAATTTATAGCTCGGTTAAAGATTTAACGACATCTTCTCATTGACATTGTATAGATTGATAAATTTGGAACATGACCATGAGTTGCTTGTTCTCGAACAAGTAATTTATCACAATCATTTGTTGACAATGATCATATAAATCATTAAGAAGACACAATGGTGATAATACGATAAAATAGAATTCTATTGAGTGAACAGATTTAACTTAAAGGAATCAAGGATATCATCTGAGGGTAACACACGCATGACGAGGTCATTAGACAAAGTTGTTGGATGAATTGCTTTCGTAAAGAGTATACAATAAGGAGTTTTCAATCATGGTACTTCTTGTGTACTGACTCCATGATTAAGTAAATTGCGAATTATTAGAACAATACTTCTAAACATAATTGCAATTACTAGAGTCTAATTATATATGTTCGATTGGTCCCTCTGCTAGCTCAACAAAAACTCGATCGAATTACATTTGAATCAAAAAGAAATTCTACGACTTTGGAATAATTTAATTAAGTCGATTTATTCGATGTGGAATTAAATTAAGCGGTCGTGAGAATTGTTTAACTAGAGAATTTGATTAAAGAATTTTATTGAAAAATTAAAATGGAAAATCTTAGTAATTTTTAAGAAAATGAATTTTGATAAAGTAAAATTAAATTAATCAAATTAATTAGAATTAATATGATATTTTTGAAAATTAATTTTCAAGTCAAATAATTAGCCCAATGGGTAATTAAACTTAAAAATTAGACTTCAAATCGAAAATTGGGCCCGAGAACCTAAAATCAAGACCGAGACCCAAAAACTGGTCGAATCGGACCTGAAATGTGAAATCAAGTCGACGGTCCCATCGATGGTTGGATTGGATTGGTTGGCCGTCACTGGTCCGTATTGAATCGATAATAGCTGAACCAGCTCAAGGTGCTGTGAGGGTGTCGCACCTGCACCACCGGGCACTATGGTGTCAGCGGTTGCAATGACGCCATTCTGGTGGCCGGCGAGTGGTCCTTCGACGTTTGAGCAGTGGAGGAATTAGACTCATACTAGAACTCTACCGGATAATTTGATTTTAAATTAACTATTCTAAAAATAATATTATTTTAATAGATTTAATATTAAATTTAATTTAATACTTATCTTAATAATATTTTATTAATTTACTATTAAAGTGATTAGCTTAATATTAAATTAATTTTAATAATTATTTTGTAGATAAATATTCTATTAATTTAATATTAAAGTGATTAAGTTTAATCATAATGGAACTCTTTAAACTTTCCCTATATAAAGAGAGCCTTAGGTTATTATTTTTCACATGAATTCTAAAAGAAAGTTGTAGAGAGAAAATTCTTTGAAGAAATTATTTCAAAAGAATTTTAGAGATATTTTTCTTATATATAAATTGACCCAAAAGTTTAAAGAAATTGTGAAATTACCCCACTAGTAATTTTGTGAATTTTTTTATTCAAAACGAGCCCACACTCGGCAGACGTGAACTTGAGGATAGCGGAGAAGACTAATCGGTCGAAGCATTCATCCTACACGAATCGAAAAGGTACAATTTTGATTAAGTGTTTATTACTTTAAATATCACAACTAAGTTCTTGTTTTGGAATTTTTTTTTTTAAAATTTAGTTTTTCTCTTAAACTTATTTTTCGCTGCATTTTCCAAACATGTTTTTCCAACATTACTTACTGGATTATTAATAGTAGTTACTACAGAAATGGATGTGACAAGCCGAAGCTCAGTGTGGTTGAACCACCAATATCAATCTGGCAAATAAACTATCAATTTGGTTTGCAAATAATTCACCAATAACAATTTTGCAATCAAGCTACCAATGGTTTGTGGATAATTCGCCAATAAGTTGCAGATAAACTGTCAATAATCCACAGAACTCCTCTGTCACCCAATCAATCCCCAAACCCATGCAAATGCAATATGGCATATCAATCATGTAAAATATCATGCTATTCGGTAATAGTAAAAATATCAATGGCATGTTTATCATGCTTTCAGTTTAACAATTTCAGTGGCATGCTTATCATGGTTCTGGTTTAACAATCTCAATGGCATGCTTAATCATGCATTCATTAACAGTAACATGTCATACAAATCAGAAAACACATTAATAGTAATTATAGTTGGCACTCACTCTATCATTTAATATCAGTTAAGCATTTGGCCACTACCCCTTTTTAGTACTTACCTTAATCAGCAACTTTTAATCCACTCATGATCGTTCGGCCACGCACAAATCAGCATGTATATTGGTTTATCATGCACATAACATTATTAAATATAGTCAATTAAACACCCAAAGGTTAGACCCACACCTGATTGCACTAAATCGAACTCTATCACTTTTCCGCAACTTTTATGCTTGAGATCCAATTAGCTATAACTTAGATCTGTACCCAACAAGGTTTAATCATTAAAAATCATCCTCCTAACACTCATATAGGGTTCAACCAAAGCAGCAATTTTAACCAAAATTTCAGATATGAAGTCGTAACTTAACACTTACCCTATTTGGCTTCTAACGGAGTTGCGAATAGTTCATCAAAGTTATTGTTGATCTAAGGGGTTTGGATCTCGATTTAGAACCAATCAAATATAAATAGAATTAAATAGGTGAGACCTAACTATCACAAAATAAGAAAAATAAGAAAATATCTTAGATCTAATTACCTAAAAAGTTACTTACACTTTCCGTTATGGATCTGTAGTTAACATAGAAAAGATGAGTACTCACCAACGAGTGCTAAAAAGAGATTTGACCTAAGGCTTATAACGAGATTTCAACAACAATAAAATGTGACAAGGGAAAGGAAAAGAAGAAGGAACAATGGACGACAGCGACAAGAATGGTGGTTGCTCACCACGGCGATGATAGAGGAAGAAAAAGAAGAGAGTAGAGATGACAACAATGAGGTTCAAAAGTGGATAGTGGAAAAATTGGCAACCAAATGGCCAAGGAGATGGTGGCAATAATGGAGAGTAGAATATTGGGTGGCACAAAGGAGGAAGAAGAGAAAGGAGCTAGAGAGGGGGACGACAACAGGGGAAAAGAAGAGAGAAAATAAACTCAACATAAATTAGTTTAATCTTTTTCAAAAAAAAATATGATAGCCTTTAGATAATTCAAATTAAAATTTTTGAATATTCAAGCTAATCATATTTCCTAGTGTTTGAGTCAGATTGAAATCAGACAACTTACTAAGGGTGGACGGCACAGGCTTAAAAGAAAAAGAATTTGCAAGCGAGGGGAATTAAGCTTAAATGTCAATGTCAACTTCACTAACTCTTAACCATTAAACCAATTACTCATTCTTATTATAATTTTACAATTTTTATCAATTAGAAATTTGGGATGTGACAAAATGTGTTCAACATATGTTAATTTTATCTCTTTTATTTAAAAATTATATAAAAGTATGAAAAGACAAAAAAAATCATCAAAATAATAATAGTAATAATTTAATAGAAAGGATAAATTAGTCTTTTCTCAATTGAGTTCTTATTCAGTTAACTCGTGACACCAACTCAATCATGAGTATAAATAAAAGTATAGATAATCATATAAATTTTATTAATTTATTACTTTTTACCTTTTAAAAAAAACAGAAATATTGAGATAAATATAAAATTATTAATTATTTAAAATATTTAATAGACATATTTCAGTTTGAAATATGTTAATAATAATAACAGTAGTGGGTAAATTAGTATTATTAACCTATCTCTATTTGAAATATTAATGTTAACAGATTTCTAATAGAAAAAAATTTAATCATTTATAGATAATAACAAAAAATATGTTAATATTTCAAAGCATTTATTATTAAATATTTATATAATATTCCTCTCTCTCTATATTTATTATTGAAATATTAATATAAAAATTCTATAAAACATTATGTACAGCATTTAAAATTTAAATTTTGTTATGAAAATAATAATATTGTAATATTAAATAATAATTTTATTAGAAAAATAAATAGTATTCATTACATAAATGATTTATTATATATTATAAAATACAAATATTTCTTTAATAACAATAAAAAATAGTTTTTTTTAAGAGGTTTGATTTTTATTAGTATGTATATTTGACATATTTTTATCACTAATTCTAGCAAAATAGGAACATGATTACAGTGAATGATGTGGATTTTTGGCGGGTGCAATATATATGCCACATGGAAACCAGAATTTGGAGGAAATTTGTGGAATTGATGCTTAGATGACATTTGACGGAGGCATGAGGGTGATGTGGGGCAAGAAATTGGGAAGCACATGCACATGAGGACTTGTGGATCAAGTCCATAATTTTGAGATAAGTAGTTATTTTGTATTTTATCATTTTATTGAATGATCTATTAAGTAATTTTTACATTTTTATTTTTTAATATCTTATCCTTTATTAACTTTAATATTATAGAGAGGAAGTTAGGGTGAAACTCCTTCCTATAACGGTGGAGGTTAGCATTTTTCCAGATGAGGCGATTCAACAAAATGTTTTTCCTTATTTAATAATATTTCAACAGTTAAATTCCATATTTATAGGCAAAGGTTACATTAGAATTGTAGTTCTTTGGTTAGTATGTAGGGCAATAAACAATTAATTAGGATAATTATATCTATAATTATCCTAATAATTTCAGTCAAACTGTGGTATGGGAATGAATAATGTAATTGAGTTTGTTAACTAGAGTCAGGTCTTTTTAATTCATAAAATTGATTGTGAATTAAGGTTATTTAAGCAATTATTTACAAAGATTTGCAGTTTTAATTCATTCTTTCATCACAATAATTAACTTAAAAATACCAACAATCAATGTTTTGGTTTATTTCAAATTGCGGCTTTGGTTTCTTTTATTTATGTTTATTTTTATAAATTTCAGAATAATTAAACCCTTTCTTATTTATTTTCTAGTCTATGTGAGATTCAACCCTACCTCTTTTATCTTCAAGTGTATTCAATTGTAAGACCCATGAAATTAATCCAGGACTGTTAACTTCTTCTAACAATCAAGTATGAAATCTAGAAATAATGAGTAACTAACCACTCATCCATTTTAAATTTTATTTTAATATTATAGTTAGAGGTGTTCATCTCCGCAATTATTTATTTAAGCTTTTAGAAATTTAAAATTTTAAATTAGTAAAGATAAAATTGTACTTTGACCTCTTAAAAATAATAAAAATTTGATTTAATTCTTTAAAATTTATAAAGATATAGGCTATTAAAAACTAAAATTTAATTTTGGCACCCCTAAAATTTTTCTAACTTCGCCCCTGTTCATGGATGGGGCCATGCCGGGTTTGGGATAAGTTTAACTATGATATTAATACACTTTATGCTTACTCAAGCTTGATCTAGTCCGAAATATGAACTTAAAATTTTACTCAAACTCGCTTATATTTGTAAATAGCTAAACCAAATCCATTTTAAAGCCCGCCCATATTATTTTTAAAAATTTTATTGAAAAAATATTTATATTATTTTTAATTTAATATATTTTTTTATATTTTTCATTTATTACAATTTTATATATAGATAATTAACCATTTTTAATGCTTACATTATAATATTGTATATTATTATAGATATAATTTTCATGTTTTATAAATTACTTAATATATACAAAAATATAATATTATATATTATAAATATAGAAAATGGGTTCGGCTCGAGCATTGAATGTTGAGCCTGAGCTCGACCCATATTTTAAATGAGCCTAATCTTTTTGTTCAAGCCCATTTTTTGGACTTAATGTTTTTGTCCAAATCTTCCCAAAATTTGGACAGATAACCCGATGCTTGAACAAGCATAATTATAGTTTAAACTATTTAATTTAAAAATAATTATAAAATTATTAAAAGAGATATATACCTTTATAATAAAATTTATTTTTAAATATTATATTTTTTAACCTTTTTACCAATTGAATTGGTGTCTAGCTAATTGTGATATCAATTTAGTTAAAATTTTTATAAATACTAGAAATTCTATAACATGTGTATGCATGTCGAAACCATATATTTAGAACAAAGATATGTGTTTAAAAATAACATATAATAAATAATGAAATATACGGTTTGAAACTAATTAATAGTAATAACATGTGAAACATATACGATATTAAAATTAAAAAAAAAAGATTCAATTGTGAGTAAAAAAATCAAACATATAAATACATTAGATTAAAAATACAAAATGAATACAATTGTTCATCATGGTATTGTCATCAATCTTAAGATGATGTTGATTTAATTTGCGACACCAAGTAAATCAACAACATTATTAATATATACAATTGACGGATATGCATAATAAAAGTAAAATATGTAAAAAAAAATCAAATAAAGTTTTGATTGAGTGGTGAATTTAAGGTTTTATTGATGTAATTGGTGTGAGTTCAAATTCCATCATATTAGTATTTTTTTTATCATTTTTTTAAATTAAAAAACTAAACTATCCCTAAATAATGTAACTTATTTTAATAAATTTTCTAGGTGAACTAGTGCTCGATTAACTCGTGACACCAACTCAATTAAAAATTTAAATAATAGTATTAGCAAAATATTATGTTTTTCTACTAAAATAAGATAAACCCAAATTGATATGGATTGAATTCGTTTTTGACAAAATAAATTTTTCTATTTTGTTCCCTAAGCCCCACAACCTCAACTTTTAAAACTAATTGCAATTAAATAAATTATTAGAAATTTTGAAATTAATTCACTTCAAATTTTTTTATTGGAATCAACATAGTTAGGAAAGAAAGTAAAAAGAAATGTTTTCCCGGAAAAACGAAATTTTTTACCTGGTAAATAAAAGTTTTGAGTTTATACTATTTTAGTATTTAATAAAAAAGCAAGTGTATTTGGTTTTTTCCGCATACTGCCGTATAAAGTCAAATATCCAACCGGACCACTCAACTAAGTCACCTTTTCTTTGTTTTCGTCTTTCACTGAAAAACCAATAAACTTTCTTCCTGCTTTTGTCTATAAAAGCAAAGCCATCCTTCATTTCTAATTTGGGTACTCTCTGGAAGCCTTTTGAAGTGAAAGGTTAGAAGTTCAGAATCCAAAACAGTAAACACAGAGATTTAGTATTTGCTGTATGTCAGTAGAATACTACAGTGATAAGTACTACGGTGGATACGGTGAGGTTGCTAACCCCTCGCAATGGCCTCAACTCAGGAAAAGGCGACGCATTGTGGCATTCCCAAAACCAACGACGACATCAAAAACAACAACAAGGCCCCTCCTCCTCCTCCTCCTCCTCCTTCTTCATCTACTAAGGTGTTGCAGAACTGGAGTGTTGCTCTCGTTTCTGGGTCTAATCCGTCTGAGGATACCATTGCCAAGAGAGCTTCCATGGCAACCCTGATCCGCCCTGTTGAACCCATCTCGGATCCTCCTGCTACCAATACCACTACCAGCAAAGGTTTAAGTTAACTTCACTTTGTCTTCATCATTTGTTAGATAATCCTACTTTGTTCGTTTCTTATTGAATGCTATACTTCTAGATTGTTCCTGTCCTCTTTTTATTTTTTTTCCTGGTTGTTTTGAGTTTGCAAAATATTGGGAAGCTATGTTTTTCAATCGAGTAAAAAAAGGAAAAAGGCTTCTTCTTTTTGGGTCCCAAAAAGAATGTTATGGTCCGAAAGATGTTTTTCCCCCTTCTTCCATTTCACAACAATTTCTAATTTCTTTGCTATTAAGCAAGATGTTTAGTTATGCCTGCTGATGTCAGATCGTTATGCTATGCAAATGAAGACTTCTTTTGACTTGGGTTCATTTATTTATTTATTTATTTTTATATGATATCAGTTTCAAAATGTTTGCCTGTCAATTCTTTTGGCTGGCATTATTCTGAATATATGCTTTTTGTACAAATTGGTGATTTTGTTGCATAGGAATTTCAATCATGCCAAGGGCTCAAACCAGCCATCCTTTGGATCCATTATCTGCTGCTGAAATCTCGGTTGCAGTGGCAACTGTAAGAGCAGCTGGAAAAACCCCTGAGGTAAAAAGAAAGTTAATCTATGTTTAACTTGTATTGCTGCTTCTGTTCTGATGTTATCGTTTTAGGAGCTATCTTAATCATATGAATGAACTGATATGTATATTTTCCTAGTTTAACTTGCTTCAATTCTGATGTTATCATTTCAGTAGCTATTTTTTGTTTCCGTATGAATGAAATGATATGGGTATTTTCTTTATTTAGGTGAGAGATAGCATGCGCTTTATTGAGGTGGCCTTGGTGGAACCAGAGAAGCACGTTGTTGCATTGGCAGATGCTTATTTTTTCCCTCCTTTCCAGCCTTCATTGCTTCCCAGGACAAAGGGTGGACCTGTGATTCCTAGTAAACTTCCTCCGCGCCAAGCAAGACTTGTTGTTTACAATAAAAGGTCCAATGAGACGAGTATATGGATAGTTGAATTATCAGAAGTTCATGCTGCAACTCGAGGAGGCCACCACAGGGGCAAAGTCATTTCGTCTAAAGTTGTTCCGGATGTGCAACCTCCCATGGTAAATATATGCTTTCTCTTTTAACAATATGGAAATATGGAAGTATTTGTATAGGTATAGTTTGGATTGGCTGTCAGTTAAAATTCAGTGTTGAAATGACTTTCATTGATTCAATTGAAATTTATATAGTGGTTCTTGTCAAGATCTGTTTAACCCCTGTATTGGAATACTGAGATTATGAGTTGTTGACAATATCATATTGACAGAAAGCCTGTAGGTGCATTCTACGGTTGCACCGCTGTCCACAAATTGCTATTAGAACACTTCTAATAGGTGACTTTATTGGTTATTTATGTGGGTTGGAATAGATATTGTTTGATTAATATCTGTTAATCTGTGTTGTGTTTGTCTTCTATCATCATCTTTTGCACCCAGCATATATGATAAATTTGTAATTCAGAATGGTTGTCCGTCAATATTATTTTTTTCAACCTATAGGATGCTATGGAATATGCTGAATGTGAGGCTGTTGTTAAGGACTTTCCTCCTTTTCGAGAGGCAATGAAAAAGAGGGGCATTGAGGATATGGATCTTGTGATGGTTGATCCCTGGTAAGTGATCATCTTTAGATTCCTATATTTGGGTGTTCTATAAAATCATTTCTCCAATGCTGGTATTCACCCTTTCATATTTTGGTGCCTTGCCTTTTTCTATAGGTGTGTGGGGTATCATAGCGATGCTGATGCTCCTACTCGAAGACTTGCTAAACCCCTTATCTTCTGCAGAACTGAGAGTGACTGCCCCATAGAAAATGGTTATGCTCGTCCAGTTGAGGGAATACATGTCCTTGTTGACATGCAAAATATGGTGGTGATTGAATTTGAAGACCGTAAACTTGTTCCTCTTCCACCAGCTGATCCTTTAAGAAATTACACTGCTGGTGAAACACGAGGAGGTGTTGATCGAAGTGATGTGAAACCACTACAAATCATTCAACCAGAAGGTCCCAGTTTTCGTGTCAGTGGGAATTTTGTTGAATGGCAAAAGGTGCTTGGTAGTGAAACTATATTTATAACTTTTTATCAGTTCAAGATGTACTAATATATTTTATTTGCAATTCTGGTTTCAGTGGAATTTCCGAATTGGTTTCACTCCTAGGGAGGGTCTCGTAATATATTCTGTTGCTTATGTTGATGGTAGTCGTGGTCGGAGGCCTATAGCCCATAGATTAAGTTTCGTTGAAATGGTAGTTCCTTACGGAGATCCAAATGAGCCACATTATAGGAAGAATGCATTTGATGCAGGAGAAGATGGGCTGGGTAAAAATGCACATTCTCTTAAGAAGGTTTTTCTCTTCTTTTATGTTTTTGCTTTTTCATGTTGAGTTTCGTTTAGATCTTCCATTTCATTAATGTAAGTTGAAATGACCCCTTATTTGCATCATATGTTTTGTAGGGTTGCGATTGTTTGGGATATATCAAGTACTTTGATGCTCATTTTACAAATTTCACTGGAGGTGTTGAAACAATTGAGAATTGTGTTTGTTTGCATGAAGAGGATCATGGGATCTTATGGAAGCATCAGGACTGGAGAACAGGTTTAGCAGAAGTCCGACGGTCGAGAAGGCTAACAGTATCTTTTATATGCACTGTAGCTAACTATGAGTATGGGTTTTTCTGGCATTTCTATCAGGCAAGTTGGTGTCTCTCAGGATTTTCTTTGCAAACTTTTTGCATAAATTGGCTATTAAACATGACTTTGTTTCGACTTCTGGGAAACTAATTCCTCCTCGTAACTAGTTGAAGTCTTTTTCTATTCAAAGTTTAAACATTTGAGTTGTCTTTGGAATTAGGGATGCTTATGCTTTTATACACTAAATAATACATAACATTGTCTCATTGTTATCTAATGGTGCCATCTTCCTCGGTTTTTAATGTTGAATTTCCCCTTGTTTTGAAAGTTGTGTTACTTAAAATTTGAATTATGGATGCCTGTTATAGGATGGTAAAATTGAAGCTGAGGTTAAACTCACTGGAATTCTCAGCTTAGGAGCATTGCAGCCCGGTGAAACACGAAAATATGGCACGACCATTGCTCCTGGATTGTATGCCCCTGTTCATCAACACTTTTTCGTGGCTCGCATGGACATGGCAGTTGATTGTAAACCCGGTGAAGCGTTTAATCAAGTAAGTTGTGGCATTATTTATTTATAATCCTTTGGCTCCTATATTACATTGACATTTGCTGTCTATAATGCATCCTATGATATCTACTACTTTGCTGTAAAATTTTCATGACAGTTTTGGCTTGTAGCATTGAATGTCGCGTCATTGCTGTTTTCTCTTCTAGTAAGAATGTGAGGTGTTATTCAACCTAAACTCGTACAGAACTAAAACATCTATATATTCTTACAGGTGGTTGAGGTGAATCTTAAAGTTGAAGAACCAGGGAAGAATAATGTCCATAACAATGCATTCTATGCTGAAGAGGAACTACTCAAATCTGAACTACAAGCAATGCGTGATTGTGATCCATTGTCTGCACGCCACTGGATTGTAAGTAATTTGCTTTTGTATATGCATGATAATAGAATTTTTGGAATTTTATGTCAATCTCATTGAGGTTTTTAATAATTTTTTTGGCAATCTATCTTCTATTTTGGAAATGCCTCATCTTCTGCATTGTTCAAGCAATTGATCCCTCCACAATATTTGCTATTTTCGAATATAGGTTAGAAACACAAGAAATGTCAACAGGACTGGGCAGCTGACAGGCTTCAAACTGGTACCTGGTTCAAATTGTTTGCCACTGGCTGGCTCTGAGGCAAAATTTCTGAGAAGGGCCACTTTCTTGAAACATAATCTTTGGGTCACACCATATTCACGTGAAGAAATGCATCCTGGAGGGGAGTTTCCCAATCAAAATCCACGTGTCGGGGAGGGATTAGCTACTTGGGTTAAGCAGAATCGATCTTTGGAAGAAGCTGATATAGTTCTGTGGTTAGTTTCTGACATGTGTCACTTAGGAATTATATGTCATGTTTGGTTGTTAGTGTAATAACATGAGAAAGAAACTTATTTAATACATGTGTTAAAATAGTTAAGACATAAAACTAAATCATAATTAGTACAAATTTAAACTTTATATGCATCCACAGGCATCTTGATATGTATCATCTATGTTTGCTCTTGGTACATAACTTCCAAGTCTGTTATTTTCATTTACAAAACAGGGTAGTTTAGAATGAATCAGTCTTTATGAACTTATGGTATTTGGGCTATGTTGACAATTATGTGCAGGTATGTCTTTGGTGTGACACACGTTCCTCGGCTGGAAGACTGGCCTGTCATGCCAGTGGAACGCATTGGTTTCATGCTCATGGTACTGGACATTCCTTGCTTCACTTGACTGATTCTTCATAACTTAAAATATTAACATTTGCTTTTCCTTTTCTGATAAGCTAAACCCCATGCATGAAAATGAACAGCCTCATGCTAGTATTTGTGATATTGAGTTACGTACCTTTGCTTCTTAGCAGCTCATAATATGGGATCATGCATTTGATCCCAGTTCACTTCTATTTAGAAATTAGAACCCTTAGTGTGTGTAGGTGGTTAGGGTCTGTCTCTTAAGGGTGAGTTTGGATAGGTGGTGCGTTTATTTGCGGTTAGTGTAAAAGCAGCGGTGGTGGTGAGATTAGATACTGTAGCGTGAGACAAAAAGCAGGCTAAACGCACCGCATCCAATCGCCCATCCAAACCCACCCACAATGTATTGCTACGATGCATGCGATGCGGCCTTGTCTATTGCATCGAAAAAAGAATTTCACTGCTTGGTTTACCCTTTGCTATTTGTAATGCAGCCACATGGTTTCTTTAATTGCTCACCAGCGGTTGATGTTCCTCCTAGCGCAACTGATCTGGAGCTCAAGGACACTGACATTGCAACAAAGCCTATCCAAAACGGGATAATTGCTAAGCTTTGAATTGATCTTCAATTCGGATTTTAGCAAAGATTATGCTTTGCAGTTTGCAGTTTGCAGTGTGCAATATATACATCAAATATTAAATAGTTGAGCCATTGGCCTCAGAGCTCAAACTATTAGTTACTAAATTATTTGTATTTGCATGGGACAAGCCTTTGAATCAGTGTCATCTCTTTTACTGTTACAGAATCACAATGTATTTTGAGGTTCTGAATTACAGAGTTCTTGCCTTATTATGTTGGTCTTCATGAAGATCATCACTCTATTTCTTTCTGAAGAAATATTTATGTGCTTATGAACTATATATCCATATCTATATTTATGTACTTTGGTTGTAAGCATATGGCTTTTGTGAGTGAAAGCAAATGTCATACAAATTAATTTAAAAATAAGGAATCCAGATAATATACGTCCACTGTGACAATGGGTTTGTGAAACTTGGTGAGCCATAGTTTATAAAGGGTTAGTACATTGATATTGAAAAATTTAAATGACACTGAAAAACTTAATTTTTATTTTATTTTATTATTACAACTTAGAAGGATATGTGTCATAAATCAATTAAACATGGAAGCATGCTATAAAACTCAAATTCCGACATCCAGTGAGAAATGCAAAACAACATGATTCTCATTGTTTAATACAATAAATTTATAGTGATTATGGGTACGAATCTTTCAAGTATCCAAATGTATTTAAGTTTTGATTTAAGTAAAGTTGATATTCAAATATACGATACAAATTTTATCTTATTTATACCATAACAACTTTGAATTTTTATTTGCCTAATTGATTCTTGTTTAATTTTATACTATTTATTTAAAAATTGATTTATCAAATTTGGATATTAACTAATTTAGATATCTGTTGAACATTATTTTTAAAATTAAATGTATATTCTAATAATAACCGGGTAATAAAAAATTCGGATTTTGAATTAATTAAATAAATTTTTTATACAATATTACGAGTGAGAATAGGATAACACGGTTTGAATTTGTGCCAACCGGATGTCTACATAAACTTTATCTACTACTCTATGCAAGTTAAAACAATTTAAACAAAATTAGATTTGATTATTTAAAAGTTGTTGTACCAATATTATATTTATGACTTTTATGTGCTACATGTTACATCTATAGCAACTCATTTGTTTAAACTTCATATAGAGATTCTGCAATAATTGAAGCAAAAACTACTTTAGAATAAGTAAAAGAAAAAAAAATCATGATGTAATGTGGTTTTGGAAATAACAAAAGTATCAAAGTAAATTGATCCATATTCTATCACCATATTCTTGCATGATTAGGCCCATTGCTCCCTTGTCCCCTTCAATGATACAAGTGGAAAGGCAGTCTCAACAAGACAGAATTTAAATTAAAAAAAAAATGCTAACAGGCAGAGGCAATGACGAAGTAGCCACCATGGGCGGACGACATTGCTGAATGAATAAAGAATAATATTATTATAAATATACAAGGTGTCGAGTCTGGACTCTCCATGTGGTGTCCAATAATGCCAGTAAGTAGGCGGGGAGGTTGGTTTAGTGAAGAATCTAATCCAAAATGGATTGATTGGCAGCCTTTATTAGACGTGTTGAGACATGATTGCTTCAATCTCATAGCTCTAATCCCGAGAATGCTTTGTTTTTAAGTGTACAAAATCAAACTCCAGATTACGTGAACTCCCTTCTCCACTTTTTTGAACTACGGATTTGGATGGATGCTAGCTGCTCCACAGTCTTCACTTATAAACAATTGGATTTTCCCACTTATTTTTAATTTTATAAATGAGTCTAAATTTTGTCATTTACTTTTTTAAATTTATAAGTACAATTTAAAGATATATCAATCCTATTTATAGAGTTAAAAATGTTGGCAATTAGGAGTTGTCGCAGAAGGATTAATTTTAGAAATGTAAATGCAAGTGAGAATATGGTCAATTATTGGAGGGGTTGGGTTGGAAGTGGAAAGAACAAGGGAAAAAGGAAGTGGGTGATTGGGCAAAGCGTTTTATAGGGAAATGCATGTGGCTGGTGTGAAATGTGAAGCATCCATGCAGCATCTTCCTTACCCTTGGAAAAGGATTACTTACCTTTACTTTGGGTTTAACAACTTTTCGTATAAGATATAAAGTAACCTTAGTTAGATGTTGACTTGAATGTACCACTTCCACGCATGAACATGAATAGTTCTACCTACTGTTGCTTCCAAAATACAAAAGCCCACATTACTTGTCTGAATTTGGATGCTTTAGAATTTCTCGATTAAAGTTCCAGTTCTAGTGGTATTTAGAGTCAATACAGAAGCCAGAAAGAATACTACTCTATATAGAAACCTAAAAAGGAAAGTAAAGAAGCTAAAGATTTCCATCAATGTTATTAATTTATAAAGTCCCATGTACATAAACTTCTAACGATCATCACTATAAAACACCCTAAAACAGATGGAATTAAAGAGAAAAAGGAAAACTAAAAGAGTAAGAAAAGTTGATAAGCAGATGCAAGAGGTGGGGAGGCAATTAAAGCTCCTACAAACTTGGGGTTGATGAATTAGTCGTTAACTAGAGCTTTCCCTTTCGACATGGCATATAAAGGCACTCTCCAAATCGGGAGGAGTGAAGAACTCTCTAACACTTCTTCCATAGCTACACTTCAAAGAAGGCTTTGGCTTCCTAGGAGCAGGCGGACAAGTCAAAGAGGTTTGAATTTTGGCATCTTCACCCGTTGGAGTGGTGGAACATGAGTCGTCACCTTGTTCATCATTATTTGTCTTCAATGGACCACTTGTGTATATAGGCTTCAATGGAGCTCGTATAGAAATCACAGCTAAAACCCATTTTTGGCCTTGTGAATCTAGACCCTCATCCGCTTTTGGCTTCCCTGAAACCCCCATTTCCTTGGATCGAACTGAATTTACCCACAGCTTCCAACTACAATTATAGCTAGCCAGGAAAGAATAAGGGAATAAAGAAGGAGAGAAAAAGGAAAGATGGAATTCTTTTCTTTTCCTTTTGTGGAGAGAATCAAAAGGAAAGCAGAAGGAAAGCGGTGGGAATGGAAAGGGAATAGAGAGGTTTTGGTTAGCAAGAAAGCAAGAAAGAAGGTGAAGGGCGATGAGAGAAGAGAAAAAATGTTTGCAGTCAAATGCAAAGGGCTTTAAATAAATTCAAAGAAAGAGATGTAACCATGAATGTTGTGTTTATAGTTATACCAATCAAAACTTCAAAAAGAGAACCCGAGGAAACTCGTGACATAAGCCTTGAAAATTATATCTAATTTAAACAAAAGCCCAAAAGGCCGAAAACAACTACTTGGATTTTGGCGCCAAATTGTGTGCCACAGACATGACATCTGATCTCGTATTTTCATTGTATTTAACTCTGCTATTTTTTAAATTATAATTATATTTAATTTTTTTACACAATTCAATTTCAAACTTATACATCCATACACACACCCATTTAAACAATCTTAGATACGAATATAGGAACACCCTTAACCAATTCGTCAAATTATATTTAAAATTTTATAATATTATGACACATTTTAATTATTATTTTTATATAATTATTGAGGAAGTCGATTTTTTTAGAAACCTTCAAATTGTTATCCATCGGAAGTTTATATAAACTCCTCAATAGATCGGTATTGCTTTGTAGGGGATTTTATCTTTTGATTCTATTGAGAGTTTGAAAGTGTCTACTTCAAGTGATAACATAGTTGTCCACAAGTGTCATATATGTTTTAGAGCACGTGCTCAAACCTTACCAAATACAAATACTCATATTTCTTTGGTAGGTGATCGTATGCCATACATTGTCTGATCTGACAAGACACTTCTACTTTGCTGAACTCACCATCTTTTCAGATAAACTCAAGCACTTACCATTGTCAAAATTGAGAGACAACTCTAAAAATTTCTTCCGAAAAAAAAAATCTCTCAACAATAATATAATTATATTGCGTCAAAATTATTTAATTTATACCATCGCGAATGTTTTTTTTTTCCATAAAATTTTAATTTTTCCTTTTACATTAGATGAATGTGTTCGATAACTTTGCCCATTGTAGTTTGTAATATTTCATTTTTTTAATAATAAAAACCTAATCCTCTTAATTGGATATAAAGGGGAAAAAAGCCTAATTCTTTAGAGGCTTTCTCAAAAGAAGGCTTTTTCTTTGCCTTTCATTAGCTGGAAGATAAAGCCTCATCCAAAGAAAGGAAAAGATTCAAACAAAAATGTTTTAAGTAAAGCTTAGTTATGAAGGTTTAGATTACAATTAAATCATTTGAATTTATTAGCAAAGTAGGCTTTTAAAATTTTGAATTTTGCTAAAATTTCTTTTAAGGATAGTTTATTATTGTAATTGAATTCGAATTCTTTCGTAAAATATGAATTTAAAAAAAAAATTTCACCCCGAAGATAATAAAATTATTTAAAAAGATTTGACAATACATTCACATTTGTTTGGATAATAATGGTAAAAGTATTACAGAAGTTTTTGTATTAGTAGTCGAATTGTATTTTGCCCCATTTATTAAAAAAATGAGCAAATTAATTATTATACGTTGGATCAAAGAGCAAGCAGGTCATTTTGTTACAAAATTTATTCACTTCTTATATTAAAAATTGGTCTTTGTATGTCAAAATGAGGCATGCATGGCACTCCATGAAACGAATAATTGTACGGTTATTCTGTCAGTCACGCTAGTTTTTAGTAGTAGAAATGGAAGAAATTTTTAACAGAAATGACTAATTTGCTCTTTGATCTAACCAACAGGGATTACTTTGCCTATTTTTTGAGTAAAGGGGGTAAAATGCAATATGACTCATAATACAAGGACCTCAAAGGTACTTTTATTGATACTAGTACTAAAAATTTTCTTTACTAAAAATAAAAGAGTAATATATAAAATTTTATGACTCAATTGGTTGATTTTTTAATGCATTAACAAGTATTAAGATGTAATGATATGTGTTAAGGGGAGGTCAGACTCTCTCTTGGGAGAAGTCTAACGATGGAGGTATTGTCTCAGGGGCGTTTATGCTTGGTTTTATCCCTGACTTCTATCTCCCAACTTCGCGGAGAGCTCTTGTCAGGTTCACGGAGTGGGAGTGCCTCGCCCACCAAGGAAAGGTGAGCTTAAGTGGTACCATTCTTATCGACTAATGTCATATAAAGGCATGAGTTTGAATCCCACCAAGGCTAAATGCTCACATTTCCTTGGTGGGCGAGGCGCTCCCCTCCCGTGGACCCACTGAAGACTTTCTGCGAAGTTAGGAGACAAAATTCGGGGATAAAAATGAGCACAAACTCCCTGAACACATACTTCCATCGTTGAGGCGTCTGCCGACACCTAACAAATAACACTTTGAAAATTTTTCCCAATAAAGAGTTTGACCTCTCCTCAATAATCCTTAAATATCATTGTTAATATTTTTTAAGCCTTTAACATGCCTTGATTTTGGATTCAGTAACATTCTCTCACCTAAAAATTTCTCCTTGAATAGTAGAAAATTTTCAAGAAATCTTTTATATGATACTGAGATGGGTGACAAGGCCTGAACCTGTGTCAAGTAGGTGTTTGACAAAAAAATTAATCACCGTCCCATACAAATCATGAAAAAATTCTAAAACTTAAATCATATAATTTTTTTTATCATTATCTTACTCTAGATGAGAAGAACAAAATGATTATGGATAATGTTTTTAAGTTGTTATTGTTTATATAGAGGCATTGGGCCGATGGAATAGATTGATAGTGTAGCCAACCCCCCTCCCCAGTAAATATTAATTGAAAGGTCGGCACAATGGTGAAGAACCAATAGCTTTCAGTTGGCCTTTCAATCAACTCATGTTGTGTTTTAGTTTTCAATGCAAAAAGCAATGCATCATCTTATTGATTTCTTATAAACCTGATCCGAATGAAATTCAAATCAACCTCTTAGTTACTGAAAAAATAAAGATTTCAAGTTTTTTTATATAGACAGCCGTAGAGGTTTGAGGTTTCAGACATAATTTGATGCAAAATGCAGACTGTCTGTCTCTGTCTTTACTAACCCATAGAATTTCAATTGGATCACCTGCAAGTTGCCAAAATTTTCCAAATAATTAAAACATAATCATAAATTAAATTGTGGTATTTTCAATCACTTTGTAATTTAGTACATTTAAAAAAAAAATGAATACTATTGCAATCAATATCAATGATGAATATTTAAAACCCAAAATATAAATAACTCCAAAGTCAGCGTTCGCAAAATTCGCAGCTAAAGAGAAGAAACTTGTTGTACATTCGCTTCTTTAAATAATCCAGCTAGGAGCTTGGCATAAATGTCAACTCATGGTATAGCAGCAACTTGTTCAAAAACCAGGCGATTCGTGCATGACAGTGGCAATTCAACTACGTTGCTATGGTGAGATTGATGTATGTCCTTGTAGGAATTTTCTTCCTGTTAATGCTTCACATCAGCATCCCTTCCATGTCGTCATCAGCAGAAAATTTTCCAGGTACGTATTGTTTCTAATTTCTAAAGAAATGCTAGTAGCAGTATTGTATTTGAGATGCAAAGCACACCGTTTTACAACTGCCTCTTACCGGAATTTTTTCTTTATTTCTTGGAAATCGAAGGCTCACAATCTGTGAACAACACATGGATATCATCAATACGGGATTCCAGTTGGGAGCAGGGCAGGTTAATGAGGAAGTTACTTTTGAGCAGAAAATTTGAGAAGGCGATGGTTATAGCGAGGAGAGGAAATTTACTTCGAAACCGAAGCCTAAGAGGCACCAGAGTATCAAAGCCACCCTCACCTTCCCGAAGCTCATCAAGGATTTTCGCACACCGTGAAAATATTCACCGACACTACATTACCATATAATTAAAAAGCCATGATATGAATGTACCATAGACTTTTCCACTTCCATTAAATCCAAAGCAAGCAGATTGTCAAGGGATAATAATGGTTGTACCCAAATATATAATTATAAGTAATTACATTCAAATTTAATTTAAAGTTGCTTTCCAGAACTATTTTTCTGGTTGATTGAATTCAACCATATGCAATGTTTTAATGTTGAAAACAAATTAATTTGCCGATTGTATAAGATTATAGGTTACAATTTTTTTAACATACAACTTGTCCTCTTTTGGGTATATTTAAAAGAATTGTCAATTTAAAGCATAAGATACCAACTTAAAGTAATTTGAAAAATCAAAGTTTTGGAGGAGAAAACTTTACAAAGTCAATCATAAGGAGATATACGACAAAGCATGATAGAAAATGGAAAAAACAAATAACAAACATAAACATGCTAAAAGGACTAAAAAGCATAAACATACTAAAATATCCATCCAAGTAGCGAAGTTAAAAAATCCACCAATGGTATAATGCAAGAAACACCTACATCTAAAAGTCAACCAAACATTAAAAGCAAATCCAACCCAACAAGAACATCCCAAGTACCAAAATAAAAATCACTCGACTGATGGTGGCATCGATATCGAGCCATAAGATGTGCCATGCTCTCCTCCAAAGCTGTAATACGAGGCACCACATCACCATCGCAAAAAGTGTGAACTGTCGCTGTAAGTGTATCAACCTTGCTGGACATGACGGGGTCGAGGTATGTGGTGAAAGTGGTGATGGCAAGGCTGGTACTGCCTCCTCATTACCTCATTGTTGCATGTGTCCTCCTTGTTTCTCCTCTCTTCATTTTTAACTCGATTAATTGAAATTTGATGAATATAATTAACTTAAGATTAATAACTAGATTATAACTTAGTAACCTGTGATCATTTACTAGTTTGAGTGACGACAAATTAATTATGCTAGGGATATTATAGCTCTGGTCCTAAAGATCTAGTTATTGGAATTACTGAACCTTGATTGAGAACTATCAAGGTTTAATCTGGAAGTTTTACACCCAACTCAGATTAAGAGGGAGTTCATGGTAGTGAGGGTTTAAATCTTAAAAATTACCTATAAAATATTCACCAATTTAGATATTGCTAAGAACCTAAAAGATGTATCTCAACTTAGGTTACCAAGTTTGAGATTATTCAAGTTATTATATCAAGAATATTTATTAGACATAAGTTATTAATTTCCATTATTGAAAAAATTTACCAATTATTATTGTTAGTTAATTTAGAATATTTCTCTCAAACACTAAATACTTGTTAGCTAATTAGTTGGTTAATTTTTCAGGTTAAATATTTAATTTAATTAGGTAATTTGCTAGTGATAGTTATTTTCTTTAATTTAATTATTTTATTATTAATGGTTCAATTCTTCCTTTGAGTTAGATCCTCAAAGTACTCCCATGCAGATTTATTTCATTTTAATTCTTACTTGGCAACATGCACTTGCAAGATGTTGCAATATTTTAGCGAGTTTATAATTTTATTGATTTTTTTTACCACCGCATCAATTTTATGTGCAAAAGAATCATCTTCATGCCGTGTCATCCACCACTTAGAGTTTAACTTGAGGCTTGTCATTTAATAATGGTTAGAATCATGTGACTCAAATTTGTATTAAAGAAAATATAGTAATAAAATTAGGGGATTTGTGTAGGGTTTAAGGCCGATGTTTTTCAACCTTCAAATAGATGTAGTCGAAATTTTTCTTGTAACATTCAGTTTCCAACATTGGTGAATTTCTCCTCCTCTGCCTGTGTTTTTTTCCGAAAAAGTTTCCACGTAAAATCTGTGTATTTTATTTTTCCTTTTCTTTTTGCTTTGCGATCATTCTATATTACCATTATCGACGTTAGTTTTAACAATAATCAACCATGAAAGGCCAACATATAGGGAAACTACCATATCACAGTCATCCAAACGTGCTTCAAGCAACTCTTTGGTTACTAGTTCTTCTAAATGCAAGAGAAGTCCTTACAAAGGTCTACAAACCCAAGATCGTACAACCTTGCCTCTTCAAGATCATTTATATAAAGCTTGCCTCTTTATGCTTAGTTTTAGAAAACTCACCTCTGCTCTTATATGGCTAAACTTTTCAAGTTTTCTCCTATAAAGGTCACATTATTAGGCCCACTCTTCCAAGCTCACCTCATAAGGCTTTCAAGCTTGCTTCTTCAAGCTCACTTTTACAAGGTTTACCTCATCAGGTTCGCTTCACTAAACTTGCCTCTTCAAGCTTATTCTCTTATGCAAGCAACGATATAACCACTCCCATGCCATAAACAATCATCCACCAATAAGTATTGTCTCGAGGAAGGTCATTTATAATCTCTTCCTTGACCAATGGAAATTGTTATACATGTTGGATCTAATGCCCTTAGTGTAGTATATTCGTTTGTACACTTATAATTTTTTTGAACAGATTGGTTTATAAAATTATTCATGAATTATATTAATATCTTTTGTATATTTTCCTCAATCATTTTTGCATACAAAGCAAAATAAAAGCGAACATTGGCTCACTAGTTGTCTAATGTTTAACTAATACTAAGCGGTATTACGTGGTTGGATAATAATACGGAAAGACAACTTATATTAGTAGACAAACCTAAATATGTACTTAATCTAATCGAAAATAGGCAAACTGATTGAAAGACTAATATGTCGTCTATCAAGTCCAATTGGGGAGATGTTTTGTATTGGGTATCGGAGCGGATGAGTTTTAGAAGATACAAATATAGATGTGACTAACTAAACAGATAGTAAATTGGACAAGACTCAAGTAGAATAGATCCTAAATCTGTTTATAAATTTATTCACTTGTAACATTCATAGTCTGAGTGGGTGATAGACTATGTACGCGTGACTTGTATATTTTGATATAAGTATAAGCTCGAGTTCAAATAGATAAGGAATCAAAAGCTGGTGCGTTGGGTATATGACTTTTGTAGTATGTAGTATCATTCACAATAGTAGAATTCATAGCCTAAAACATAGGTAAACGATATCTTCTCATTGGCATTACATTATAGATGAAAAGTAAACGTGGCCACGAGTCGTTTGTCTTTGTGATGAATGACTTAATTACTATTTGATAGTAATTGAGTTTTCATGAAGGAAGATGTAATGGTTACTATGAGGATCATATTGGGAGAGTGAATTTATCCCAAAGAGATTAAGGATATCCTATGAGGGTAACACACTTATGACAAGGTCATTGGACGGGCACTGGTCGAGTTGTTTTCGTAATGGTATGTCATTAAGGAGATCTCAATCACAATATTATAGTGGAATGACTTCGTGACTAAATGAATTTATAATTAATAGACTAAAATTTGGAACTAAATTATAAACCATTTGAGCCCTAATTACATATGTTAAATCGGTTCCTCCGCTAATTTGTTGAAACCGAAAATGAACTGCATGCTAAATCAAATTAACAGAAATGGATAGAAATGGTAAAGTTAGAGAAATGTGACACATTTGAACATGGATATGATTTTCTCACCAAATATGAAAATAGCCTGAGAATTAATTTATGGTTTTTTGAATTATTAATTAATTAATTAATTGAAGTTCAAAAATAAAATTAAAATAATTGATCATAGTGAATCCATTAAATGTAGAAAAATTAAATATATTTTCTCATAAATTCTTTTATGATAAAGTTGTCATAATTTTAACGGAACTAGAATTGGGTTGAGACACTTATTTAATTGGAAAATTAATTTATTTAAATTTATTTAACAAATAATGTCTATTTTAATAAATAGAAAAATATGTACTGGGTTGGATTAAATTATAAAATGTTGAGTTAAAAATTTAGGAAATACATATAATTGAACTCAATACAGAATAAGCCTGAATCCCCATCATAATACATATAAGGGGAAGCACACCCTATTGGCCACCCCTCTCTCCCAGTTCATATAGGAAGTTTTTTTTATTAAATAAACTTCTACTAATTCAAAAAGGGTTTCACTTCTTCTCTTAATAAATATGTGGCACCGGTGGGGCTAAAAAGATAATAAGTTTTACATAACTTTGAGATATTGTTATTCTACTAAAAAATAGTGAGAATTTATTTCTAAGTATAAATTCTATGTTTTACACAACTTTGAGATATTGTTATTCTACTAAAAAATAGTGAGAATTTATTTCTAAGTATAAATTCTATTTGTCAGAATTACAATTCTTCCGATTTTTATTAAAGAGAGATTTTTTGCTTTCCCACTGAAACTAAAATAAATAATTTATAGTTTTATATTTTATTCGAATTCGTTTGAGCCCACATTCAAAGCAATTTGTAGTACGAGAACAACAAAGAAGACTGTTCGATTGAAAGCCGAGAACGATAAGGATCCGTCTAACTGAAAACACATGTGCAATTTCAGGTAATGTTTATTGATATAAATATCACAAACTGACTCAACTTTCAAAATTTTAATTTTTCGTTGTGCAAGAAAACCGTTTTCGAACTGAATTTTTTCCAACAATTAGTATCAGAGCCAAGTTGTTCTATGTTTATAGTATAATCCGATACCAAAATTTTCTCTCTTATTCATATGTGATTAATTTTGATAAGATGTAACATTCTTGTAATTATCAACATGTTTAGAGATATGTATGTAAATGAATGTATGCTATTATTTTATTATATATGATAAAGTAATTTTGTCAAAGTTGTGATTCTTAGAAAATGAATGTAATTATTTTTAACTTTCGGGTATGTATAATTAGATCGTGGATTATCATCTCCACGTATGATTTATTTTATTATTTTAGAATAAATTATGTGAGCCAGAAACAAACATAGGACTTATGTAACCTATAATTTTTTACAAAACCTAGAGAACCGAGACGCATCCAGGCTAATTAAGATGAAACAAAATTGACCCAAACAAACTGGTAAAAGTTTGACGGTGATGATCAATGGTAAGGGCCGGTGGTGACTAGAGATGGTGGTCGGTGACGGTAGAAAAATGATGATGACGTGAATCGGTACTACAACGAAAGTTTGTGGTGATAAAATAGAAAATTGAAAGTATGTTTTGAGGTGAATTTTGTAATATTTTTCTAGGATGAAATCATGAAAACTTTGGTTGATTAGGTTCATTTAAATTTTATGCTTTTATATGTGATAGCATGATGATATTTATTTGATTGCGAATGTATATTCATGCATATATGATAAGCATGCCATATAGTTTAGGAAAAGAATGCCACATATACTTGTCATGCATATATTGATCATTCATGATTGAAACCAGGCATTAAAAACCTTGCATATTTTTAAAAGATTGAGTGGGAGAAGGTCCCTAAACAAGACTTACGACCTCCATCGATGGTCTTTTGTGATGGCATGACAATTAAACTACCTCACGGTAGGATTGCCATGTGGACCTCACTGAGGAGATTTCTTGAAAGTAAAAAGAATTATATTGTAATAGTATGATAGTTGGTCAGCCCTGTTGTAGGTATTACCATACGATATAACAAGAAGTTTTTCTTCAAAGAGGGCAACTAGTCACAGCATGTCACTTGGTGAGATTATCCCACAATAACTCATTTGTGGTACATGATGCAATAAGTGTTAAGTTGATGGTTATACAATTAAGATCTTCTAGTTAAGTAACTTCTCACGAAGCTCTACTTATGTTAGAATGATGACCAAATGTTAAATGATTATTAGTTCGTGTGAATGCCTAAGGAATTAGGTTCATGTATTAATTCGATAGAAATCCATGTTCTTACTAGTTGAACAAGATTACCCTAGAGTGACTTGATTCAATGGGTATAGGAACTATCGTTGCAATGAGTTACAAATGTTTTCAATGTTTAATGTAAGACGCATGCATCATTTTAATGCATATCTTAATACAAAGATACTAATAAATGAATATTTTATTTTCAGTTCGAAAATTACACCTACTCCCTTATTAAATATATTCACTGAAAACAAATTGAATGAAAATAACTATAAGGAATGGAAAAGGAACTTCATAATTATCTTGAGCTGTGAGAAACTAAAAATAGTCTTTGATAATAAATGTCCTCCAACCACTTAAGCTGAGGCTAGAAAATGCTGGGAGGATTATGATGAGATAGCTCGTTGCTATATGTTGGCAAACGTGACCAGTATCCTTTGTAAACAACCTGAAAGTTGTAAGACTGCCAAAGTGATTCTAGAAAAACTAAAAGACATGCTCAAAGGCCAAGCTACCTTGGCTTAACAGTCGACTATTACTAGTTTTTTGAATGCCCAACAAAAGCCCAACACTTGGATCAAAGAGCATATGATTACTATTATGAGATACTTTGCTAAGGCTGCGAATAATGAGTCCAATCTAGACCAAAACACACAAATTGAGATGGTGTTCAAAAGCATATCCAAAGATTTTGTAGGCTTTTAGGCCGTATATAATCTTGGGAAAAAGAATCTAATGCTTACACAACTCGTGAATGAATTACAATCCTATGAGTTGATGTTGAATGGCGATCAGACAGTTCGAAAACTAGAAGCAAACATAGTTATTGCATCTTCCTTTAAAGGGAAGGGAAAACACACTAAAAAAAAAGGCTAAGTTCTTTGAGACACATAAAGTGGAAAGGAAGAGAACCAATAAGCCTAAAGACTTATCTAAGTCTAAGTGTTTCTTCTACAGTAAAAAAATGGCACTTCAAGGCCAAATGTAAATAGTGGAAGGACTACCTGACCACTAAAGGAAAATGTATGAAACTCTTTAGGGTAGAAGGTTGCTTAGTGGAAGATTTAATAGACCACTGGATCATTGATTTTGGAGCCACTAATCATGTATGTAACACCCTTAAAACCATCACCGTCATCGAATTAGGATTACGAAGTATTACGACACATATCAAAACAATTAACATCATTAAACCATTCATTTAATAATTTAAATAACAACATTCGAATTTACATTTTATTCATAGCATAATCATATTTACGAGCTTTAAATCGAGCTTACGAGCCCTAAAAATAGTTTAGGAACAATCAGAGACTAATTTGAATTAAAAAAAATATGGAAAAACTTAAAAATTTTAGAAACAGGGGTCACACGGTCGTGTGCTCAGGTCGTATGTCAGAGCCTAGACTATGTGGCTCAGAAACATAGACGTGTGGTCAAATCGTGTACAGTTCGAAATATGGGTCACATGGTCATGTCTCAGCCTGTGTGCCTGCATGTGTGAGCATTCGAAATAAGGTCACACGACCGTGTCGCAAATTGTGTGCTAGACCGTGTGTGTATTTAAAATAAGGTCACATGGCCCTATAAGTCTCTAAAACTGTGTAAACATTCCTGCACTTAAAAATCAAAATGATACACTGTCGTATGGTGTGACTGTGTGTGGCACACAGCTGTATGACAGCCTGTGTCTCAGGCAGTGTGCACCTGAAATAGCTTTCAAAACAAGGTAAAACAACACCAATTCCTTAGGTACCAAGCCAAAACCAAATTGACCATAAACATGTTTTCAAAACACATATAATCAAGCCTAAAACATACCAAAACATCCCAACCTAAGTGCCTAACCAATATGCCCTCATTGGCACCACATATAAACAATATTTATCAACTAATTTAATTCATTCATTCAAATAATCTAACTATCAATAAACATACCAAATTTGTTACAAAATTTTCATCCACAAATACCATTAAACATACCTTAAATATACATTACCAAGATGTTAAACATGCTATATATATATGTACTAATTTTGCACAAAAGTATATTTACAACCAAAGTACTAAAACATGGCTAAACATTTGCAAAATGAGCATCTTATATACATGCCACAATTAACCACATTTCAAGACTTCAAAAACTACTGATGATAGATGAAAATAGGTGTGAGCTCCGCTGATCCGATCAACACACTTCACGTATTCAAAATCTACAGAAAATAATAACATAAATAAGAATAAGATATACTTAGTAGGTTCATACGTTTCAATTTACTAACTTACCATACACATTTAATTGCTACTTGCATATAACCATTAAGTAAAAACCTTATCACAACATGAATCAACATCGTAAAAGACTTCAATATACAAGTCCAGAAAATAGATAGAACTTGTATGAGCTAACCTGGTACAGAGATATATGTGTCAGGTTACCTGTCTGGGTTAAACCAATGACAACAAAAAAAGAAATATAGCTTGACCAGGGCTATGTATACATGTAAGGTTACTAGTCCAGGCTAAACCTTTAAAATGACAACAGATTACCAGTTCAGGCTAAATCTATGTCTATGTATAACCGAGTCTGCAACAAATACTGGAGCTCGGTCCAGAACAAGAATCTTTCAGAAACCTTGTATATGATGTTTTTACTCATTCCATTGGAAATATTTCAGAAATCCAATTTATTACTATAAGTTAAATTTTCCAATTTGACAATATATATATGTATAATTAACACCATTTAATATCAAATTGTAAATTCAGAAAGTAGTATGAACTTACTTGTCAAATGATTCAGCTATTAGAGACTATTCGGTAGTTTTCTTTTTTCTTCATACGTCCTCTACTCTTTGAGTTTCTTGATCTAAAGTATAATTTAGTTTAATTAAGTCACTTCAAACCAAATAAGCAATCACTTTATGCATTTAAGTCCTTTTATTCACATTTACAAATTTACCCCTAAACTTTACTCTTTATACAATTTAGTCCCTAAACCCGAAACTATCAAATCAAACACAATTAAGCTTAAATCAAGCTAGCTGATTTTTCTATAACCCTTGAACAACCCCTATATTTCTCTATTTCACATTATTTTCATGATATTTTACAACTTTAACATTTAAATCCTTAAACATCAAAATCACTAAAAATCACTTTACAAAAATAGTCCTATTTAACAACCAAACATAATAATCTATCATCAAACTTAAAAAAAAACACTTCAAAATAATCAATGGCATAATCTAAAACATTTAATAGTTATACAAGTTAATCCTCGGGTTAGCTAAACCTAGTTGTAACGATCTCAAAAACATAAAAATTACTAAAAACGAATACAAAATACATTCCATGCAATGAAAATAACTTTGGTTGAAACCCCTTGCTTCTAAAAAATGGTGAATTCGTTTTTCCAAGAAAAAATGAAGAAGAAAGATGATGATAATTTTGTCATCTTTTGTTTTAATTTACTAAATTATCTAATTACAAAATTAACCTTTAAAAACAATCAATATTTCACTAAAAACCAACCCACAACCGTTCACTATCTAAAGATACAGCCTATTTACCATTTAAGTCCACACAAATAAAGTTCTAAAGCTATTGAACCCATTTTACTAATAACAATTAACTTTTTCAACTTTTACGATTTAATCTTTTTTTACTTAATTAACTATCTAAACATAAAAGATTCTTAATCAAATTTTAATACGACATTACAGAAACTCTGTAACTATTAAATAAATAATAAAACACTGACTTACTAATCGGAATTGTGGTCCCGAAATTACAGTTTCTGACACCACTGAAAAACGAGATGTTACAATGTATGTGTTTTTCTACAGGGGTTCGTAAAGACAAAAGATCTTGGAGATAAGAGTCTATCATTGCGGACTAGAAATGAAACAACTGTGGTAGTTAAAGCAGTGGGAGATGTGTATCTTTATTTTGATAATTTTAGGAAGATTATTTTGAAAGACGTTTTCTATGTACCAAGTTTCAAAACAAACTTGATTCTTGTTGCATGTTTATATAAAAACGCCTTGTTCGTGACTTTCAAAAATAATATTAAAATATTTAGAAATCGTAAACTTATCTGTAATGAATGGATTCCAAATAATCTCTATTTTATCAAACCAAATATGTATAAATTGCTTGAAACTGAAATTTCAAATAAAAGACTTAAAACTTCTCATTCTAATGAGTCGTGCCTTTGGCATTAGAGACTTGGTCATATTAACCAAGAAATAATCACTGGACTTGTGAAAGATGACACTTTGAGTTCACTTAAAGAAGTTGATATTCTACAATGTGAATCTTGCTTGAAAGGTAAGATGACTAAGCAATCTTTTAATGCAAAAGGAACAAGGGCAATGAAACCATTAGAACTTGTACATACTGACGTGTATGGGCCCATAAACGTCAGTGTAAGAGGTGGTTACGAGTATTATGTAACCTTTATGGATGATTATTTTAGATATGAGCATGTGTACCTAATGCACTACAAGAGTGAAACCTTTGATAAATTTAAAGAGTTTTGTGCGAGAGTGGAGAAACAACTAGGTTTACCTATAAAGGCACTTCAGTCTGATCGAGGTGAGAAATATTTATCAGATAAGTTCTTAGAGATTTTATAGAGAATAAGATTCTATCCTAGTTAACCGCGTTAGACAATTCACAACAGAATGGCGTGGTAGTGAGAAGAAATCGAACGTTGTTAGACATGATTCGTTTAATGTTAAGTTATTCAAAGTTACCAATTTCATTTTAAGGATATGTATTGCAAATGACTTGTTATATTCTGAATGATGTACCAACTAAGGCAACATCTAAAACTCTATACAAATTGTGGCATGGCAGAAAGTCAAATCTAAATCATTTAAAGATTTGGGGATGCTCGATCTATGTATTGGATAAATTTGTGAGGAAGTTGGATTCACAAACGAAATTACGCATGTTTGTAGGATATCCAAAAGGAACAAATGGTAGTTTATTTTATAACTCGAAAGAGCAAACAATGGTAATGTCAACTCATGCTACTTTCCTTGAGGAAAGTTACATGAATGAATTCATAACTCATAGTAAAGAAGTGCTCGAGGAACTTTAAGGAAATACACAAAGCCTTATAGAAACGGTTCCAGAACAAACTTCTAATAGTAGACCTGTAAACAATCAGTAACATAGGGTACTTCGTCACAGTGGAAGGGTCTCTCATAGGCCTAAGTTCTTCCAATCTGACGGAAGTGTTTTAAACACTGAGTCTGTCAAACAGGAAGATGATAATCCATTCACATATGATAAAGCTATGCATAGTGTTGATTACAAGCTCTAAGAAATAACTATGAAAGTTGAGATAGATTTTATGGATTCCAACTTAGTGTGGGAACTTGTAAACTAACCACAAGAGATCAAACCCATAGGGTGTAAGTGGATCTACAAGAAGGAAAGAAGTGCAAATGAAAAAGTGAAAACTTATAAGGTCAGACTTGTAGCAAAAATGTTATACTCAGAAAAGAAGGTGTTGATTATGAAGAAACCTTCTCTCCAGTTACCATGCTTCAGTCAATCAACATATTGTTATCCATTGCGACGTCTCTCGACTATGAGATCTGGAAAATGCATGCCAAGAAAACATTCTTGAATGATTATCTTGAAGAGTGCATCTATATAATGCAACCCACTAGGTATATAGTGTTGGAAAAAATCTGGTTCAAATATAGTTTTATTACACAGTGAAAAATAAAAATTTTAAAAATTAGGTCGGTTTGTGATATTTATAGTAATAAATCATTTACCAAAATCGTAAATGTGTTTTCGGTTAGATGGACCCTTATTTTTCCTGGCTTTCAACCGAACGACCTTCTTCACTATTCTCATAGCACGAACTGCTTTGAGTGTGGGCTCAAACGATTCAAATCAAACACAAAACCAAAAATAGTTTTATTTTACTTTTAGTGTGAAAGCAAAATCTCTCTCAATAGAAACCGGTAGAATTGTTATTACAGAAAATAGAATTTATATTTAGAGAATAAAACTCTCACTACTTTCAGGCAGAATAACAATATCTCAAAGTTCTATCTTTAGCCCTACTGGTGCCATCTATTTATAGGGAGAAAAAGTGAACTTTTTGTTGAATTGTAGAAGTCTATTTTAAATAGAAAAAAATGAACTCTTAGTCTAAATAGAAGTATAGGGGGCGAAAATCTTAGTTGATTATACTAGGGTTTGTCGTCCCTCTCTGTAATGACCTAAAAGTCAAATAAACGGAAATAGATAGAAATGATAAAGTTAGAGAATTGAGTCATATTTAAAAATGAATGTGGTTTTCTAACCAAATATGAAAATGACCTGAAAATTAATTTATGGTTTTTTGAATTATTAATTAATTAATTAATTAATTGAAGTTTGAAAATAAAATTAAATTAATTGGTCATAGTGAATCCATTGAATATAGAAAAATTAAATATATGTTCTCATAAATTCTTTTAAGGTAAAGTTGTTATAATTTCAATAGAATTAGAATTAGGTTGAGAAAATTATTTAATTAGAAAATTAAATTATTTAAATTAATTTAATAAATAATGTCTATTTTGTGAAATAGAAAAACATGTATTGGGTTTGATTAAATTATAAAGTGTAGGGTTAAAAGTTTAAAAAATACATATAATTGGACCCGATACAGGATAAACCCAAATTCCCATCATAATTCATATGAAGGGAAGTACACCCTATTAGCCCTTCTCTCTCCTAGTTCAACTAGGAATTTGTTTTTCTATTAAATAGACTTCTATTAATTAAAAAAGGGTTTTACTTTTTCTCCGTATTAATAGTGAGAATTTATTTCTAAGTATAAATTCTATTTTCAAGAATAACAATTCTACTGGTTTCTATCAAAGAGAGATTTTTGCTTTCTCACTGAAAGTAAAGTAAATAATTTCTAGTTCTGTATTTGACTCGAATTCGTTCGAGCCTACACTCGAAGTAATTTGTGGTACGAGAGTAGTGGAGAAGACCATTCGGTAGAAAGTCGAGAACGACAAAAATTCGTGTAATTGAAAACACATGTACAATTTCAAGTAAAATTTATTATTATAAATATCACAAACCAATTCAATTTTTAAAATTTTAAATTTTCAAAATCGAAAATATTCAAACAATACATAAATAATTACCTCACCCAAGAGACCCTCGCCAACTCAATCACCTCGATTTCAACAAAAGACTTACTTAGCCAAGGATCACCATTTTCAGGAACCACCACTAAATTTGATCGAGATTCGATGAAACCTTTCCCATCACAGCTGTTGCATCCCAACACACCATAAAAAAGCCTTACCATCAATTACATATAACAAAACTAATCTCATCTTAGTGAAGTTTAGTCACACCTCATTACATCTTGGTAAAGCATGACATGATGTTTCCATTAAGCCTATATAATAAAGAAACTACTTGCCCTGATTAGAAGCCAATGATCAACTCCATTAAAACCACCATTTATATAAGGCCCCGCCATCACCAAGAAAGGGGAAGTCTTTTTCTTCCTACTTATGCGATCAATGTATTTTTGGAGACACACTATATCTAATCATCAAACTCAAACTTTGTATCAATAAATATCATACAACTTGTTTCGTGTTTTGAATTAATCCTATATCTAAATAGAGTATAATATATTGTTTTTAATTATTGTAATCTTTTATGTAAAATAAAAAAAAGTATAACGCGTAATCTATATAAATAAAACATAAAATTAAAAAAATAATTAAATACATATAAATAGTATGAAATTAAATTAATTTTATTTCTACTAATATAATAAATTTAAAATTTAACAAATATTAAGTGTACCGATCTTAAAAAAAGAAGAAGTGAATTTGAATTTTAAAAACAATATTGTTAAAATGAACAACTACATACTCTAACATGAATAGTAAGATTGGCCTGAAAAATACTTCAAAAAATATATAATAGACTTAAAAGACTATAATTTTAGGATTTCAAAATTCCTTTTATTTCTTATTAAGATATTATTAAAAAAATAAATTATTAATTAAGAGTTTTTCAGGTTTTCCCCTTTAGGAAAGTAAGAGCTTGGACTCTAATTGAAGTTGAGATAGGTAAAACACAGGGAAAAAAGAAAATTGTGGCGCGTGAGATTTCACCAAGTAAAAAAGAATGCAAAAGTGGCGCCGTTTTGGAAAATCTAAGTGTAATTATTTGGGGGAAGGAGGCAGGCAATTGCAAACCAAGTCACCGTTGTCCCATTTTCCCAAATGATACAGCTTCAACGAGCTCCCCCAACTTTACACTTCCTTCATTTTGATCTTTCCTCTCGCATCCATCCCTTCTTCTGATTCAATCAGATCTTGAACAAATCCCTGAAATTCACCCATCTCGACTGCATCATATTAATCAATCAATAGAAAAACCGAAAGAACAAAGAAATGGCGGGGGCGGCATCGGCACTATTCCTTCTAGATATAAAGGGCCGCGTTCTGGTGTGGCGTGACTACCGTGGCGATGTCTCCGCTGCACAAGCTGAACGTTTTTTTACCAAACTCATCGAAAAAGAGGTTCCTCTTTTCTTTATATATATATTTTCTCGGAATTTTGATTTAAGTTTTGTTTTCCGGTTTAGGATAAATCATATTATTCTGTTAATTGATTTAATCATTCTCTATAAATTTTTTTTTGAATTTGCCTATTGCACTTCGAATCAGCTTTCAATTTTAACTGAGGCTGAAATGGTTAGCTCATTGTTGAATTTCTTCTTCGGATTTGGCTTTCAGGGAGATCCGCAGTCGCAAGATCCAGTGGTATACGATAATGGAGTAACTTACATGTTTGTACAGCACAGCAACGTCTACTTGATGACTGCAACGAGGCAGAATTGCAATGCTGCCAGTCTTCTTTTCTTCCTGCACCGTGTAGTTGATGTAAGCGAATTTGGTAATTGCAGTTTCATGCTTTTTTGTGATCAAAATTTTCAACTGAACTGAGTTGTTTACCTTTGCTATTTTTCTTGATGGTCTATGATCCTTGATTCTTTTTATCGATCTGAATTATTATTCCAGGTTTTCAAGCATTATTTTGAGGAGTTAGAAGAGGAATCGCTTAGGGATAACTTTGTTGTAGTGGTATGTTGAAATCAAACTCTTTTTCCTTTTGGTTAAATAGTTCTACCACTGGCTGTTGGATGGTATTGGTTTGTAATTTATGCTAAAATAGTTTATAATTGGCTATTTGTTATGCCTTCGGCAGTACGAGTTACTTGACGAGATTATGGATTTTGGCTACCCTCAATACACAGAAGCAAAAATACTTAGTGAATTTATTAAGACTGATGCATATAGGATGGAAGTAACGCAGAGGCCTCCAATGGCTGTTACAAACGCGGTCTCTTGGCGTAGTGAAGGAATAAACTACAAGAAGAATGAAGTAGGCGACTCTTTTCTATGGTTATTCTTTTGAGTCGTTTATCGTTGTCTCCAAACACTAGATTATGAGGATTTATTCTTCATTTCAGGTTTTTTTGGATGTGGTTGAAAGTGTGAACATCCTTGTCAACAGCAATGGACAAATAATTAGGTCGGATGTTGTTGGGGCATTGAAGATGAGAACTTATTTGAGGTGTGCTTTCTGATATTTTGAAAATTTATGGTTTGTCTTACGGAATATACTTTATCTCAAATCTTGATTCTCTTACGGAATATACTTTATCTCAAATCTTGATTCTATCTTTTACTCAATAATGTACATGAATTTTTGTGAGCAGATTAATTGCATGTCTGATAAAGTGACAATTCTAAATAATGTATCTCGTGTAATATTACTCGTATTGCTACAACTATTGAATTTAGAGTGACTATGTAGCAATACTTTGTAATCTGCAAAGTTGAAAATAATAGGTTGGTGTATGTAAATTTCATAGGTGGTTAAGGGGAGTGGGGCAGAAGGGAGGTGAGGTGATGTTGATTAATTTAGTAGAGGATTGATATGATTTGACCTGGTTCCAAATGTATAGCTTCCTACAATCTGGATAATGCCTCCAATCCCACATTTAGAAATTGTGAAGATCCACTATGGTATATGTAGAGACTTAAATCAATAACTACGAGGTGTGTTTTGTGGGACAAAACTGTGAGATCTTTGGGTCAAAGCTCACAGTACCTCACTAGTTCAGTGCCTGCCTTGCAAGGTATTGTCGTCATCTTTGACCTGAAGGATGCAGCTCACGAGTGTGGGTTAAGCCTCTTTATACATACATTATAATAGGTATCATAATTCCTCAATGTGGGTTTGTAGGTGTTACAAATTTAGAAGTGAGAACTGGTGTCTTTTCCATCTCTCTTTTGTATCCTTGTTGACAAAACCATTCATTTGAACTTTCTGTTTGATTGTCATTCATGTGTGTTATAATTGAAGCTCTGAAATATTCTCTGTTGTAGGCAACACAAAACTTCTTGCACACCGTTATGGTCCAAACAATTGATTTTTGTCTTGAGTTTTATGGTATAAAAAATGTCTTTTCATGTTGGGAGTTCTTTTTTGAGCTATCTATTTATTTTATTTGGTTTCAATTTGTGTTTCAGTGGTATGCCTGAGTGTAAGCTTGGTCTAAATGATAGAGTATTGCTTGAAGCACAAGGCCGAGTGACAAAGGGAAAGGCAATTGATTTGGAGGATATAAAGTTTCATCAGTATGTAGCTTAACATTCTTTTCTAGTTGAACACTTGCTCTGATTGTACTCTTTTTACCTTTGGGTGCAACAGCTACAGAATCTAACGTTGCAAATTTCTCGCCTATCAATAATGCTTTGGTCTAGGTGTGTACGTCTGGCCCGATTTGAAAATGACAGGACTATATCCTTTATACCTCCTGATGGGTCCTTTGATCTCATGACATATAGACTTAGTACTCAGGTGGACCTTCGGCATCTGAGTTCTCATTCTGCATTCTCTCTTTCTTTCTGCCAACCTGTTATATCTTGACAGAAAATGATGATGAGTATTTATGCTACTTTTTTTTTTGTTTAATTAGGTAAAGCCTCTCATCTGGGTAGAAGCTCAAGTTGAGAAACATTCAAGAAGCCGTGTTGAGATTATGGTGAAGGCTAGAAGTCAGTACAAGGAGCGTAGGTATTGGGTTTTGTTCCTATTCCTATATTCTGGTCTATCTAATTTGAAGGATCTGTAGGTGAGCTTATGTTAGATTAGCGATCACTAAGCACTGACAAAGACATAATGTTTCTTTACAGTACTGCTACAAATGTTGAGATTGCGGTGCCTGTGCCTACTGATGCTTCCAGTCCAAATATTCGGACATCAATGGGATCTGCAGCTTATGCACCTGAAAATGATGCATTAATGTGGAAAATAAGATCTTTTCCTGGTGGAAAGGTAACATCTACCTATTGCAGACTTATTAAAAGCTCTCTGTCTAGCCATGGTACTTATAATTTTGAAATTCATAACATTAGGAGTATATGTTGAGGGCCGAGTTTACTCTTCCTAGCATAACAGATGAAGAGGCAACTCCAGAGAGAAAAGCTCCTATTCGTGTAAAGTTTGAGATTCCGTATTTTACCGTTTCTGGGATACAGGTATTCCCTTCAGATTTTTTTTTAAATTCTTAATGTTCTTTCAATCTGCTTTAATGGAATTTCAGGGGTTGTGTTTCTATTGGTAAACTTTCTGACTCACACGTATTGGGGTTTCGTAGGTTCGATATCTGAAGATCATTGAGAAAAGTGGCTACCAGGCTCTTCCATGGGTACGATATATCACAATGGCAGGCGAGTATGAACTAAGACTTATTTAATGCCAATTCCTTTAATATTGAGAGATCCAGTTCACCTCATTTTTCGAGAGTTAGAATGGACATAAGGATACAAGGAAAGCGGTTGATAAACAAAAGCCCTTGTGAAGAGCATGAAAGAGTGGTTCCTCCTAAAAAAAAAAAAGCACTTTTCTGCTTCGTATTTATAATGTATGCGTTATAATTGTTTTATCTAAATTAGGTGTGAGAGTTTATAATCACCAACATTTTTCCCTTATCAAACTACAAATCGAATACTGTGAATTCTTTTCTTTTCTTCTTTCTTTTTTTCTTTTTTCATTTTAATTTGTCAATGATTTATTGTTTGAATGTATTGAGGGAGGGCAGTGGGGAATTCTTTCCTGCCGTTTTGGCCGTTTCATGCTTCTTCTGCCTATTACAACTTAACATTTGGGTTACCAAAATACGACGTTTACTTCGTGGGGACTTCAAATATGCAGCGTCGAGATATTCGCACGCTATTCGAATTTGATTGTTCGGTTGAATTGATACAATTGAAAATTGGTAACTTGTGTGGTGTAGCATATGATATATATATATATATATATATAAATAATCAGTGAACCAATAAAATTTGATTCAGTTGACAAAAATAGGCGAAAATCATATTAAAGCAATAAAATTTTGGGGTTTTTTTTTGTTAATTTGATTTTTAATTATCTTTTTCGAGTAATAAAATTTGAATGTTTAATCTCTTAATCATATTTTTAAGTAAAAAATATACTTTTTTGTTGATAAGTACTCGATTAACTATATGTGATATTTAATAGTTTCTATTATTATTATTATTATTATTATTATCATCGTGGTCGTCGTCATTATTCAGTTTGACTTTGGGATTTTTTTTTTGGGGGTTAAGAAAAGGAACATAACATGACTGCAAAAGTTTAGTAATTGTATGATACATCATATCTCCCCTAGCATTAGCAGCTAAGAAGGGTAAAAGGGAATAAGGGGGAGAGTCACAGACAAAATAAATCATCTGGTAGGATAACGTCTCGGGGAGATGAAGACCGGAAATTACTCTCTAGTCGGGCAAGGAGCATAAGCACATTGGTTCCTTTCTTGAAAGATATGTTTGAGACTCCAAGAAGTTATAATGGCAAGGAGCATCTTGCAATCATCAAGAAGTGAAGATGATATTGGATTAGAAGAGTTAACATTAGATATAAAGTGGATAATAGTAGTGGCATCAACTTCAACATCAAGATGCCTAATGTTATGATCTAATGCTAATTTAAGATAATCTTTAAATGTGCATAACTTCGCTTCAACACTAGTCGCTATAGGTATGTTTCAAAAAGATCTTATTAGCCAATTTCCATTATGATCCTTGATTAAAAAACTTGCACTCGCAATTCCCGGATTCCCTAGTGATGACCTTCAGCATTGAGTTTAAACAGATAGACTAAGGGACTGTAATGAAAGATGAAAGATTTCTACACTTGACTGAAGCTACTATAGCAAAAAATTGAGTAGCACCTTCAATCGCTCTTTTAGTCAAACCCTTCATTTGTCGGTGGCCACCAAAAATAGAGGAGTTGCGTTGAAGCTAGATTTCCCAAAGCACATAAGTGAAAATTATTTTCCATAGGATCTTATGATTTGAACACCAAGCTTTGGAATTGAGGTTGAGCAGTAACCATTCTTCCCAATTACTAAACTATGTAAACAGGAAGCTACCATTCCCAGTTAGAGAGGCCCAATGTCATGATTCCACTTTGTATAGTCATGATAGGGTAAGATGCTATGGGGCCACCCATGTATAAAGCCATGGCAAAGGGTAGAGGAACCTTGAGAGGGTAGTCCTTTTGTATTTAGGAATGTGTCATCATTTCAACCATCTTTATGTTTTCTAGTAGCATTTCTATAAAAACATTTTAGCATCTCTATAGGGGGTGGACAGTCAGTAGTTGTTGGGCTAAGCCATTGGTTAAGGTATGTGCTAGGTCACCATCGAGGGTGACTCTTATGACTCATTGATGGTGTGGGTAAGTGAGTCTTTCTATAACCCGTTTTAATGTTTTCTATATAATAAACCCATTTTTCCCTCCTGGGGGAACATGAGGTATACCGGTGGCATTCGCTATGCCCAGCGAGAACGGATTGTGCCTCAATACTATCTTGTGGCTTGCTTGTCTTTAACAAACTATCAAGATTGTTGGCTGACTTGAGTGGAAATGTCCATCAAAGTGCCTCACAGGCTTCCAACTGAGTGAACAAAGTTGAGTCCGTGACACGTGGTGTCAGAGCTAGCAAAATTGTGTCATTGTGAACTAAAACATTGTGACGACATGAGGTAGTAAGTTAGAGGACCCCCATATAAATAGCTCGGATGATCGCCAAAGAATTGAGGAATTAGAGGCCGTAGTGGCCACATTGAATGCCTACATGGTCATGAGTGATCGAGCGTGTAACAACTTGATAGTTAGGGGTGTCGAAAAGTGTATTCTCGAGACTCCGTTCCCGTAAATAGAACTCGTAAATATTTATTAAAAATATTTACGAAGCTAGTTGTGTAGTTAATCAGGTTTTGGTTAAGTGAATTTGCATGAATTAAGAGTAATTAGGTATAAACACTAAATTGCATATAGGGTAAAAGTTGAATTATAGATTAAAGAAAAATTAAATGGACTAAAGAAGCAATTATGCCATTGTTTTAGTGAGGCGGCATAAGATGTGAAATTTTATTATTATATATATTATAATAACTAAATTTAAAAAATATATTGTAATATGTTTACTTAATATTTAAGTATATATATTATATAATAAAACAAATGAGTAAGTAAATGAAATAAAAAAAGAGAGAGAAAGTAAAACGAAATAGAAAGGAAAGAAAAAGAGAAAGAAGAAAGAAACAGACACGAAAGCTTAGGAGTTTCAAAATTCCAAGTTCAATTGCTAACATTATACCAAAATTCTCAACTAAAAAGGGGAAAGATAAAGTCGACATCGAATAGCTCGGAATTTCTGGTTTGTATTTCTATAATCTGAATCTAGTTGTTAATTGTTGTATTTTAAATTAATGTATATGGTAAGTGGTTAAGGTGAGTATATGGCACTTTGATTATTGAATTGATTTAAAGTTGATTGAATTGATATATATATGTGCAAATATGATATTGGATAATTGTTGTATTTGGAAAGTGAATTGGAACCTTATTAACTGTATCGGGTTGAGTCGGATATAGATGGCATGCCATAGGATTAGATGAGTTCAGGGACTTCTTTGACTTAAAGTCAATAAGACACTGGGTGTCAATTCATCATTTTGGTTTTATTCGACGAGGCATTGGGTGCCAATTTACTTCGGTTTAACCGATGAGACACTGGGTGTTAATTTACTACTTTGAATTATCTGATGAGGCACTAGGTGCCAAACTGGTGTGTTGGTTGGATCTGTGTATCCGTCCGAGTCCGGGTTGTGTTAATAGGGGTAAATAAATAATAAAGTTCTATAATTGATATTGAAATGGCATGGTATGAGAAATGGAAGTGATATATTGAATTGAAAATAAAATGTGAAATATGTTGGCAATACATGGAATATATGAGTTATATACTCATGAATTGAGTATGGTATGAAATGATGTATTCATGAATTGAGTATTGCATGACTAATGCTATTGTATGAATAAATATGGTTTGATATGTGAATAACCATTTATATAGTAATTGTGTGAATTGGGATATTGTTTAATAAATGAAAAATGATAGTCATGATACTAGACATTAATATGTTCTTATAATTCAATTGTGCATATTATATTATCTTGTCTTTAGATATTCAGATTATAGAAATACCACTGAGTTTTACTCAGCGTACGGTTTTGTTTTCCGTGCGCAGATTAGGTACAGTGATTTTGAAGAGTTGTAATTGAGGTTGTAAGTATCCATCTCATCACATCTCCAAGTGCCAAGAAGGTATGTTTCAAAATTTTGAATAGAATGGCATGTACTTAGGAAGATCAAGTGTGTTCCAAGTAGTAGGGTCTAAAATATAAGTTATGAAAACTTTATTTTTTTTAATGTTCAAATATATTAGTGATTAGCCAAAATCACTTTGGCACCAAATGTAATATCCCTATATCAGGTTCCTTGGGTCGAACTGGGTATAAAGGTGTTACAGAGCGTGAGAGATCAAGGTAGCCCAGGGAGAGCTATTCGATACAATGAACACCTTTGGTGATGAAGCGAATGATGCTTTGAACGCAATCAAAAAGGGATTTGAGGAAGCAATCGAAAATCTTGGAAATAAGATGGGATGCTATTGGGGCCATTAAAAAAGGGTCTGAG
Source organism: Gossypium hirsutum (assembly GCF_007990345.1). Classification (NCBI taxonomy): domain Eukaryota; kingdom Viridiplantae; phylum Streptophyta; class Magnoliopsida; order Malvales; family Malvaceae; genus Gossypium; species Gossypium hirsutum. Next base: position 47,475,960 of record NC_053448.1, on the reverse strand, counting down.
GAACTCAAGGCCAAAGGAATTTGATTCAGATGGCTTTTATTCAGGTAGGTTCCAGCTCTATGGATAGAGGAAAGAGGCTCAAGGTGCCAGGACCAAGTTGTTATGGGGGGTGGAATACCAAGAAACTTGAAAACTTTTTGTTTGATATGGAACAATAGTTCAATATCATGCTTATTGACTTAGAGGAAGACAAGATAGTAATGGTTGCGATGTATTTAATGAGTGATGGTGTCATAATCCCACCTTATACGGTTATGGTAGGGTTGGATGCCAAAGGGCTACTCATGTATAGGTCCATGGCAAAGGGTAGAGAAAATTTAGGAGGGTAGCCCTTTTCTATTTAGGAAAGTGTCCTCGTTAAAAAATCTTTATGTTTCTTGGTAATATTTCTATAACAATATTTTACAATCTTTGTAGAGGGTGGACAATCAACAATTCTTAGGCTAAGCCACTAATTAAGGTATGTGCTAGGTCACCATCGAGGGTTGCCCTTACAGCCCATTGATGGTGTGGGTAAGTGAGTACTTTTGTAACTCGTTGCAATGCTTTCTATATACTAAACTCATTTTTCCCTTTGAGAGATCATGAGATATATTGAGGCATTTCCTATGCCCCGCGAGATTTAATTGTAGCTCGACATTAACTTGTGGCTTATTTGTCTTTAACAGGCTATCAAGATTGTTGACTGCCTGAAGTAGAAGTGTCCATCCAAGCGCCTCGCGGGGTTGCAACCGAGTGAACAAAGTTGATCCCTGACTCCCAACAAACTTTCATGGTGTTACAGTGGATGAATATATTGTCAATTGTTTCTTGCTTGATGTTGTAGAAAGGGCAAGTACTTGTTGTGCTTATCCCTCGATTGGTTAACATAACTCATGCAGGGAGAATTTCGGAACCACATTTCCATAAGAAACTATGGATATTTGATTGAATTTTGGCTTTCCAAATAGACTCTTGGAGCGGATTATTAGCACATGATTGTTGGGGAAAGTTACCGAAATAGAGATTGTATACACTCCCAAAAGTGAATAAACCCGTTTTCAAAGCACCCCAAACTAATTAATCTGGACTGAGCCTTTCAGAAATAGGTGTGATAAGAAAAATATTAACGACTTAAGAAGGGAGAAAAATGAGTTACTTAGGATTCTAAAATAGTGTGTTTTTGTCAGAAGGTCCAAAGATTCTAGACGGACAGAACTGTGCATGTTTGTAGGATATCCAAAAGGAAAAAATAGTGGTTTGTTTTATAACCCGAAAGAGCAAACTGTGATAGTGTCAACTTATGCTACTTTCCTTTAGGAAATTTCCATGAATGACTTCAAACCTCGAAGTAAAAAGTACTCGAGGAACTTTCAGGAAATACACAGCCTTGTGGAAATGATTCTAGAACCAACTCCTAATGGTAGACCTACAAATTATCAACAATATAGGGTGTTTCATCCTAGTGGGAGGATCTCTCGTAGGCCTAAGTTCTTCCAATTCGGTGGAAGTGTTTTAGACATCGAGTTTGCCAAATAAATAATGTTAGGGACAACAAACCCTAGTATAATTAACTAGGCTTGTTGCCCTCTAATCCTAGTTAGACTAAGATTTAGTTTTTTTATTGAAATAGACTTCTACAATTCAACAAAGGTTTCACTTCTCCCTATAAATAGATGGCATTGGTAGGGCTAAATACAAAACTTTAACATATAGTTATTCTGGCCGAAATAGTGAGAATTTATTTTCTAAGTATAAATTCTATTTTTCGGAATAATAATTCTATCGGTTTATATTAAAGAGATAATTTTGCTTTCCCATTGAAAGTAAATGAAATTTTTTTGGTTCTATGTTTGATTTGAATTCATTCGAGCCGACACTCATAGTAATTTGTGGTATGGGAATAGCAGAGAAAACCGTTCAATTGAAAGTCTAAAATGATAAGGATCCGTCTAGTTGAAAACACATATACGATTTCAGTAAAGGATTTATTTCTATAAATATCACAAACCGGCTTAATTTTTAAAATTCTAATTTTCCGCTGTGCAAGAAAATTATTTTCGAACCAAATTTTTTCCAAAAGCCTTTTCTTTCTTATTATTAGATAATGTCATTCCTGCAAGTTCCTTGGCCATAATGGACCTCGTACGCACCCTTCTAGTTTGGGTAGTGCCAGAGGCAATGGGTATTCTTCCAATGTTTTGTACTTCATCGCTATCTGAAATAGACAATGTTTTCTCAAGTAATACCGCAATGGCTTCTTCTTCTGTTTTCTTTTCAACCCCTTCTTCTACTAAAGTTTCTCTGATATTGGTGGTGAAAGCATGAACCTTGATAAGATTGGATGAGGCTGAAGAAAGATCAATGGTTGGATAAGGAACAAAGGTAGGATTGGTTTCAAGATTAGATACTTGGGATGTTAGGGCCTAGATTAAGGCTTCAATTTAAGGACCTGGTTTGGTAAGGGGGTTGGAGAATATGTCTTGGAAGACACAACAATAGGTTCATCAGTAGGGTTTGGGTTTGAGAGACATTGGTGATAGCGGTATTAAAAGTTTTTGGTTCCTCCATAACATTTGATTTACCAAGGACATCAATAGAATTGATGGAAGGGATTTCATGATGGTTTTGAGTGGGCTCAATCTTAACAAGGTTTCAGGGAGTAGACACTCCCTAAACTATCTTAATAGTAGCTTGAGTTTGGTTACTTAATCACTATCATCGGATTATTATTGAACTTTCTGCTAACTTTTAAAATTTTTAGTGATGGTCATCTTTGTGCGAGCCATTGAGGAGAAACAATGAAAACTTTGAATCGATTATTAGGGCTTGAAACAATGAACAACTTCAGCCATAAGTAAGCTAGAATATCTATGGAGAACTTGTAAAAGATCAAAGTAAATAATCAAATATGACAAGATGACTATTTAAAGAAGGAAAGATAGTTGTTACTGCCCCATTATTGCACATTTATCCTGAGATATTAGAGAGAGAAAATCTTTCAAATTTTCCTACCATAATTGCAATTGAAGAAAAAAATACTAAATTATTCCCTAAAAATTAGCTAAAAATTGGGAATAAAATCTTCAAAATGGCATCTAATATAATCATTTGGTTGCCTCTCTTAACTATAGTTGCTTTATGCGAGAATACACAAACTAAGCTTCTTAAGCTCTCAAACTTGTTGGCATCTAATGCTTTAGTGAACAAATCAACTTTGTGTAGACAAATATCTCAACCCAATCAAACCATTCTCCATAAATTCCCCAATAAGGTGGTGCATTATATTGATGTGTTTGGTTCTAGAGTGTTGTACAAGGTTTTTTGATATGTTTATGGCACTTGTGTTGTCACTAGGGGTGAGCAAAACTCGATTCAACTTGAAAAAATCGAAAAAAAATTTGAATTTCGAGCTAAACGAATCGAGTTATTCGAATCAATTCGAATTTTTTTTTTCGAATTTCGAGTTCGAATCGAGTTGAGTTTTCGAATTCGAATAACTCGAATAATTTGAATAATTCGAATATCAAACTATAATATTTTACATTTTTACCCCCAACTCCCAAACCTTTTTACTTTTCCTTCAAAACTTTTACTCCTTCCCACTTTCCCCCAAAAACTTTTATTCCCCTCCCCTCCCAACCCACCAATCTACCCAAAATTCATTTCCCACCAAAATTTTACTCTCCCATTTATTTTTTCTCAAAATTTTACTCCCAAAAACCCTCAAAACCTTTTATTTTCCCCAAAAACTTTTACTCCCTCCCACTTTTCCCTTAAAACTTTTATTCCCTTCCCATCCCACCTCTCATCTATCCCAAACCCTCCCCCCTCCAATTTTTTTTTAATATTTTCTCTCCAAAATTTTACTCCCCCCTATTTACTTTCCCTCAAACTTTTATTCCCCAAAACTTTATATTTTTCCCCTAAACTTTTACTTCTCACCCTTTACTCTCAAATAAAAAATCAAAATTATCCAAAAAAAATCACTAAACATAAATAGTAATAATTTTATTTATATCTACTATTTATATTATTAAATTAAATTTCACATTTTATATTATTTATATTATTGAATTGTTTAGTCATATTGAATATTTATATTAAAATTGAATTATTAATTATGCCATAAAATATTCGTGTTAAAATTTTATATTGGTATCAATTTCACATTTTATTTTTAAAATAACTTTTATTAAAAAATTATATTTTTACATTTAATATATTTTTTAATTCTAAAATAAATAGTGACAAGAATCTGAAGATAATTGAAACAACTAATCAAGCAAAGAAGCTAACCAATATATAAAAAATTAATAAATAAATTATGAAGTGATGAAAGTTAATAAAAAATTTGATTAATGTGGACAAATTTTATTACGATGGGTGACAATGGTTACAAGCACCCAAAATTATTTTTTAAAATTTAACTCGAACAAATATATGCGATTCGATTCGATTCGAATTCCATCTTACTCGACTCGATTCGAGAAAACTTCAAATAAAGTTAGGATGATAAAATGATATTCGAAAACTCGATTAACTCGAAAATTTTCGATTCGATTCAATTCGATTCGATTGAATGCTCACCCCCAGTTGTCACAATATGCTGTGCAAATTGACAATGCAATCCCAAAGTCCTTTAGCATTTGCCTCATCCATAACAATTGGGAACAACAACTACCTGTTGCAATGTATTCTACTTCTACTATAAGCAATGAAATAGACCATTACTTCTTATTGTACCATTAAACTAGATTATTTCCCAAGTAAAAATATCATCCACAGGTGCTTTTTCGATCATCCATATTCACAACCCAGTCAACATCACTATATCCAATTAAACACATAGAGCTATCTTCAGTAAATCAAATGTTAAGATCAATAGTGCCATGGACATACCTAATGATCCGTTTGGCTATCTTAACATATGATTTTCATGGATTAGTTTGATATCTTGCACATACACCAACACTAAGGCACAAATCATGATGGCTTGTAGTGAGATGCAAAAGGCTTCCAATCATGCTTTTATAAGTGGTTTGGGGGAGTCTGCCCTTTAGCATTTGTACATAGTTTCTCATTAACAAACATACGTGTCTTGGTTGGATTTGATTGATCAATACCAAAATCTTTCACAAGATTTCTGATATATTTCTCTTATGATAAAAATGCACCATATTCCAATTATTTGATTTGAAATCCAACGAAGAAGGATAGTTCCCTTACCATGCTCATTTCAAACTCATTTTACATCAACTTCACATATGAATCCTTGACAGCAACTGAAGTAGAACCAAATATTATGTCATCAACATATATTTGTGCCATGATTGTAGTCCCTCTACTCTTTATGGACAATACCTTGTCCATAGAACCTCTTTCAAATCCTTGACCAATCAAATAATAAGATAACCTCTCATACTATGCTTAACTCATACAATACTTTTCTCAATTTATAAACATACTCTAGACGAGATAGATCTTCGAATCCCTTAGGCTGAGTAACATACACCTCATTTAGAAATTCATTCAATAAAGCACTCTTAACATCCATTTGAAATAGCTTAAGTCTAGCAATAAGAGTAAAGATTTCTTCAAAATCATTGCCCTCCACTTAAGTGTAATCCTGAGCAACAAGTCAGGTTTTGTTCCTTATGATGTTACTTTGCTCACATGTCTTGTTTTTGAAGATCCATTTGGTGCCAATTATGTTGCAACTAGATGGCCTAGGTGCTAACTCCCATGTTTCATTCTTCTCAAACTATTGCAACTTCTCTTGCATGGTCTAAATTCAATCAACAATCTTAAGGACCTCTTCAACTCATTTTGGCTCAATTTGAGAAGTGTAGTAAGCCAAACGAAACATGCTCTATAGTTTAGTCTAGGTCTACCCCTTATTTTGATCCCATCATGAACATCACCAATTATGTCAATAGATAAGTGATTCTTCCTAACTCTTGCTAAAGGTTAAAGTGGTCCATCATTATTAGACTGATCACTGACTAGATCAGTAACTTGAACATCTTGACTTTCTACTTCTAACTTTTCTTTAGACTTAGCAATGTTAAGGAGAGAGGGCACTCCCTCTGCCTCTTGTTTTGATCCTATCATGATTATCACCAAGTATATCAGTAGGTGAGTTATTCTTTCAAACTCTTACTAAAGTTTGAAGTGGCCCATCATCATTATACTAATCATTGACTAGATCAATAACTTGAACATCTTGACTTTCTGCTTCTAATTTTTCTTTAAACTTAGCAGTGCCAAGGGGAGTGAGCTCTCCTTCAGGCACTGAATTAGGAGTTTTGCCTCCATCAGCATCACTGTGAATTTCATGAACTCTAGCATCATTAACCACCACATTGATTAACTCCATGATCTTTCTAAATACGTTTATTGAACACCCTATAAGCTTTGTTATTAATGGCATAACTAAGGAAAATACCCTCATCAAATTTTAAATAAAATTTACCTTTGTGGTCACTGTCTTTTAGGATGAAATATGTACTCCCAAAAACATGGAAACACTTCATAGTAGGCTTCTTTCCCTTCCACGGCTCATATAAGGTCACGCAAGTCTTTGGTCTAATCATCACTCTATTAATCACATAAATATCAATGTTTATTGCCTTAGCCCAAAAATAATGTGCAATAATTTTGTTGTTGAGCATAACTCAATTTCTTGCACAATCATGTTCTTACGCTCCACTACACCATTTTTTTACGATGTCTTTAGTATAGACAATTCATGGCCAATTCTTTGTTTATCATAGAACTTAGCAAAACCATCATTTTTAAATTCACGTCCATGATCACTGTGTATTCTCCTTATCATACTAATGATCTTTCCATGTTCATACATAAGCCCCCTATACAGTTTTTTTAAAATTATCAAATATATAAAACTTTTCTCTAAGAAACCTTACTCATATACCTGGAGTAGTCATCAACACACACAAGGACATATTTCTTTCTTATAAGGCTTTCTATTTGCATAGGATCAAACAAATCAATGTGCAAGATCTCAAGTAGAGCTTTGTTCTGAACATGTGTAATCTTTCTATACTTCTCTCAATGTTATTTACCTTTCATACAGCTACTAGACACCTTAGGAATGGTTCTTGTAAGTTTAAGAACACTTCGAACTGCCTTATATCTCACCAGTCTTTCAAGCTTTCAAAGCAGATATGGCCAAGCTTCTCATGCCATAGCTCCAATTTTAAAGTTGTAGCACTATTGCAATGGATAAACAACATCATCTTGTAGCAATTATCAAATGTATGACCACCCTCTATGATCACTTCATCAGAATCATTAGTCACAATACACTTGTTTTTAGTGAAATTCACAAGCATACCTTGGTCATATAATTGACTGGTGCTTACAAGATTGGCTTTGAGATCATCTATGGGCAACATATTCTTCAATATGGGCGTGCTAGGAACATTCAAGGTACCTCTATAATAACATTCTAGAATAACGTATTTTTATGTATTAATTATGTATTTATTCTGAGTATGATCTTGCTAATTTGAGCTATTTATGATCTTTTATCTCATAGGGACTAAATTTGAGGCAAAAGCAAAATTAAGGGCCAAAAGCATGAATTTAGAGATAAAATTGGCCAATGTGCGACACAAGGAAAAGTTGGTGCCAAAAGTGCAAGCATGGAGGACATAAGGGTTGAAATGCAAAAAGAAGAGATTTTATTCTATTAAACTCTATTTTAATTATATTAGGATAATTAATATTGAGATAATTATTAAGGATTATTTTTAGGATTTTATTTTACCTTTATTTATCTTCAATTAAACGTATTTATCTTTTAGGAATTTAAGTAGGATTAGAATATCTCCCCTAGCACTATAAATAGGGGGTGAAGTGACTCAAGAGGCCATCTTATATTTTTCTGTAAACACTCTCTCCCCAAAAGTTTAGGCTTTTATTCTTCTCATATTTCTTTTTAATAAAATCTTTATTTTTATTTATTTATTTTCTTTTCTACCACAACCATGAGCCACTAAACTCATCTAGCCGAAGGTTGTCGATATTCTCCAAAAAGGGTTCTTGAGGCTTAGAATCTGTACTTAGCCTTATCAACGAGTATTCATCGTTTCTTCGCACTACAGGGCTGACGCTTCCGTCCATGTCCCTTAAGAAGTAAGCTTTTCAACATATGCAAAGGCGGCCACTTTGTATGTTTTGGGAAGGTTGCACAGTCGGTTCGTTAGCTTACTGCGTCAGAGGTTGGCGAGCCCAAGAGACAAAATGGCGTGGGATTCGCCATTGAGAAACGTTGATCTAGCATAAGACGATCCCACAGAAGCGATTGTTGGCTAGAGTCAAGTTCCACCACATTGTAAGTCTAAATCATTGGAGCTGGTGGTCGTAGGCGTTCCCTTCCACTATAACTGGCTTATTCAGTTTGGGAAGGATCATCTAAAAGCCGAGGATTAAACCCAAGGCGGAACGAGACAACTGGAGGCTGGAATCTCCCATAAGAATTTCTTTTCTCTCAATTCTATTTTTAATTTATCAAATTTTTGATTCAATATTCTTAATTCTGTTTTTATTTTATTCTTCGTTTCCAGATCCAAACCTTTAATTCTGTTATTTTTTATTTTTTTCAGGAACGCAGGTTGTCTTGGGCAAGACTCTGCCTGGGATTCCACGGAACAAGATATTGTGCAAATCCAGTCCCTGAGGATTTGACCCTACTTCCCTTTTACTATTCTTTTTCATTATTTATTAGGGATAGGATATTTTTGGTGCTTTCAACGACCACATCACTCTAGCAAGTATCTGGCATCTATTCCCATCACCAAAGGCCACTCTTCTAACAGGAAAATCTCTAAACTCAATGAGGTATGTTTTGTTACTTATTATGTGTTGTAAACAAGCACTATAAAAATATAAGTTTTCATCAATAGTGGACTTTAAGGAACAATGATCAACTAGGAAATGTTTAGCTTCTTTCTTCATCCATACTCGTTTTTACACTTTTCCAACTACAATGCCACGGGAAGTGGGCACTACCTTAGGCACTGAAAAATCATGGTTTATATGACCAAGAACACCAAAATAGTGACAAATCACCTTATGAGAATGAAAATTCTTCTAAGACGGCTTGACTAACACCAACTTAGAGCTTTCACCAACTTCCTTTAAATTGGTTTCTTTACCAAAGACTATGGGACTTTCTATTACAATTTTACCTTTATCAATAAAGCCTAAGCTTCTCTTGCCTTGATCTCTCCTCCTAACTGCCAAAATCTCATCAAGTTTGTCTTACTGGTAGTGAACTTCTCGAGCATAAGCTTTGTTTTAGCAAGCTCTTTCTTGACCATCACAATGTTGTCTAATTCCTCTATAAGGAAAGCTTCTTTAGTAGTTACTTGTTTAATCAATATTCCATTTTCATCCTTCAATTGTTTGTTTTCTTATGATGACTAAGTGTTGATATCACATACCGTTCTCCATTTGCCTAACATCACTTTATAAGTTTTTAATAAATTCTTATCTGTCCCAACATTAGAATCTTTATCAAAATCCTCTTCACAAATAGTCCTGGCAGCGAAAGTAATAAAGTTTTGATGATCTTCTTTTGAATCAAATCCACTAGAAGAGTCTTCATCACTCCAAGTTACATAAAGTGACTTTATTCTTTTTCTAGACTGTTAACACACTCGGATTGGATATGAATAGATCCTTAGAACTAATAGCACTGCACACCCTTCTATTTATCCTTCTCATATTCTCCTTTAACCATAACCCCCTTTGACTTGTTTTTGGGAAATTGACATTGACTTCGAACTTCTTGAATTTCCTTGCCTGTTTCTTAAAAGCCTTATTAAAATTCTGAGTGAGTAAAGTTATATGCTCATGAAAATCTTCTATAGTAGCATTATAAGGAGTTGGCGCTTCCTCATTTACCTAAAGAGTAATGTTTTTGTCTCATTTTCCTTAGTTGCGTTTAGCCTCATGTAAATTCATCTCAAAGGTCTATAAAAAATAATAAGTTCATCAATGGCCAATCTCTTAAGATTCTTGGCCTCTTCAATTATTGTAACCTTAATTAAAAATCTCTCAGAGAGAGACCTTAACAACTTTATAACTATTTAGAATTAGAATATTCTTCACCGAAAGTAAAAACCTGATTTGATAAGTCACACAAGAGTTGTTTACACATTTCAGTTTCCCTATGTCTGCGAAGCCTAACTCAATAAGAAATATTCACTAACTTCAACACTCGCAACAAGTGATCCTGATCTATTACACATCCATGATAGTTTTCTTCACCTTTACACCTTGAAAAATAATACTTTCACCACTAAGTTCGCTCATGTGAATTCAACAAGTAGAACTACAACAAGTTTTTACTATTAATATGCATTCATCTAATAAAGTTTCTCACAAGAAAAAAATAAGTACTTAATTCTCTTTATACAATAACCTATACAAATCTCTTAATTATATAAAATATTTTAAAACATAAAATTTATATCAAATCCTTGAACGAACCATATTATAAGATGAATACACTATAATAATAATGAACAAGATAAACGTAGATTCTTGACAATTATACTCTGAATCATAGAACTATAATGAAATATATGATCAACCAACATTTATCGAATTTGAAAAAGAGTTAGAGAAAATGGCTCGATCCTCTTATTTTGATTTCTCGGACTGAGAGATCCATGAATTGGGATCCTAATGCATATAGATACAAATGGTCCAATGGGAGCAAGAATTTCCATGAGCATTTGGAACATTTCGTTTCTAAACATAAGAGCCGTTTTCAAGTAGTGTTTGATCGATTACATATTAATCAATATTCGATTGATTGGTCTGAGGCTATTGACAAAAAAGATTTGTCTAAACAATCAGCGTTGCAATTCAATCTAATAAACCTTGGCTAAATATACTATTTAAAGCAATCTCCAAAATATGTTTCCTCAAATCATATGATTTTATTAATTGATGAAATATATCAATTAAGTTAAAGAGTTTCACACTCCATTGACACTCAATTTCTATTTTTATATTTTTCAACATTTTTCTTAGAAATTTAGATCCCATTTTGGGAGGGGGGGATACACCCCAAATTGCAGCACCACATAAAAATTAACCCAAAATTTCCAAAACCATCACGGCGAATGAAAATAAATTAAAAATAAAATTAAACAAAAGTATTGAAACAATTATAAAATAAAAAAATATCTTTATTATTTCACTTGAAAAATAATCAATGGTATATGATAATACTACCATGGGACAGGGAGCATAGTATTTACTAGAAATTACAAAATAATAATAATAAAAGCACTGAACCGGCCACCCTGTAAGATGGCATCTGATACTACATACCAACTTTTTACTTTTGTGGTTTTAAATAACCCCTCTTTATTCTTTTCCTAATTTTGTTTTCATTGTTTTTTGTTTTCCTGCTTCCTTTGCTCTCTTTTCCCCTTCACTTTACAAAGGCTTGCCATAAAGAATAAATAATATAGAACAAAAAGGGATCACATCTGGGGTCTTGTCTGGACAACATACACCTTACCATCCCTAATCACACCTTCAATATCTTGCGGGGATCTATAAAGTTCCTCTATAGCCTTTCCTGCCCCTGCAATGCTAGACAGGATAGATTGTTGGAACTTGCCATCTTTTAGCAACGGGTCACATGAGTAATCAACCACTACTTTCTCTTCTTCATCCATGGGCACACTGCAAATAAAATCATTTGTCAGGAATGTTGAAAATTGGGAATGAATGAATGTTTTCAAGTACATAGCTTCCAATCTATATCTCCCAAGAACATAACGTTCAGATATTGATCACCATTAACTGAAAAAGGTTAGCAGAATCTCAACCCCTCCTTTCGGGGCACTAGTCTCACAAAATGAAAAACCGAAACAAACAAGAATAAATATGTACATCACTGTCTTTGTGCAGAGAGTTCGGAAAGAGATTACCTGTCATAAAGTCCAGCACCCGCGTAACCTTCTAGATCTTCACCATTTGAATCAGAGCGGAAGATAATGGAACGCCTTATGAAGAGAGCAATTGGTTTGCTCGGGTATCCCAATACCTGAAACGTTCTAGAAATTGTTAATGGATATGATAGCAGCATTGTGATCAAATATAGTTTTATTTCAATAATATAATAAAAAGGCCATTGTAGTGAATAGTGATAGCTTTCTTCGTCTGCTTGCATTACATTATTAATTCCATATTTTTCAAGCTATGGTATCAAATTTACCTAAAATATCCAGTTAAATCTGCAGACATGTTTTACCTGAGGAGAGCTGAGATTGTTTTTCTTGCAAATAAAACTCAAAGCACGACCTGGATAAGCTCCAACCAGAGTTTCTCCAAGTCCCTTCACCACCTACGTCATGGTACCAATAATTCCATTTTATTTCCCCAACGAGCATCAAAGAACATGATAACTGGTGGTACATACCTCAGCATAGATCTCTGATGAGTCCCCTGAAGAAGGATTAGTAGTATGGATAACAAATGCATAATCAGCATTGATTATTTCCTGAACCAGGACAGCCATGCATAGGTACTCGTGGTCTAGTTTGGCTTTCCTGGTGCTGAAATATGCTCTCTTATTCCATTTTGAGGCCCAGACCTTCTTTATAGCAGTCCATGCTTGCTCCCACCTCTGTTCACCTTCATCTCCGGGCCAAGGCATTCCAGAACTCAGCATCTTGGTCTTCAGCTCTTTCACCTGAAGGATATAAGAAATTGAAATAAATCTGACTAGTTCCCTCCCAAAGAAATCTCTGATTCAGGACTATCAGCTTCTATCAAGAAAAGAAAGCACGGAAATCTTTCAAAAAAAGGGAAAGAAAAATCTGATTTTCATGGAGATATAGGTAATAGGGGGAGAAGGGAGATTTCTCTTGGTCAAACAGAGAACTCAACAGAATACTGTCACAAGCTATTGTGACTGCTTCTAATGATGCTACCAAGTAGGAAATGAAGGCTTAGCTGAAGAAACATCGTAAGCTCAACAGGTAAAATGCATACCAATTCGGGTGGTGCTGCCAGCTGTAGAACCGTCTGACGAATCTCCCCAAGTGCATCAAAGTCTCCTTCTCCCAACTTTTTCTTCAAAATTTGCAACTTCTCAACAACCCTCTGAGAAATAAAGAGGAAAGAATGGGATATAACCTGTCCGATAAGAGGACTATTTTGACAAGAAGAGGAGCTACATACATAATGACACAAGAGAACTATCTTGACAAGTAGAGGATCTGAATGTGTATTGACACAAGAGAACATATTTTGCATCAGCAATTTGATTATTATTATTCTGGAATAATCTTTTTTTCCAATCCTTTGCAACTTGAGATGTACTGACTTAAAGAGCACTTGGATGTACTGACCTAAAGGCACTAAGTGCTCTAAGAATTTTCACATCCCAATCTGAAGCCAGAGTAGTTATATCAAATCCCATATCTGCCCTACCAGAGGTTTTTTTTTCCCCTAATAATTTTAAAGACAAGTGTTAAGTATCCAGCCTCATACCAGTTAGCAATAGGTGCAGGGCCAAATCCACATAATACTCCCCACCAAATGTAGCTCACAGGGCCTACACGTAGACAACCTTGCTAGGGGTCATCAACCTCACATGGGGTTATGCAAGATCGACAACATGACTAAATTTGGGCCCTAATACCATATTAAGCATCCACTCTAAAACCAATTGGCAATGCATAGAAGCTATGCTACTTAGACTCGGGTCAGTGTTAGGTACGGGTATGTATCCAACAGGGGTGTTTAGGCTTGTCTAAGGCTTTCCATGCATTTAGAGGATCCTTAGAGGTTATATTCCCATATCTATATGTTAGATACGACTACTTCAAAAAAAATGAAGAGGCTGAGAAAAGGGGCTCAACTTTAATATAAGAATAGAAGAAATCCAATATTTAACAAGTATGGAATAACACCGGTTAACGACGAAGAAAAGAGGATTTGTAGTTTCTTTTCTTTTATTCCTTTTCATTTCATTTTTCCTTTTTTTTTGGGGGGGGGGGTTGTTGGTTGCTCGTAATTAGATTAACTTGAATATCAATTGTTTACTTGCGAGATTTGTTTCAGAATATGACATCTGGTCACACAACAATATAAATCCAAGAGCTTGAACCTTATTGATGCAAGCTCAAAGCTGCTGAACAAAATGGTAAACTTGAACCCCTGAATCAGGTCATTGAAAACTAACTGCATCTACAGAAGCATTAATAAAGCGGGGAGACAATATCCAAGTTCAGAATGAGAACAACCTGGTTTAGTTTATCTGCAAGAACCTTCTCAAATACTCCAAATGGAAGGGCAACTGATGTGGGAATCCCAACCCAAGATGGTACTTTTCCTTTTAGATATGAGATATTGCGTGATTTAGCACCGACCTAGAGGAGCAAAAATGTCCCCATGCATAAATTAGACATACACCATTACAAACATAATTCAGAGCTATATCATGCAAGGAACTTTGAAAAGTCCAATATTCAATTTCATTGCAACTCTGTAGGTTAAAAAGCAAAAATAAAAGTTTGGATATAGAGTGAATAAGATTTTGCAAGTCTAACCATTTCAGGTGTAAATTCCTCTGCTGATATGGCATATTTACCACCAAACTGCTTTCTAACCAAAGTAATAGATGATGGACCATCTCCCTTCAAGTTACTTGAATCAGCTAGGTCACCCTCCTTCACCTCACTAAGTTAATGCATGAAAAAGAGAACAAAATTCAAATTACCTTTGCTTATGTGAAAACAAGAAACTTGTTTAGTCGTGCGTCATGATATTTGATGGATTAGACATATTCATGATCAAGATAGATAACACTACCTATAAACTACATCTGCAGATGAAGGTTTTAGGCGTAATAATTTCCCTTTGTTTGCTTGGAGGTCAGCCAGAATTTTAGGATCAAAGCATGTAGCAAAGCAAACCTGCAGTTGGTAATAGCCCAAATTTTTTACTTAGTTATCAGCTATGGAAAAGTATCAATGAACCAGGTAATCACCTTGCAATTTCTTGCTCGGACAGAAACATGTGATAAAACATCAGGCATGTCAGGTGTCAATACAGCAACTGTGCCATCTGGAATTTCTTCTTCTCCTTTTACACTTTTTGCCACTAAAATAGTAGGCCGGTCATAAGATTTATTCTGTACAGCAAGCAGCTCTTCTACAACATCAACATACCCAACAACTTCAACTGGACTGATAACCTGCCAACTGTCCCATGACATGACAACTTGCATTAGAAAATCCCAGCTGTAGATAGTGGCAGGCTCATATTTCTTTAATCCTATGCCAAAATCTGCTTAAATGAATCAAGCCTAGGTATAATTGCATAAAATATTGTTGCACTGCCAGTATTTTCTAATAACTGAGCCAGTTAGCAGTCCAATGATTACATGCCTACCTGCCAAGATGAGCAGTCTCCCTAAGAACAGGATCAAGTCGATTAATAAGCGAAGATAAAGTTGCAGCTGATCCAGCACGGATAACTTCTTCTGTAAATATGTTGATCTGGAAAAAATTCAAAGACTCCACTTTATCTTCCAACTTTGGTTAATAAGATTATCGTCAACTAACAGCGGAAAATTTAAAGCAATCAATTAATGTTGAGATTTAAAGAGGTAATAACATACAGCCCATGGATCTACTTCAAGCAATGATCCAAGATATTCTGCTGATGGTTGCAAGATACGCTGGTACCACTCAGCCTTACTAGACAGTCCAAGGCGAGTTCTATCCAGTACTGACTTTGCATACAGTGCCCAGTGAGCACTTTGACTTTTGCACATGCTTATGGCATGATGCCATCCCTACAAGAGTAATGAAGTAGCAGTTAGCATCCATGATAGAGAATTTGTATGATGACAAGCCATAATTGAAGTGTTTCCATGGAGCTCTACAAACTTTCTCTTTTGCTAAGTACAACAAGACGGGCCACCCATTCACATTAATATGCTAGCACTCAATTCTCAATATTAGCGACTAGAGGAAGGACGATTGACTTAGTAATCGATATCATTAATCAAAATTTCCCCAAGAAATATAAACTTAACACTGTATGACGAGGTATTTTACCTTCAAACAATAGATCAGATCCTCATTGTCATCAGATGAAAGTGCAAGGTTTTCTAGGACGAGAGTGATGAAGTACATGATTTTCTGCAAGAAGCACAAGAACCTAATCAAGCTTTCATATACAAGAATATATATAACAAAGATCCCCACAACATCATGTAATAGAGGTACATATCAGTAAGAGCATTGCACAGAAATACTAAATGTTTGATACAGAAAATATGGTGAAGACAACAGGATTTACTTCTGGTCCAACATTGTTCAGCTCCTCATAAGCTCTTTCAGTAGCTGTCCTAACGGTAGAGTCAAGGGCAATGTCTAAAAACAATAGATCCTTCAGACGATCACTAGACTTCAACAACAATGGCCGAAGCTCTTGACGAGCCTCAAGTAGACCCTGTGAAAAAGGGGTTGAAAGACGATATGTCAGAGAAAATAAACAGGTAGAATTATTCCAGGTCTCCAATCAAATGCTACAAACCTCAATCAAGGCTTCTACGTTTCTGTCTTCAACATGTTGAAGTATAAACCGAAGCAATTCCTGTTATAAGTGTAACTCTAATTTATGGTCACCTTTTTTGGGTGGAAAACCTCACATTTGAAAGAAATCTGAAGATAAAATTAAACTTACTGGAAATCCAGAGGGCAAGTCAGCTAAAGGGTTTATTTGCACCCCAACCATGAAACCTTCACCCTGCAAACAAGGAAAGCATTTGTCAAATGCTGACAATAATACACTGTCCAGACAATTTTACCTTCTTTCTGATATTACCTCTGCTTGGTAGCCCATGCAATTAGAAATAGCAGACTCAAGATCTGCACCAGAATGAACAGCCTATGTGTACATCACAATTAGAAAGAAATTATTAATATAGTGCAACATCCTATATATGGCAAATGAAAAAAGAATTGAAGAAAATTAATCCAGTATGAGAGAGCAGATAAACATAAACTTACGCCTAAAACAAGACAACAGGAATCTCTATGATAATGAGATTAAAGTACTTAGGACCAATGTATGAAGGATGCCTATCATATATCCTCCTTCACCATAACGTTGATGAAAAATCAAGAACATTATAATGAAGAAAACTATCAAGGTTTAAGAAGACAGACCTTCAAGGTTCTCATATAATGGCCAAGATCACGCAATAGACCATCCTTCTGATCTCTCCTAAAACTTGGGTCAGAATGGATAGCACAATCATAACTTAAGAGGCGTTCCTTAGTTATTCCATTCTCAGCTAGAGTCTTCCAGTAGATGCTAATGTCAAAGTCACTTTTAATATAGTCGATCAGTGCCTGCAAGCATATTTTCTTTTAGCTGGAGCCCTCTTGGTGAATTTTCACTGAACACACATCTCATACCTGACAGATTACAACGTCATCTGGACTAGTATTATTATGCAACTTCTGGTGCCATTCCTCCATCATCCCTCCCTTGCAGTCATTGTTCCTCTGAAATAGATAGATAAAACCCCATGTAAATATAATGTTAAATTGAAAAAAAAAAAAACCTGCTCTTCAAGATTGACCTGGATGACCAAAATTTCATCCCTAATTCTTTGTCCCACATCCCCTTCACCTCCACGACCAACAGTAGACATAATCATGCGCAAAAGCTCGCGATGCTGTGGATGAGTAGTGTATGTATTCTGGAGCAAGTCAGTGAGTCTATCCTGTGCCTTACTTATCTCCCTGCAGAACGATATACAATAACAACTACATTTGCATTAATATAATTGTCATGCATGATAGCAAAAAATTTGTACACAAAAGTTCCACTCATAATCTCAAGTCAATTAATCTCCTCTGTACCGTGGTTTCACATTGTATTTTTTATTCCAGATGAGCTGCCTCGTAGCCATAAACCTCATCCACACTAAGATCCCAGCCAGGCCCAATTCACCAGTATCTTTGGCTTGATCCATTAAATCTGATGCAATATTAAACCTATAAAGGGAGATAGCAAGACTTATTCCTTGAAGAACAATGGACAACTGAACATAATTAAACAGAACACAGAACTCAGAAAATTTATATGTGAAAAATATGAGTCATCAATGGAAATTCAAAGATGACAGACTAATATGCTGGAGTGAAATTTCAACCAAATATGAACCCTTTTTTTTCCTAAAGGAAGTATGACCCCATTAAAAAACACATGAAGGAGCTAAAATGATGCACACCACCTATATATTGCTTAGACTCGAGTAAGAATGTCAAACGCTAGTATATTGGAAAAGAGAACAAGGATGCATAGATCCTTCATGCAATTATAGATAATAATTCCATGAAAATTAATCATATTATCAAATATAATATTTATTTACCATATATAATATAATTGTATAAAATATAAATAAAAATTTGTATTTTCATTTTTATAAAAATTTATTTTAAAATGTTTTATTTATCAAATCTATATTACTATTTAAACAGCTGATTGAGTTGGTGTCACAAATTAATCTAACATTATCTCAATTGGAAAATGACGAAAAAATCATTATTTTTACAAAATAAGTTAAATCGTTAAGGGAAAAGAAAACTGTATTCACCAGCAACTAGAGCAATTCAATTATTACATTTGAAGAATCTGGATAAGCTTGGCAACTAATTTGGATAGATTTAGAATTTTTAATCAAAGTGAAGGTAAGGGAAAAGATAAAAGTGAATATCTACTTCTCTCACAGGTTACATCTAGGATTTTGTTCAGGCCCTACTTGTTCACAAAAGTAGGGTGCGTTCTAAAGGAAACAAACAATCGGTACTCAAAAGGATGACATAAAATGGTTTTTATTTGAACTCAAGTAACTAGCTTTATCTGTAAGACTGTAACATGCCCGTAATGTGACAGATTATCTGCCTTTTCTAGGAGAGGAGTGAAAACTCTGAATGAGAAGGAATCCTATAGCCATTTCATTGTAAACTTCCAGAAGCTGAGAGCAAACTATCTTAGTATTGCAAACTACAATAACTAAATTCCTGATAACAGTGCAATATCATAAATGAGCAGTAAAACCAAAATGAAATCTACATCCCAGAAGGTCGCTGACCTGTGCATAAAAGACTTTTGTGCCTCACTCTCCATTTCAGCTATTCTATCCAACAAAACCTTTGAAGTACCTTTGCCATCACCAGCATCCTTATATTTTCAAGAAAAGGCCAGTTAATCATACAGGAATACACTGATTAAAAATAACATATGCAGAACATGGACAAAAAATTTCCTGGTTGATATCATGAACAAGAAACAACCTTTTGATCTTGCTTGAATCTCTGGCTGAAGTCCACATAGAAGTTGGAGCCATTATGTTTTATCCACTTCTCTCCAGACAGAAGAACAAATGGCATCCCTTTAAAATTACCGTCCTCAATCTCCAACTCAATGCATTGAACCTAAAGATGATTTCAGGATATGAAAACAGGAAAAGTTTTTTATAATACTTCATTCACAAGGAAAATATGATAAAATTGAAATCTACTTAGTGAACCTGTTTGGGAAGGATCATCAAAAGAGCATGTTGAAAATGTTGATTCAGCAGCTCCACCTAAAGAAACTGAACCTGGAGGGAGAACAGTGCGAGGTGGTGGCTGAAAAATGTTTGCGTAA
Source organism: Gossypium hirsutum (assembly GCF_007990345.1). Lineage (NCBI taxonomy): Eukaryota > Viridiplantae > Streptophyta > Magnoliopsida > Malvales > Malvaceae > Gossypium > Gossypium hirsutum. The sequence continues at coordinate 47,456,241 of NC_053448.1, read as the reverse complement.
ACTAGTCTCAGATTTATATGAAAGAAAAAGTGAAAAAATTCCAAAGTCCAAAGTCTTCCTGAGGAGCATAATAGTTTAAGGGATCTTACCAGCCACTCTCCAGCCTTTTCAGATAGAGCCCAGTGAAGGGTAAGCAGTTCTTCAAAATCACTAGCTATGTGAATCTTTATCTTATCAGCAGATTTGGTGACAAGCACCTGGAATATTCGGAAGAAGTCAAAACTTTAAAATATTTTCCATGTAAGCATCCCTAAAGAATGAAGGCAGTCAGAGAAACACTAGTTATCTTACCAAAACCTCCATCTCACCAAATTTGTAAATTTTCTTGTTCATAACAGGGCTGCTATCCAGATCAATTTTCTTAGCAAAGCTTTCAACTGCTGTCAATGGTTTTGGTTCAACTGTTATACTTCCTTCTACAGATTTCACTGAATGCTTATTAAGAAGCACCATCAGGTCCCTCTGCTTGCGCTGAGTTCGTTGAGCACTAAAATATCTTTTGTTCTGCGGTGGCTTTGAAACCTTTGTCTCTATCTCTCCTTTAGTAATCTTCTTTCGAATTACATCAAGAGATGCACCTTTTTCTAGTTCGAATTGCAACTCTTTCTTTGCTTCATCAAATTCCCTCTGATTATTGAGACGTTGTTTTAGCCAGAATTTAGAACACGCAATGACTGAGACCTCCTAACTAACCTTTTAAAAGTAAATGGGCAATCACCTAGTCCAATTTGCTTTAATATAAAAAGGCTTTAAAAGAAAGAAGGACTCAAAATATCCAGTTAGAAAGAGATTAGAAAATTACAAGCTGCTGCTCTGGGGAATAATTTGGCTTCCCTGCTTTCTCCCATCGGATATAGGATTGTATTTGGACAAGATCATCAGGTATCGTGTTTGTTTTTTCATGAATAGCTGAATCCTTAAATTCTTGTCCACCTTTTTTTGTTAGCTTTTTCCGAATGTCATCCACAGAAGTACCTGTGGCTATTTCCTCCAACAGCTCAGCACGAGCTGCTTCATATTCTTCCTATGAGAAGCGGAAGTTATTTGAGACAAGTGAAGAAATTGAAAAAATCCAGAAAAAAAAAATACTATTTCCTATATGTTCAGAGATTTAAAGGAAGAAAGAAAGCTTTAATTCATGACATGATTGTTTGTGTGTGCATTTATAGATGGCAATCCTGCATTTCTCTGAAGATTGCTCCACTGATTGAAAAGCCTAAAATGAAATAACAACAAGAACCCTTCATACTTATTAAATTCTAACTAAGGTATTGCAGCCAAAACAGTTTGTTATCCAAAACTGGGGCATGCCTAAAAATTTTATCAGATGTTGCACAATAAATTGCTCCACTCCACAAAAATACTGTTTAAAGCACATCAGTGGAGCTTCTTATGCGGTATATAATGAAAAATTAATAGTAAGTATTAATCAATTCAACGAAATAAGGAAACAACAAAAAAGGACCAGAAGAAGAAGAAATGGAAATGTAGGACTTAGCTTTAACAATATGAACAAATAAACTATATAATTATTAAACTTATTACTTGCCTTCTCTTTCTCTCGGGTGTACATCTGTTTACCCTTTCGCTCCCACCTCAAATATGCTTGAATCTGAACAAGATCTTCAGGTAATGAAATATTTGAAATCAATGTCTCCTTCCGAGGTAACTTTACATGAAAGTTCTGACCATTATTTTTTATCCTACAAATGGAAATAGAGAAGAAAAAGAGTGAAATCATTTTAAGTAGCCTTCTAAATGGCATGAACATAATAAAAAGAAACAACAGATACTTGCCATGTATTTCGGGCTTCATCAAATATGATAAACTCTATAGCTTGGATGCTAGGATCATCAATTTCTAACTTTAAATAGGAACTGGAGCCAGACTACAGAAAAGCAATTTGTAGACAAAATAAATTAGGATTAGTCAAAAGCGAACTTTTGTGATTGTCTCATTTATTGGCTCTTACCTCCACAAATGGAGTTCGTAAGGCCCTATTCTTGTAATTTTTGGTCCCTTTCGGTTGACGTGAAGGAAGTACCCAGTTTCTGTCGAAGAAAAAGAGGGGGAGGGGGGGGGCAAGAAAAGAAGCATGGAACAGAGCTTTCTCAAACCGTGATAATGAAAATGAAACACAATATAAACACATGAAATCCATAACCAATGTAGACTCCTAACTGGTACAAGTGAACTTACTCGTTTCCATCGCATATCACACCCCAGTGCAAGAGTAACGAGTCGCTACTGTAAATGATTCTAAAATTTACTTGTGTAATAGACCCTGAAGTAGGAGTACTAGCATCAACCTGCTCAATTGAAAAAGGGTGAATCTTGTGCAACTATAAGACATGAAGTAGCTAAAAATACCAAGCTAAGGTCAGGTGAACTAGTGGTTTATACGGAGTATATGGGGTATCTAAAATTATTTATAACCAAGCAATAAGTACCTGCAATTCAATATTCCCATCAACATTGAATCTTGCAAGGTGCTGCTGCATCGAAGTAAGAATGCATCAAAATTTTTAGATAAATAAAATAACAAATTTGTTTGCCAATGAATTTACTAGCACGTGCAAATTTCTGAAAATGGAAAGTGCTTCAGATATAATTTGTTTTCTTTCGAACAACAAATAAGGAAAAAAAATGCTTCTTTATGCATCTCCACTCAAGAAAGGAACAAATACATTTTAAAAAAAAAGATATTTCAAGAAATCAAGGAGCAAGATTTAGACTCCTAAGAATCATACTTAACAAGCCCAAATGCTGAAATGTAAGTTGTAATAAGTAGGTCCTGGATTTCAAGACCTAGAGAATTACCAAGGGAAAGAATCCCTCGTCTTCAAACTTGAAAAAAGAAAAAAACAAAGTGAACTAAGTTTGGCAGAAGGTTTAAAACTAGCCTTACCTTCAAATTTGAAAAATCTAAGTGAACTAAGTTTGATAGAAGTATTAATAAAACTAGCATAGCATGCACTGAGAACAACTGCCTCAATGGAGAAACAAAACGCAAACTGCAATACAGTACATTAGTTAGCAAAGCTACACTTTGTTTTATGCCAAAAAAACACAAAAAAATATTGATCTTATAAATAAAGCTCAAAAAGTTTAAAATAACTGAGAAAATTCATCCTAAGGATAATTTTTATGTGAAGTCTTTTGTTGCCAGACTATGCCCACTATGGGATAATGTCTGCTTCAATGGTGACCTTCTCTGTCTAATGAATGGGAATTCTGCTGAAATTGTTCGCCCTGCACCCACTCCATGTATATGCTTCAATGGGAATAAAGCACACAAGGGTGCAGATAAAGTGCATTACATTGTCCGTCTTAGGGATCGGGGACTCCATGACTTTGGCACTAGACGTTCCCAAAATAGGTACTATCAGGTCAGCTGAATTCAATAATAGGGGAAGGTGTTCCTTGCTTATATAGCCACATTCCAACTCTTCGCTAGATGATACGTGCTAATTTTCCCCCTCAACACCACTGTCTCTGATGTTTTGGATCTGTACCAACCCTTGACAAAAACACAGTCTACACCTTTGTCTAGGGAGCTAGTGTTGAGGTGGGAAACCATCCCACATTGACTAGGTAAGCATTGTACTGTGGCTATATAGACAGGGATCACCTTTCCCTTTTATTGACCTATTGAGTTGCCTTTTCTCAAAAAGACAACCATTAAAATGATCTTCACCTCTACCTCCATTATAGAGAGGCTAGAGAAATTGGTAAACAAGTCTGGAAGAAGAGCAAGGTCAAATTTATAGGAAGAGCAAGAGAGCTAAAGTTATAATGTACAGCTCTAAACAATATTTACCACCCATGTTTGTCAGCATGATTTCAAATTAAAGACAAGAAAGTTACAGGTAATGCGATAATCTCGCGCGCGCGCGTGTATATATAGTGTTATTTAATTATATAGAGATCCATTCTTTAACAAAGTAACTACCATGATTGCCAAAGAAGAAAAAAGCAACAAGAGTAGAAATGTTTTTTGCCTCAGAAGCCAGATCAGCAGCTAATACGGCTTGAGGGATGAACGTAAAGGCCCGTTGGCTCCCCATGGCTATTTTCTGCTTCCTCTTACTTATCAATCTGTTGCCATAGAACTTTGTAGATATCCAAGACCTGCGCTGCTGGGCAAACGAATTACTCAGGGAAGCATTGGCACAAAAGGAAATGTTAGGGACGCCAGAAGAATTTTTGAGTTTGCTTTGATGCTTTAAAACCGTAGGACGGAGGAAGTGCTGCTGTATCAAAATCTGGCCAACGCTATTACTCATCTTCCTGGTTAAGACTTGGTATTCCTGATGAATTGGATTCCAAACGTTAAGTGAAAAAGTTCAACAAGCATTTTTTTTCCAGAATGATCTAAACTCAAAAATACTAGAATAACATTGTTAATCGCATTATTTCCAAATTCATGACCGGAGCAAAAATGAAAGTGACGATCCAAGAAAACAAAACAATTCACCATTATACTTAGTAATGATAATTCTTCGATAATTTCCCAAAAGAAAAAAGAATCGAATCAAATTTATGAAATGCAAGTAATAATATTAAACTAGTAGGGAATGAATTTAGAAAGAAATTACCTTGAAAGAGTTGAAGATCTGGATGAGAAAATTGCAGTGAATATACGATTAGATTCTGAATAAAAAAAAAAGACTTGTTCTTTCCTTTTCTTTTCTTGCGATTAGCAAATGGATTAATATAAGTTTCAATTGAGGCTTTAGCGCCAGCGAGTGGAATGTGGGAACTGTCGAAATTAGGCTCCCGTCATTTGTGTAAGGCGATTTATCATCATGGGAACACACATTGCAGGTTTCCCCAAGGACACGTACCAAAAAGTTCGGAATTGGGAATCGTCATTTGTCACGTTCCAAAATCGGATTCACGTGGGGTTTGTGAAAGGTGGCGACTTATATGATATCTTTAACTCTTTGGGCTTCTAAAACGTCAAATTCTGTTATTGCTCCTTGTATTATGTATGATTGTAGATTTAGTCTCTCTCTCTATACTTTTAAGTTGGTCCATTCTAATCTCTACATACACATATCAATTAAGCGCTAAGTATGGATTCAAATTATTATAAAACTAACGAACTAAGAATTAGAATAACTACGAATTGAAACAATTCAAAATACGAAACTAACTAAGCGAACTAAAACTCATTCATGACAACTCATGGTGGATTTAATTATGCACGGTTGGTCTCGAACCTGAGTACTTAAGACCTCTCCTTTACCAACTCTCAATGCCTCGTGGAATTGATCAATTTTAGTCCTTATACTATTTGCACTTCAAATTTTCAATATTGATCCATACAATGGCAATTAAAGCACTTTTGGTTTCCTATACTATGCATGAAATTGTACATTTAATCCATTCTCTCTAATTTGATCATTTTTAATCCTTATACTTTTGCAAATGTTGAAATTTCAATCTTAAGACAAATGATAACACTATTAAATTCATAATTGTTTTTCTATGTATAAATCTGTGAAAATAACAAGCTAATATGACATTATATATGTGTTAATGTTTTCACCACATAATATTTTAGAAATAGAACTTAATAAATTTAGCAATTATCATTTGATTAGGACTGAAACTTAAAAAGTTAAAAAGTATAATTTAGATATAAAGGAGAGGAATCACGTGGGGTCCGCGACTGCCGACTTGGGATATTCTAACTCTTTGGTCCTCTAAACGTCTTTATCTTGGGACGGAATTTATGATAATTGCACTTTTTTTCTTTTTCATTTTATTATTTAGGATCTTTTAAGGTTAAAATAACAAAGTAATGATAATCACTAGAATCGGTTTCTCTCATGAAAAACGTATACATTTTTTTACGCCACTTTGATTTTTAGATCACTTTTTCAATACAAAAATATCACTCCATTAATTCAATTAGGTTCACTATATGACCCGTTTATTTTAATGAATAATATAATACTTATGTAGATAAGTGATTAGAGTTTTCAACATAGATCCGGGCATGCTTCACTATTTCCACCATTGTTATAGTTGGAAAGATAACTGCAAGCTATTGACATTAAAGCCCAAATTAGCCTGGAAGAAGCCCAAAGATGTGGCGCTCTAAGTAATTGTTTTGACTCATAAAGTCATTTCATCTTTTTCCACGTATTAGGTGAATCTTAACCTACCCAAATATATTTAGAGTCAGACAGAGGATGGTTTAATAGAATTTGATGGCAAAGTTAGTGAAATTTTCCATGCCATAGCTGATGCCAATAATAGTGTCGGTGAGACTTATTGTCACAATTGTTGAAAGGGTTTGTTGAGGTACACATACTACTAGTTTCCCGTTGAACTATAATAGATTAAAATTTTCAAAAAAAAAACGCATAAAAATAAAAATCAAGAAAATAAGAAGCATTCATTTTATAAATTATAACAATAAAAATTAGATGATTAAATTAACTTTAATCCTATTAGAATAATTTTTAATCCATTCAACACTTTTTTAAAATGGACAAATAGATTATTAAAATAAGAAACAGATAATGAGAGACCGTTTCCAACCATAACTAGAGAACTTTCTTTGTATTTAGAATGGGCACAGAAATTATTAAAATCCAAAGTAGATTATTGGAAGCCCCATAATCAAAATACCAAGAGGAATTCTTGGCAGTGCTATTCGGGGCTATCTTAGCATAAACTGGTTAAAACGATGAAAATAGCACTTTAAAGTAGCCTGTTAAACCTTTTGACAAATTTGACATACATTGGCGAACCCTTCGAACGGAAAAACATTACCTCTAGCATATGATTGTTTTTTCTAACCATAACTTCGTTGTTGTTAAGGTCCTCGGTGTTGATTTTGCTATTTTCCAGGCCTTCTAGGCTAGAAAGACCCTAAAAACTGTGTTGTGTTTTCCTACTTGCTAGCCATATTGGACAATATAACTTTTTTTTTCTTTTTGGAGTAACATACCAAGAAGTACATTAATTAAAACAAACTCAAAACATTAATAGAAGCATGAAAAGCATCATATCCCTCTCCCAAACCATGCAAGATATAATTAACTAAATCATCTTTGGAAATTGGATTGAGTGTAGCAGCAAGAACCGGTTTTTTCTTTTTTTACATATTTCATCATTGAAAGGTAACCTTCAACCATTGTTTCGAATTGCCAAGGTAGCTGCATAACACGTGCTCGGAACTACGATACAAAAATACGTTCAAGTATGTACTAAGTTTCCCAGATTTATTCACTGACCACATACTTGATGTAGAGAAGAACCAACTTGTCCTTACTTCATATCACACACTCTGGATTTGCTGTAGGAGGAGGAAAGAAATTGTTAGTCGAGCTTGGCGTTCGTGGTTTAGACAACCATAAATTGAGAAGGAGCTATATTCATTCCTCCAACGATGAAACATCCCAATTAAATGTGTTTTTGTCTTCCATAAATAACAACTTCTTCCTATTAAGTTGGATCCATAAAGAGGCACTACACCAAAACAGGCTTTTAGCGGCGTCTTTAACGGCATTTGTTATTGAAACGCCGCTAAAGATCGATCATTAGCGGCATTTTATGGAAAACGCCGCTGAAAATAAGAATTAGCAGCGTTTTATAGAAAGCACCGCAAAAAACCTAAGCCGAACGACGTCGTTTACCGAGCTTTCGGGGATTTAGCGGCGTTTTTAATAAAGCGCCGCTAATGTTCAGGCCTTTAGCGACGTTTTTGAGAAAGCGCCGCAAAAAATCTAATCCCAACGACGCCGTTTTCTGAGCTTTCGAGTCATTAGTGGCGTTTTTGAAAAAGCGCCGCAAGAAAACCAAAGCACAACGACACCATTTCAGAGCTTTTCGGGGATTTAGCGGCGTTTCTAAAGAAGCGCCGCTAATGCAAGGATTTAGCGGCGTTTTTGGAATAGCGCCGCAAAAAAAAACTAAGCCCAACGGCACCGTTTTTTGTGCTTTCAGGATTTAGCGGCGTTTTTTTAAAAGCGCCGCTAATGCTCAGCGCTTTAGCGGCGTTTTTAAAAAAGCACCACAAGAAAACCTAAGCCCAATGACACTGTTTCTTAGCCTTTCGGGGATTTAGCGGCGTTTTAGGTGTAGCGCCGCAAAAAAAACTAAGCCCAACGGTGCCATTTTCTGTGCTTTCGGGGATTTAGCGGTGTTTTTAGGAAAGCGCCGCTAATGCTTAGGGATTTAAAATAATTTAAAATATTTCTTAAAAATGGAAAAATTAAAAAACTATTATTTAAAATATTTTTAAAGTTTTTTGGATACATTACTAATTTTTTTAGTTTATATATTAAATAATTTCTTATATAATCGTAAAAGAGGTAATATTAATTTTAAAATATTGAATTAATTATCATTATAGTATATGGTTTAGAGTTTAAGGAGTAGGTCGGGTATGGATTTAGGATTTGGGATTTAATGTTTAAGGGTTAGGGTTATGCTTTAGGGGTTAGGAGGATTTAGGGGTTAAGGGTTAGGGGTTTAGGGTTTCAACGGTAAGGTTAGAGTTTAAGTTTAGATTAATTAGTTTTATTAATTTTTATATCAAATATGTTCTTATATATTTCTAAAATAGATAATAATAAATTTAATATATTTAAATTATGAGTATATAGTTTATATTATTTAAGAGATATATAATAGATAGATGATCACTTTATGCATGTAGATTGATACATGTATCAAATACTTTTAAATATTACTTAAAATTTTAATATTTATTTACGTAAAATTTAAATAGTAAAATTATATAATAAAATTTTTAGGGGTTATGCTTTAGGGGTTAGGGTTTATGCTTTAAGGGTTAAGGAGGATTTAGGGGTTATGGGTTAGGGATTTGGGATTTAGGGGTTATTAATTTTCATATTAAATACTTTTAAATATTACTTAAAATTTTAATAATTATTTATGTAAAATTTAAATAGTAAAATTATATAATAAAATTTTTAGGGGTTATGCTTTAGGGGTTAGAGAGATTTAGAGGTTAGGGTTTATGCTTTAAGGGTTAAGGTGGATTTAGGGGTTATGGGTTAGGGATTTGGGATTTAGGGGTTATTAATTTTTATATTAAATACTTTTAAATATTACTTAAAATTTTAATAATTATTTATGTAAAATTTAAATTAAATATACAAGAGATAAATAAATAAATAATAAAATTTATTCAAATTTTAGCAAATATTTATTGCATTTTTATTTGTGGCGTTTTTCGAAAAACGTCGTAAATTATCTTTAAACTGGAAAACGGCGTCGTTTCAGTTAATCATTTGTGGCATTTTTTATGAAAACGCCAGAAAATTTACTTATATTTTAATAAAACGGCACCGTCTCTTTCTGTACTTGAAATTTTAGTGGCGTTTTTTACTAAAACGCCGCAAATATGGATACAATAGTCGCAAATACTTATAAATAAAGTGAATATTTAGTGGCGTTTCTATGAAAAATGCCGCAAATAATATTTGAAAAATTGAATAAAACGGAGCCGTTTCATTGACGAGTTTAGTTGGCCCTCAAAATTTGTAAGATTTGTGGCGTTTTCTTTAAGCGCCGCTTAATGAAATGAATTGTACGCTGAACTGCGTAAAGGCTTCAATGATTTCTGCTGAAGGGTATATGTTATTTAAACATTAATATACACTAAATTATTATTTTTTACGTATAATTTTTTAGAGTACATTATAAATATTACATACTTGTACATTAATATAAATATTCAGTGGTTGACCTGACACTTGCTTTTGTGACACCAAATTCAAAAAAATTACAAATACTTTTTTGTTTTTTACTTCTTATTATGTTATTAGGGTTCTAAGTGACACAAATGCTTAGTTTATTAACTCATTGTGGCATATATGTTATGATGAAACAAATTAATTGTGTTATTTACATTCGTTTATTAACTTAAAAATAGAGCATAAATTTAAAATTGTAATACATTATTTGAATAATATCAATAATTTATAAATTCGAATGTTGATAAAATTTAAATTATACACTCTTTAAGATTTATAAACTTTATTAAATTTTAACAATTAAAAATAATGTATTAAATCTATATCATATTTTTAAATAATATTATTGAAATAATATTAATAATGTCATAACAATGTATTGCTTAAAAATAATGTCATATGAATGTATCAAATTCATAAATCTATTAAAAATTTGAAAACTTATAAACTTATTAATATATATTTAAAAAGTGAATAATTAGTTGCGTTTTCCTGAAAAAATGCCACAAAATCTAAATATTAGTGACGTTTTGTCAATAAACGCTACAGATAATATAATAAAAATTGAACGAAACAACGCCGTTTTATTGACGAATTAAATATTAGTGGCGTTTTTTCTCAAAACGCCGTACAAGTTGTAAAATTAGTGGCGTTTCCTTGTAAGCGCCGTAAAAGTTGGAATAGAAAACGGGGTCGTTTTAAACATATATCAATTTTGGACTAAATCCCCGTTCCCAGCACCAAATCCCCTATCTGTCGAAATCCCTAATTCTTTTTTCTATCTGCGATTTCTTACATGCGATTCTTCAATTGAAAAGCTTCAGTGTTCCGTTGTTCGGTTTCTTGCAAACTTATAAGGATTATTTAGCTTCATTGTTTCGATTTCTTGCTAACTTACATAACCCACACAGAGAAGACGGAGAAGGTGGCCAGACATTCGGATTCTGTCGTCGGGGGAATCAGTATTTAAGGTTCGATTTCCCAATTCTGCGCATTTAAACATTGGGTTTTCTTGTCTTTGTTAATTTTTTTGTTTGTTATTTGTTGATGACCCTGAAATGTCTTGAAATCGTCTTCTCTGTGTATAGGGCTTTCGATCGTTTCATTTTTCTTCATCGTCGCGAAGGTACTGTAAAGCTTTCACTTCTTTTATACTGGGAATGCTTTCATTGGTTTCGAGTAAATGTTATGTTGTTGGTGACGACGGTTTGGAGTAAATGTTATGCTTTCATTTCTTTTCTGTTGGTGTCGATGAAATCATGTGCTTGCTTTTTTTAGATGAAATTTTGATGTGTAATTTAGGTTTTATTTTATTAATTGATAAAAAAAAATTGTTACAAGTTTATGATGATTACATTTCCAGGTAATGAATTTGATTTTAATGGATTTTTATGAGACTATGTTTCTCAATATTTTAATGACAGATTCCTTCAATTTAGGTTTTGAGGTTCGTAAGAGTAGTATAAAATCTCAAAAAAGAAATTCAAAAAATCATTCAAGAAATCAAAAAAGAAATCATGAATTTAGGTTTTGGATTTTAATTGGTTTTTGCAGCTAAGATGGTACCTTCTATTGGTTTTTGCTGCTAAGATGGTACCTTCTATTGATTTCTGCTGCTAAATGGCTAAGAGCTCATCCATACCATTGACTTTCTCATCATAATCTGGTTTGCACATTATGCATAATCTGGTTTTCCATATCATTTAAGCATATGAGTGTCTTTAAATCACTATTTTTAATTTAAGAATGTGAGTTAAAATATAATGTTGGGTTCTACTTTCATTTTCTGGTTTTTATCTTAAATTATAATGTTCTAACTATGACTCGTAATTGGATGTAAACTTATTCATAATCACATTTAGACTTTGCTTAAATCACAAATTGTACCTCATGTGTTCGGTTTTCTTTGTTGAAAATCAATTCTTTTACTTGGTAACAGTTCTTGTAGCTTAGAAAGGAATATGAACACAAAATTTTCCCTTTCTCTAGCATGTTTTTTCTGCAGCAGCTTCGTGCAAAAAACACAATTATATAATTAATTGAAAAGAACTATGAGTTTTTGAATAACATAGGACTATGAGTTTTGATTTTTTATTTCACATATGAAAAGAACTAATGTTATTAAAATTTAGTAATTTTTATGTAAAATTTGAAGGTTTTTATTTCACCAAAAGATTGCTATAAATAATTAATTTATTAAAGAGCATACCTTATAATTAATTTTTGTTATCATGTTATCATAAAAGACAAAATAAAATATAAAAAATATGTTTTCTATTAAAATTGACTATTAAAATAAAATGTTATTAGAGGATTATCATATCGTATGTTAAACTCATTTTTATATTGGCTATTGTGACCTAAGAGAACATGTGAGATGCTAGATTGAAGCAAATATATTAGGCATTGAAATATTCTTAATAATAATATTAATATTATATTAAATTTATTATTAAATATTATTAATAATTATATTAGTAATGTTATTAAATTATATATTATTTTATTAAATTGTATTTAACAATAATTATGTTAAAATATAATTAAATTATTTATTTTTATTTTTATTTTTATTTTTATTAAAATATAGTTAACAATAATCTTATTAAAATTTAATAACAATAACCTGACACTTGTACATTACAAAACTTACATAACCTACATAACTTACATAATACAAAACTTACATAACTTACATAACTTACATAATACAAAACTCACATAACTTAAATATCTTACACAACTTACATAACCTACATAATACATTTAACTTACAACTTACATAACATACATTACTTTGATAACTTACATAACTTACATAATACACAACTTACATAGCTTACTTAATACATAACTTACATAACTTATACACGTACATAACTTACATAATTTACTTAATACATAAATTATATCATATGATATACTCACATAACTCATTTATACTTACCATTGAACAACTTACCCTTGTAATTTCTGGTGAAAATCAGACTTCAAGAAATAAGAAATGGACCGGTCTTGGATGAATTTGTCAAGGGTAAGCGACAGTTATCGAAATGGAGTACAAACTTTTCTAAATTTTGCATTTCAATATGCAAGCTAAGAGAACATGATTCTTTGCCCGTGTAAGAAATGTGTCAACATAAACTGACATTATCGTGAAGTTGTATACGAGCATCTAATTGTTGATGGGTTTGTTTGGGGTTATAAACAATGGTTTTTTCATGGAGAATGTCCGCCTAGTACTTCCTCTTCAAAGATGGATGTATCTTATGATAGTACTGCTTACCATCAGTCTGTTAGAGGGGATGACATGGAAGGGATGTTGCGGGAAGCATTTAATATTCACAGTCATGGTTTACAGTCGTTCCCAGCCGACTTTGTGGCATCTGATGATTGTAATCTCGGTGGAAATGCTTTTACCGAACCCGGAAGAAGTGTACATCATGAAGAGCCGAATGGAGAAGCTGCAAAGTTCTACGCGCTACTTAATGACATGAACGAAGAACTGTATGAGGGATCAAAATTCTCAAAATTGTCTTTTTGTATTCGTCTTTTTCAGTTAAAATGTTTGGGAGGGTGTACCGGGAACTCTTTGACATTGCTGTTAGAGTTTTTGAGAGAAATGTTTCCGTTTGCAAAAATCCCTCAATCATGCAAAGATATGAAGAAAATGATAAAATATTTAGGTCTTGGGTACACCAAAATTCATAGTTGCCCGAATGACTGCATGTTGTATTGGGGCGATCGGAGAAACCAACAGTGCTGTCATATATGCGGCCAATCACGTTGGATAAATAGAAACACAGAAGATGGGAACGACGATGAAAATGTTGCACAACCAAGACAGAATCCGGTCAAGATTTTGCGGTATTTTCTATTGATACCAAGGCTTCAAAGGCTTTTCATGTCGTCGAAGACAGTGGAGTCTATGATGTGACACTATGATAGACGAACCGATGATGGGAAGATGAGGCATCCAACAGATTCTTTAGCTTGGAAATCATTTAACAATAAATTTCCAAGCTTTGCAAGCGATCCTAGGAGTGTGAGGCTTGGGCTAGCATCTAATGGATTTAATCTTTTCAAGATTATGAGCACTGCGTACAGTACTTGGCCAGTAGTGCTTGTTCCTTACAATCTGCCTCCGTATATTTGCATGAAGCAATCTTCCCTTATGTTATCTATGATTATCCCTGGAGAGAAAGGGCTTGGGAATGATATCGACATTTATTTACAGCCACTTATTGAAGAGTTAAAATAATTATGGGCTGGTGTCGAGACATACGATGTGCTGAGAAAGGAGAACTTTAATTTACGTGCAGCTTTGATGTGGACCATTAGTGACTTCCCGCTTATGCCAATTTATCCGGTTGGAGTACCAAGGGTCGTTATGCGTGTCCTTGTTGTGCTGCACAAACATGTTCGCAATGGTTGTACAATGGGAAGAAGTTCTCTTACATGGGGCATCGTCGGTGGTTACCGGAAAATCATAGATTTAGATTTTAGAGTTCTGTATTTGACGGTACTGAAGAGTTCAGAGAAGCTCCTTCGCAGACCAGTGGCTCTGAAATCTTGTTCATGTTGGAAGATATGAATTTCATTTATGGGAAGATGAACCAACCACCAAGCACGCAAAGAAATAGAAGATTAAATGATGAAGCTGATGATGACTCTGATGAAGAGGATGATCCTAATGAGGTGGAGTTGTGGAAAAAAAGAAGTATTTTTTTTAGTTGTCTTATTGGGAGCATCACCTTTTACGACACAATCTTGATGTTATGCACATTGAGAAAAATGTCTGCGAGAACATTGTGGGTACAATTTTGAATGTCGGCAGAAAATCAAAAGACAATCTTCAGAGTCGACTTGATTTAGTCCAAATGGGAATTCGGCCTGATCTTCATCCCAATCCACTTTCGAATGGGAAATATCAGTTGCCGCATTCTATTTTCTCAATGTCCAAGACGGAGAAAGAACTGTTTTGCATGATGTTGAAGGATATAAAGGTTCTAGATGCGTATGCATCAAATATATATCGATGTGTTAGTGTTAAAGATCGAAGATTATATTCGCTAAAATCATATGACTATCACATCTTGATGCAAGATTTACTGCCAGTTGCTCTACGATGTTGTATGTCGAAGAAGGTGACGTCTTGTATAATTGAACTATCCAATATAATGAAAGCCATTTGTGGCAAAGTGTTGGATGTTCAAGAACTTCAGAAGGTACAGGATCGGGCCGCTTTGCCTTTATGCAACATGGAGAAAATCATCCCACCTTCTTTCTTCACCATTATGGTTCACTTGATAATCCATCTCCCGCACGAAGCAATTCTTGGCGGACCCGTTTTCTATCGATGGATGTATCCCATAGAAAGGTGTTAATTAAAATTTTTAAAATTTTCCTTCATTCACCTCTATGCCTTTAGTTACAACTTTTGATAATGTTGTATATTGTGTTTAGGTTCCTATCCAAATTAAAGTCTTACTGCCGCAACAAGCGATATCCAGAAGGATCGATTGCTGAAGGCTACTTGGCAGAGGAATGTATGACCTTCTGCTCAAGATATTTGGAAGATGTTGAAACAAGGTTGAACAGACCAAATAGGAATGCTGGACTCACGGACCATAACTTAGCCGATACTTATCTATTCCAAAGTTTTGGAGAACCAATCGGTAAAGTTAAAATTGCAGAATTAGATCATTTATCGTGGGTACAAGCACATCGATATGTTCTGTTTCACCACGAATCATTGGAACCTTTACGAAAGTAAGTTCTATAAATTTGATAAATATTTATCAAACTAAAAATTGTTTATCTTCTAACAAAGTAAACATTTTTTAACATAGCGAGTACAAACAAATATTGAGATGTCGTTCGCGCTCCCGAAGAACACAAAATCAAGATATCAATAAGTTGTTTACAGAATCTTTTTATGAATGGTTAAGCCAAACGGTATGCAGTTGGAGCTTCCGCTTACAAATAATAATGTTTTCTCATAACATTTTTAATTACTCAGTTTACTTTCCATTCAATAGGTTTGGAGTGGGAAGAACGTAAACGACGAAGTTAAATGGCTCTCCCAAGGTCCAAATCGAGTGGTTAAAAGATATAGTACGTTCCTCATCAACGGATTCAGATTTCATACAAAATATCGCGAGAGGTTGAGGAGAACGCAAAATTGTGGAATAGTTGTTAATTCTGTAATTACAAGTTATGCTAGTGCTAGGGACAATAATCCTGTCGAGGGAAATGTGGAATATTTCGGACATCTTACTGACATAATTGAGTTGGATTACTACGGCAAATGGAAATTGTCTTATTTCGAGGTGATTGGGCCAATGTTAATACAGCTTGTGGAATTAAGTAAGATCAATTTGGTTTTACAATGCTGAACTTTGACCGATTGATTCACACAGGACAACAACTGATAGATGAGCCGTATGTACTCTCATCTCAAGTTAAACAAGTTTTTTACTCAAAAGATCCAACTGATGAGGGTTGGTACGTTGTACTCCGTAACATCCCTAGAGACTTGTTTGACATGGGCAGTGGAAGTAGAGATAACATCGACGACAGATCAGAAACTTTGCCCTTTCCAGAACAAAACTTAAACGATAATATCCCTAGTACTAGTGCACAATTTCAATGGGTTCGTCAGGATACGGATGAAGATATTTACGAATAATGATGTAGTAAGATTTTACGATTGTTTAATTATATGTAATATCATAATTTAAATCTTGGTCTTATTATATATTTTAACTATTTCATATGTGCTGTTATTGTTGTAATTAGTTATTAAGTTTTCAACTATTTTATGTGTATTGTAGATAAAATGCCTAGAAGAAAAATTCTAAGGGGAAGCATTGTTCAAAATGATCCAAACTCGACAGAAACAAATAGTACTGAACAACAGACAGCAATTGGATCTTCGAATGTTCCGATTACACCCAAGGATCCTACAGAAGTTCAAAGTAATTTTACATTTAATTTACATGCGTGTTGACTTATAATTGATTTATTTTTCAAATTCTTATATTATAATATACCATTTGTAACTGAAAATGGTGGGACGCGCAGAGGTCGAGGACGTACGCTGCTTAGAGAGTTATACGAGTTAGATCCAGTCGAGCGTGTCAAAGTTGGACGAAACAGTTTTGGTCAGCCTGTTGGATCAGAAGCTCGACTTTTAGTAGGATACATGAGCGTTTTAGCACGAAATGCGAATATGTTGCCTATCAACTACGAGTCATGGAATCAAATGTCCGATAGCAACAAAAACCAAGCCCTCGATAATATTAAGGTAACAAAATGTTAATGTCATCTATAATGCTTGGGAAATAGTTTCATTTATATTTACTTTATTAACTTGTGTTTTTTGTAGGCGAGGGTTGCTTTAGAGGTCTCGGGTGCTTATGTAAAGAAGGCATTGGGAAAAAGATGGAGAGACAATAAAAGTACTTTGAAGAAAAATTATTATTAGACAAAAACAACCTTCGATGAGAAATTGCAAAATGTCCCGCCGGGTATGTTGAGGTACTAATGGGAAGATGCAGTTAGATTTTGCATTCGAAGAAAGACGAGGTATGACGTACTTCCAAACTATTGTAATTATTTTGGTTTATAGTATTTACTATTTACGTACTAAAAATTTCATAACGTAGGATCGTGAACAAGTTGGAAAAAGCAGCAGGCAGAAACAAAAATTCACTCACACAGCCGGGTCGAGAAGTTTTGCATGTATAGCTGAGGCGGAGGTATTTTTAATTTTTAATATTGTCAAATATGTATAACTTTCCATTAAATAATATTTTTACTACTATATTGTAGGAACTGTCGTCCGGTCAAAAAGTTGGACGCCTTCAACTTTTTGAAATTACACATAGGAAGAAAGATGGATCTCCCAGGACTCCTGAAGCTGGTGAAATAATGGTACATTTACTTAATACGATTTGACTTGTTTTAGTTATTTATAGTGTTTATTTTCTAATGGTTTAATTCATTGCTTGTAATACGACTATTGTTATGTTGCATATGTTTTTTAATATATATTGCGTTCCTAACTATGTGATTTATTTATTAGGAAAAACTAAAGGATAAAAAGGCGGAGTACGAAGCGATTGCTTCTAGTGATAGTTCTGTTCATCTTGAAGACATTGATAACTGGATTATTACTGAAGTTTTGGGTCCTGAAAGGTATGGTCGGATTCGATTTCAAGGATCTTTTGTTAGCCCAACCCAATATTTTGGATCCAGCTCGCAGTAATACATGGCTTCGGGGAGTCAGGCTCAAGCTGAAGTTTAGAGGTTAAAAGACCAAATGGCTCAGATGCAAGCGACCACAGTTGAGGTTCAAAGGAAATATGAAGAACTCCAGCTACAACTTAAAGCAGAGGCGGCAGCGAGGGAAGCAGTGACTGCAGCGAGGGAAGCAAAAGCTGCAGCGAGAGAAGCAAAGCAGAGCAAAAAGTACGATGAACTCCAGCAGCAGCTTCAGACTATGATGAAGATGTTTCAGTCGCAACTTCCACCGTCATAGTGTATTGCATAAATATTTTTATTATTTTAACATTTAACATTTTTGCAAAAATAATATGAATTCACTTTTATTTATTGATATTAATATTATTTTATTCGCTTGATTTGAAATATTATATAAATTTATTGCTTTTGGCTAGTTTAGATCTGGTTGCTCTTGATTTGTTGCTACAGGAGGGCTAAAAAATGAAAAATTTAATATAAAAATCCCCAAAATAATGGCGTTTTTGTATAAAAGTGCCGACGCTTAGAAAAAAACGCCGTTAAAGACCATGTTCTTTAGAGGCGCTTAAACAAAAACGCCGCTAAAAACCATGTTCTTTAGCGGCGGCGTTTTTGTTTGTAAACGCTGCAAACGTTTGCGACGTTTTCGTTAACGGCCTTTTTTGCGTTGAAAAGCGCCGCTAAAGGCCTAAAAAAACCCCGCTAAAGACCTGTTTTGGTGTAGTGAGGAAGAAAAAAGGCTGAATTTTGACTGATGGCTACTCCTCGTGCAGCATATAAAAGGCTAATAGAGTAAATATGGCTCTACACCAGTAACATCTATTACTGGTAGAATTAAAGTAGGTTTTTAGAATTGTATTGGTGTTTAAACTAATTAAATTACGAATTCTTTGTTCAACTAGTTTATCTTGAATAAATTTTTAAAAAAAATTATAACTATTAAAAATAGAAAAACCGGTTTAATCTCATATTCAATTGATTTTTAATTCGATCCAATCAATCCATACCGACTCGTGGCAGTTTAACCCATTATTTCCAATCTAACCAATCTAATTCTCAAAATAATGACTATAAAAAACGGAAACAAACAAATTCAAACTAGATACGGTATTGATTTAGCTATTTAAAATAACTGAAACTAAACATCTCACTCATTCAAAAATTCTCAGATATCTTCACCACTAAATCAAATTCCAATTTGTGGATGGCGACAGCCAATAGCCAACATGTTATCAAATTGTCATTGACTGCTACAGCTGACTTTTGGGTTCCAGCAACAACTTAGGATTACCCACGTGGCAGTAGCCAAATGGGGAATTCATGATAGCAAATGGTTTTATATATTTTTAATTGGATTTGAATATTCTCTGAATCATACAAATGATTCTATACTACCCGTTGAATATTCCACCTCAGTAAACTAATAAAAAAAATAATGCTAAAATAATCATTTGGCCGAAACCCAGTTCATACACAAAGGAGTATCCTTGCATTTTTGTCAAAGGTGAAGTTTGATTATAGAACACGGCACCCCGCATCCATACAAACAAAATTAAAATGCCTTTTTCATAATTGTTATTAAAATATAAAGAGAGATGATTTAATCCACTGTTATTGGTTTTTAAAATTCCACTAACACTAAAAACTAATCTAGTTAACTGCAGGGGGTATTTAATAATTAAGGCAACCAACTATCAACCGATAGAATTGAAGCCGCACTGATTTGATTTGTAGCCAAAGGTCTTGAAAATTTGTAAAACGTGGTCTATCATTTTAAGTCATGTTGTATGCTATGTTCACTTTCTTCACGCCATGATTGTGCCTCCCCTTTTCTTCTTCCTCCAATTTAGGACTCAGAAAAAAAAGACGAGGCCACACTGGACTTTTTATAGCAATAAACAAAAAGTCTTAACGAAGAATCTCCGACCAAGTCAATCAACGCCCTTTAAGTTCCAAACTGTGGGCCCCCACTTCCATCACCGCCTAAGTCAAATGATTTTTTACATTAAATTTTATTTTAAGGTAAATTACAGTATTGGTCACTCAATTCTGGATTATTTTCTTTTTCTATCACTCAATTATAAAAATTATAAAATGATGATTCAATTTTTTTGAATTTATCCTTTTTGGTCACTAACAGTTAAATCTTTGACGGGTATCCAACGTGGCCATTTAATCAAAGGTTCCACATAAGAAACGCTGCATTTTGGTTTCATTTTTTTCTTGTTCTAATGTTTTCAAAATAGAATTTAATTGAAATAAAAATTTAAACCTAACTAAAAGTGTATTGACACAAATGAAGCATCTGTTCATTTTTTTTCTTTTGTTCCATATAGGGTTTTTTACTGGAAAATCTGACTTGTGGTGCAACTAGCAATGGATCGCAGAGGGCCTTCTATTCAACACGGTAAGAAGTTTTTTTATTTGCATTGTTCCAAAAATTGTATTTTGTTTTTTTTAAATTTTGGGGAATGTGTTAGGGTTTTGGTTTTCCTCCCTTCCTCTTCTTTGTTTTCTTGCTTAAAATCTTCATTGGTTCATTTTAGGGTTTGATGAAGAAGAAGAAAACTATTTCAAATGTTTTAGGGTGAAAATGGGATTTGGAGGTTGTATATATAAAAGGTTTTTATAAAATATTGTTATAGTACAAAGACATGGAAATTTTATGTTTCTTACGTGGAATCTAGCTGGCAATTAACATTTGATTTAACAACCACGTTAGATCTTTTGTTAAGGATTTAACCGCCAGTGAGAAAAAAAATTCAAAAAGTTGAGTGATGGTTTCATAATTTTTTGTAGTTGGGTGACAAAAAAGAAATTAATCCATAATTGGGTGACCATGACTGTAGTTTGCCAAAAACCTTAACTTTTACTCTTTTATTGTAGTACACACAATTATCATCACTCTGGTTTTCATGCCATCAGCCGCTAGACTTGAAATGCATTTCATGCCAACCTCTCCCTTTCACTGCATTCAAGTCCAATTTCTTTTTCAAGGTTAAGTAATGGTTAAAGAATGAGACTCGGCGCAAGGCCGTTGTACTGATGATCTTTAAGGTTGCCTTTTCACCCTCGGGAAGCAATTCCTCGCAGTAAACAATCCTCCAAGTCACAGTTTCTACAACCCCCAATACGTACATCTCTGAAATTTCCAATATGTTGTTTTTAATGCATAAATATCAAAATATTATTCCCACACATATGATGAAATCCGAAAACAACAACATTATGCTATAAGAAATTAACACCATTACAAGTATAGTACCGGACTCGGCACTATATAAGTAGTAGTACACTTTCTGTCAAAAATGAGCAAAGGCCAAAACTTAATTCACCTGCATAAGGATACACTACTCTCTCTCTCTCTCTCTCTCTCTCTCTCTCTCCCTCTCTCTCTCTCTCTCTCTCTTTTGTTCTAAAACATAATTCAACTCTATCCAGGGCCAACCATTAAGAGATGGAAATATCCAGTACTATTACTGAAACTGAGCCTCAGAAGTTTGCTCTTCCAGTGGATTCCGAACATAAGGCGACTGAGTTTCATTTGTTCTCGGCGGCTGCACCGCACATGCGAGCGTTTCACCTCTCCTGGATCTCATTCTTTTCCTGTTTTGTATCCACTTTTGCTGCTCCACCCCTCCTCCCTATCATACGTGACAACTTAAACCTCACAGCAACTGACATTGGCAATGCAGGGGTTGCATCTGTCTCTGGTGCAGTCTTTGCCCGGATTGCCATGGGAACTGCTTGTGACTTATTCGGACCACGTCTTGCATCAGCATCCCTCATCCTCCTCACTGCGCCTGCTGTTTACTTCACCTCCATCGCCTCCTCGCCCATTTCCTTCCTTCTCGTCCGTTTTTTCACAGGCTTCTCCCTTGCCACTTTTGTGTCGGCACAATTCTGGATGAGCTCCATGTTTTCAGGTCCGGTAGTCGGTACCGCTAACGGTGTAGCAGCCGGCTGGGGCAACCTCGGAGGCGGAGCCACACAGCTTATCATGCCCCTTGTTTTTTCTCTTATCCGTGACATTGGTGCGGTCAAATTCACAGCTTGGCGAATTGCTTTCTTCATTCCTGCTCTGTTCCAGACATTATCAGCTTTTGCCATTCTGATCTTTGGCCAGGATTTGCCAGATGGGAATTACCAAAGGCTGCAAAATTCAGGGAATAAACAGAAAGATAAATTCTCTCGCGTGTTCTACCATGGGATCACAAATTACAGAGGATGGATCTTGGCCTTGACTTATGGATATTGTTTCGGGGTGGAGTTGACAGTGGACAACATCATTGCCGAGTACTTTTACGACCGGTTCAATCTGAAACTCCATACAGCAGGAATTATTGCGGCAAGCTTTGGGTTAGCAAATCTAGTTTCACGACCTGCAGGAGGTGTGCTGTCTGATATGATGGCGAAGAGGTTTGGAATGAGGGGTAGGCTTTGGGCCTTATGGGCGGTGCAGACCTTGGGAGGGGTATTCTGCATCATTCTGGGGCAGGTTGGATCATTGACCGCATCTATCGTAGTCATGATTGTTTTCTCAGTCTTTGTTCAAGCGGCATGTGGTCTTACATTTGGAGTGGTTCCCTTTGTTTCCCGAAGGTAAGGTTTCCACAGTTTGCCTAGTACACTATAATTTCCATTTGTTTGGTGGTAATGATAGCATGGATTACATTTGCCTCAGGTCATTGGGTGTCATATCTGGGATGACAGGAGGAGGTGGAAATGTGGGTGCAGTGCTGACTCAATTAATTTTCTTCAAAGGCTCCAAATATTCTAAAGAAACTGGAATAACTCTGATGGGTATCATGATCGTATGCTGCACCCTCCCAATATTTCTCATATATTTCCCACAATGGGGTGGGATGTTTTGTGGTCCATCTTTGGAAAAGATTGCCACAGAAGAAGACTATTACTTGTCTGAATGGAGTTCAAAAGAGCAAGGCAAAGGTCTACATCAGGCAAGCTTGAAGTTTGCTGATAACAGCAGAAGTGAAAGAGGAAGAAGGGTGCACTCTCAAACTTTGTCCTCTAATGCTACTCCATCGGCAAATGTTTAGCCACTCCCACAAGTTTTCCCAATATATTTTTATTTTAGAAGTACTTTTGTCTATATTTCTTATCATGAGCCGCTTAAGTGTCGCAAGTATAGACATTTCCGTAGTTATTCATGTCATATTGGCCTCAATTAGGGGAAAGGCTTATAGTTTGAGATTCCAACCTCAAACCTACTCAATACTGTGTTCTAATAAAATCCCATAGTATCTGTATGTACCAGTTGTCTTCTTCTTTTCACTTCCTTTTTTGTCCTTTTGCTTTGGGAACATGAGTTTGAAGTTTTATATCTGAATTTCGTTTAGTATATTATTTGTCAACAACATTTGTATGTATAAAAATTTCAATTTCACGTCCACACGAATTAAACTTCACAAATATAGTTGAAATAATGATTCATTATTGAGGAGAAAAGTGTAAGAATATTCATGCAACCCCAAGGAAACAACAACAGATAATTCTTCCTAACGGTTTAACTTAAAGGCCTTCCGTAATTTCTACATCTTATTCCTTATTGGCAACCTTGCCATGTTAGATAATAATATTATACCATTTAGAAAATTTAATAAGCTTCAAATTATAACCATAGTTGTGCTTTAAAGATATAATTTTTGTATCTAAAATCATTCTATAAAGACATCATTTTTATATTAATATTTTTAGAGGCATGACAAATGTTAAACAACATTTTTTGAAGCCTTTGAGTTTGGAAAAAGCATTTTTCCAATCAAATAAGGGTTTGATAATGTTAAAAACTATAAAGGATTGAGTTCAAATCTTATTATTTGTATTTATGTTCCTATTTTTCTATATAAAAGAAATGAAATGAGAAAAATATAATTAAAATAATATAATTTACTTTGTAAAAGTTAGGGTATAAATCCTATTATAAGTTGGTTCTTGGTTAACTCATGACACTAAACTTAGTAAATGGTTTAATATTAGTAGAGATACCCAACTAAGTTGATGTCCAGATGACTTATGACACCAATGGTTTAATATTAGTGGAGACTTATATGGAGTATACAATAATTTCCCTATTGAAATTCATTTCAAATATATAAAATTATATATTTTAATTTATAATGATTATTTAATATTTTAAATATAGTTTATATAATAACTTAAATTTTAGAAAAAAATTATATTAATTACTTAAAAAGTATATAAATTTATATTAAAATATTATTAATGAGTTATAATAAGTTATTTTATTATATTTTATTAAAACATCATAATATTAACGAATTTAAATATATAATTTTATTTATAATATCATATCTAAAATAATATTTTTTTTCACCGCATTTTATTAAAGTTTTAAGTAAAGTGTTTCGCATACCTCAAAACCCTTTCATTTTTCTAATAATTAAGACTTCAATGAAATTTCAACTTAAAGCTGAAATGATGGATGCTTTTAAGATGGAGGTTGAACCAAAAATTATTTTATGATTACAATTTGAAAGTGTCGTTCAGTTTTTGGTTAGCCAAACTTTATTGCAAATTAAAAGTTTTGTTCATGTTATTGGAGATGTAGTTTACTAATTCATAATTTTAGAAAATTCCACTAAAATGAATACAAAATTTTGGCTAATTTTAAATACAATATCAATAGATTGAATTTTATTTATTTTAAGAATAGGGTGGCAAGATGAATTTAAAAAAGGGTTAATCCATTAATTTATATATTTGTATTTAGTTAGTATCTAATATTTTTTTTTATTTAATTGGTACCTGAACTTGAATTACATCATCTAAGTTGGTAAGTGCGTACTAACACTGTTAGTTTATCTAATGTGACACTGATAGTCAATCTAAAGATGACATGCGATGGCCTCTCAGTATACCATGAAAAACATAAATTAAAAAAATACCTTTATATATATATATATAAATTAATAAACAAATATATATTTTTCTTTGATGTATTTTTAGTAATTTAATATATTTTATTTCTTTTATAAAATATTATGTTATTCTTGTTTTGAAAAATATATAAAATATAAAAATCCTATAATATTTTGAAAAATATATTATATACATTTATCAAAAATTAAAAATTAAAAATTTATATAAAAGAACTAAAAATTTATAGATTTATAAAAGAATTAAAATGTAGTCTAGAAAAAATCTGGACACTAATTTGTCTAAGTTTATTATTGATGTAAAAACAAAATAATCGTATAAATAACATGATATTTTATTAAAAAAATATATGTGTATTAGAGTTTTGTAAATTAGAAGCTAAAATCTTATTAGTTGAAATGGTTTTAGTATAGCTTGAAGAACAGAAGTTATGAATAGAGAAAAATGTTACCCTGGGCTGGGGAGATCAAAAGCCCATTGGAAAATTTTCCCAAGATGTACAGATTCAACGAGTCCAAGGGGAGGAAGACAGACAAGATCTGGTAGATGCTGCTCCTGCTATTTTGATTAATTGTGTATTTGGAATAAATAGAGTTGATTTAAGCATTTTAAAATAATTTAATCTATCTTAATTAATCATCCTTTAACTGCTATATGCCATAAAATATGAATTTGGAATCTTTGGAGTTAATTGGGTAATTTAGGTGTTTTAAAATAATTTAATTAAAATTTTAAATTTTAGCATTATATTAATAAAATAAAAATATTCCATAAGCTATTATTTAGTAACATTATTATTTTTAATTGTATTTTTCTAATTTTTTTACTGTACATATATATTCATTTTTTTAAAAATTACACAATTTTGCCGATTGAGTCTTAACTCAATTGGTATCGGCATTATTGTCAGTGCAGGAGGACATGGGTTCAAATGCGTTGAAGCACATTATCCTCCTATTTAAGGGTTAAGAAATGTTATGAGTAGTTCTACGGTTGTATAAAATAATAGATATAATAAAAACCTATAGGGAGATTAATGTTAAAAAAGTTACACAATTTTAAATAAATTTAATACTATCATTAGGTATATTTGCATACTATAATTGAATATGCCATTGCCTATAGGGTTTTTATAATTGAATTTATTATTTAAAAATTATCTTTATTTTCCTTTTTATTATTTAATTGCAGGTAAAAAAAATAAGAAATTTTTATAAAATTTAAATTTTATTTTGTTTATCATAACAACATAAACTACTTAAAATGGAAAACAAAAACATATATAAATTGAAAGATACATTATACAAATATTTATTTTTGATAGAATGGTAGGTATGATTTTTGTAATATAAGTATATTTTTGGCAACATTTAATAAAGTAAATTCATACAATCAAAGAAACAACAAATTGTTAAACTTTATTATTATTATTATTATTATTATTATTATTATTTCATTTTAAGTTAATTTTAAATATTATGAAATATTAACAAATTAATATAAATGGTAACTTAATTAAGTTTTTGCAAATGGAAATCTTTTAACTATGTAAATCATATAACTCCTTTATATAGTAATTTATTAAAAAGTTTTAAATTGTAAAATATGTATCTCTCTCACAAAATCTCTTTGATCACCCATTTTTCAAAATTTTAAAATTTGAAAACTTAAGTATTAAGTATAAAGTGAGCTACATTATTTAGCTTATGATTTTTATATTTAAGAATAAAAATATATTTATATATATAATTATTAAAAGGACAAACTAAAAAAATAGTCACTTTTGTTTGCCTTAAATTACATTTTAGTCACTTATGTTTGAAATGTTATGTTTTAAGGTCAGTTCTTCATTGCTTTTGAGAAGTGCTGTGGAAAAGTGCTTTTGAAAAATTTGAGTGTTTGGTATTGCTGTTAAAAAGTACTTTTGAAGAATAAAATATCCATTTTAGACATGATATTATAAAGTAACAAATATGTATTTATAATGTTCAAATTAGTTAATATTATGATATTTTAGCAAAAATATAAAAAATAATTTATTATAACTTATTGTTAATATTTTAATATATAATATTAATTTAAATATTTCTAAGTAATTAATATTAATTATTTATTAAATTTAATTAGAATATATAAACTATATTTAAATATAATAATTAAATATTTGTAATTAGATATTGACGCAATTGTATTATTATAAAAATTATTTTTTATTTTTAATTAATACTTTTAACACATTTGTATTATTTTATTTTAAAATGTATTTGAATATATAACTCATATTAGATATTAACATAACATAGAAAATATAAATCTAACAAATTAAAATATTACATATATTTGGATTAAAGTTTTAAAAAGGGATAATATTTATATATCAAATATTAAGTAACTCGCCTTACTTTTGTAAGATTTGGCATTTCCATAGTTTCAGTAAGTTCCTTTGAAGGAAAAATTGAAGTAGAAAACCTGCGTATGATGCCAGTTCTGTCCGCAGGACTTCCAGTGGAGGACTTGTTTGGTGATGAAACAACACTAGAACCGTCATCCATGCTTCTCCAACATGTGCTAGAATTCTTGCTAATGCTTCTCTGGCTACTTGAAGAGCTATCAATGGTGCTACTATCTATCTCTTCACTATCAGTCAATGTGGTATATGACCAAGTGCTGCTCGTGTCGGGGTATTGTGTAATTATCTTGCTAGTTTTCTGGTCTGAAGCCTTCTGAACTTCCTTTTTCCGATGTCTTTCTTGATGATGTTTGATATTCTTTGATTTCAGCCCTCAAGCAAACATTAAGCCAACGTGGGTACACTGGTTCCTCAACCATGTCAAATCTACTCTTCTGCAGTATGTTAACTTCGTTTGCAAGGTCCCCATTGGCCTGCCTCAGTTCACTAATCTTGCCAATAGTCTTATTCTGTAACAGCACCATTTAAGAAGCAAACCTTTCAGATTCAATCAATAATGTGTTCTGGTAGGTGCATCACAATTCAGTGTGAACTCAATATAGAATCATAATACAGGCATATATATGTACTCATGTATGAACATAAAACAGGTAAGCCCTTTTTTTCATATATTTGGAGGTTCATACTTGTGCTCATGTTTGAATATGTACTAGAGACAATATTTCGGAACCGAAAAGAGTCTATATACACCCTAGTGCTAAGTGTAAACAATTTTATTATCCCAATTCGGGATTTTAGAGCCACATGAGAACAAGCCGATTAGCAGTCACTTGCGCAAACACTGAAACTTGCAGATAGCAAGAAAAAGAAATCCAAAATTAAATTAACCAGTGTCATGTCAGAAAGTGCAGATAGTTTAGCATGAGCAGCATTTAACTTGACAAAAATTTCCCTCTTTTCAAGCTCAAGTTCTTTGTTTCTCCTCCTCTTTTTAATAACTTTTAATTCAATATTTTTAATATCTTCAAGCTTGTTCTTAACCAAAGCATCTCCAGTAGAGGTCTCAATGGCTGTAAATCCGGATAATTGCTCTTCAAGCAAAATTATCTGCCCCTTTATCTGGCTACCATTGCCATTTTTCCTCTGCAATTCCTCTATCAACTGCTTTGCCATGTCTAGCTACTTCACTTCCATGTTACCCTGCCTTATAATTTCTTGAAGATCCTTTATCTCAGCTTTAAGTGCAGCAATTATGAAATTGAGCTTGCCAATTTCTGCAGTTTTGCCAGTTAAATCCTTCTGCAAATAAGCAATGCATGACAACTTCTCTTTTAGACTATGCAACTCAAGCAGTTTCCTTTCAAGGGTTAATCTCCTGCTCTCCAACTCATTAATGGGATTCTGTGAATGCTCTATTTGTGTGAATGCTCTCCAACTTATCAAATTCCAATAAACTTTAGATACTAAAGCAGATATTTCAACTGCATCTTACTTTAGTTCAAGGGGCCCAACATGAACTCTAAGATCATTGTACTAGTCAGTTTTACTACCTATTCGAACCTGTTTATTCTAAAAATTTAACTCAAAGAATAGATGCATTAAGCCTCTAGCAAATAAAGAAACATAAGTAATTAACTAATAAATATCCCAATTACCGACCAAAATCCCATTCCTTAGAACCTCCCCTAAACCCTTTTTGACCTAAAGAATCTGGCCAATGCTATCTTCTTAAAGATCCAGCACTTCAAAGTTCTATCCAATCTTCAAGCAATGCCTTGAACATAAGTTCAAAACTGGCCTCAGCATACTGCATATCTCATAAGAACACACCCCCAACAAAAAAAATATATCCAACCTAATCCTCAGGAAAGATACCCTAAATCAATCCCAGACGAAAATCAATCCCAGACAAACAAAAATATACAGAAGAAGAGAAGAAGAGAAGAAAAAGATAAACTCACCGGCAGAGGGCAGAGGAACAAAGAATCAGCAGAGGGCAGAACAAACCAGCAGAGGGCAGAGATGAGGGCAAAGAACCAGCGTAGCAGAGAGCAGAGAAACAAAGAACCAGCAGAGAGCAGAGAGCAAAGAAGGGCGTTCATGTAGCTAAAAAAGTAAAAAAACCAGCCCAAAAGCACTTTTTGGCTGAAAAGCTAAAAAATTTTACTTCTTGGTCTGCCCAAAAGCACTTCTAATAAGCTGAGAATTTGCTACTAAATGAAGGCTGTTATTCATTGCTTTCCAAAGAAAAATACTTTTCCAGGTAAAAGCCTATCTCTTAAACGATGGAGAACATTAGTCAGTTGCGTTATCGTTTTGTTACGAAGTGGTCACTCTACCGCTAAGATCCGTTACCTCCCTAACAGCAGTCCTACATGGTAGTCCAAATAGATTTTAAATGTCAACTTGGATGTCCTACGTAACAATCCAAATTAAATTTATTTAATTAAAAACTTATTTTCATCCCAATAACTAGATATCCAAGTTGACATTTAAAATCCATTTAGACTGTCACGTAGGATTGTCGTTAAGGAGGTAATAGAGTTTAACGGTAGAGTAACCACTTCGTAATAAAACGATAACATAAGTGACTAAAATATAACATTTCTAACATGAGTGACCAAAATGTAATATGAGTCAAACAAAAGTGACTATTTTTTAAGTTTACCCTTATTAAAAATCACCTGTGAGGTTATATTCCTAATTTTAAAAATATTATTAAATTGATATGGCCAACAGAAAAGTTTGAAAGACGTGTGAAACCACTCTATTTTTTCATTGCTTGAAAATTGAATAAAAGAAATTCAAATTTCTATGTAGATATTGCTTTTATTATTATTATTAGAAATCTCTACAGTTTTAGAATCTATTACGTTTGGTTGATTGTAATGGAATAGGGCTATAATTAAATAGAGGTGTAATGGAATAGAGTTGTTAGGGTATGCAATGGGTAAAACTAATTTAACTGACTGGTTAACCGAATTAATTCGATTGGAGTCGGTTAATAATTTTTTGAAAGTTTGATTAATGATTAATGCAATTTGAAGTCGGTTAATTAGCCGAAATTAATAAATAATATTATAATATATAAATATTAGCCCACTGCCCATCCAGACCCAGGCCCCAACCACCGGCCCACCCCCAACACTTCTAAGTCCTACCCAATATAAATCCTATCTAATATATATAAACTCAACCTAACTCAATCTTAAAAACTAAAAATAATTTAATAATTTAATAAATAAAAATAAAAATCCTAAAACTAAAACTAAAACTCACACACAGAAATGAGAAATCCCTAACCTTCAAAATTCAAAATCCCTAATTTGAAATCTCCCAAAATCTTTACTGCGCCGTGAACCGTCTGGTGTCCATCATCGTTCGACATTTATCCGCCATCGGCCATCGCAGTGACACACGTTCACTCACCACCGTCGACACTCACTTCAGATTTTTAAGATGTGTTTTGTTAAAGATCTTTTCTTCAAGGCATTGTTACTATGACTCAAGTGGTGAAAAATCCAGCCACATCTTTAACTAAACTAAGAAATGGGTAAAATATGTTCCAATAGTAAAGGGTGCATGCTAATGTAAGGAAAAAGAAAACCAATAATAGTATGAGAGAAATGAAATTGAAGAGTTGAGATTCACTATAATTTCCCTTGTGCCCGCAACTTCATTTGGTTTCTCAAAAACTGTTCAATGCAATACTGTTTAGCATGAACTTTCTATGGCAAATGTTGGATTATGAAACTGGGTATTGCTTATTTCTCTTTCGCTTAATATATGCAATTTTGATTACATATATAAAGAAGAACCAAAGATGATAATCTGCAACATCTTGGGCATCATAGTTTAAGGAATTGAACTTGTTTAAGTTAGATACGGATCCTTGTTCAAGATTAGTAGTAGAAGGCCAAAGGTTTCGGTTTGGTCTTTCTTAAATCAGTTACGATAATAATAAGGTATAATTAATTTGGTTTATAAAATTAATCTTGAAGTTTTATAATGTAAAAAAAAAATTAAAGTATTAAAGAAAATATATTTAAAAGATTAGAAAGAGCGATGATCTAATGAATCAAAAGCAGTAGTATGGTCATGCTTTTGTTATTAGAGATCCCACTCCAAACTAATACAAAGCTTACCATTTTATCAAATGGAAGAAATACTTGTATCCCAAGTGAAATGAAGTTGCAGTTTGGACCCTTTTTGTCTTCTTTTGTTAATTATTATGATATCAAAATGCAGGGGCTCCTGGTTTAAGTTTAAACAGTGGTTGATATTGTTTTTCTTTCTAGATATCTAAAATTTTGAAAAGTTGAGAAAATTAATTAATGACCAAATAGCACAATGTTAAATATTTTTAGGTTAAATTATTCAAATGTTGCATTAATTATGCTCGTGATTTTGTCTTGGTCATTCAACTTTGCATTTATTTTAATATTATAAATGTTTTTTAATTTATTATGTAATTCGGTTATTTTTTAATGTGTTTTATACTTGATTTAACCAAAAATAAAATAAAATATATAAATTTCGAAATTTAATTAATCGAAAAAGTTTAGTTCGATTATTTTTTTTAAATTTCGGTTAATTTGGTTAACAATTAAGGGTTTAAAATGGTCGGTTAATTTGGTTAATGTTATTTCGGGTCGGTTAACCGATTGAACACTCCTAAAAGCTGTCATGGAATAGAGTTGTAATCAATAATTCAATTGTTTGGTTGAATGGAATAGAATAGAGCTGTAATAACATAAGGAAAAAGACTTAAATGTTGAATGGAATGGAATAGAGCTGTAATAGCATTCTTGTGTTTAAGTAGATGATTATTGTTATTATTATTAAATTTTAATAAGGTTATTATTAAATATATTTTAATAAAAATAAAAATAAATAATTTAATCATATTTTAACATAATTATTATTAAATACTATTTAATAAAATAAAATATAATTATTATTAAGATATGAATTAAAAAATCATAATATATAATATTATAAAAAATATATATAATCTACTTTATTATTTTTAAACTGCAATGCATATTTAATGTGTTAAAATATCATTAGCGAAACAAATAATTTAATTATCTTCTAAAATAAAAAAAAATATTAGAAGTACTAAATAGCTTGAGAATTATATTTTACATCCAAACATAATGTTCATATATTAACAAAAAGTTACATGATGTCATTAGCTTATATATCATAATCTATATGTTAAATTTTACAACATAAAAAAGTTACAACATTATAATGACATTCTATCATGTCATTATACCATACAAATATTACAGATACAAAAAGTTAACAAAACATCACCTACACAACCATAATTTTTAATGGTCAGAAAGAAATCTTCTCACCCATTTCAATCGCGCAGAAGAAGGTAGACTAAAGAAAACGAGCATTTGCGTTGGATGGTCTAGAATTTTGCTCAACAGGCAGTAGCGCACGTCCTCAATTAATCCTTTTACTTCACATAAGGTTAGATATAATTTTAGAGCACTTCTTGAATGACCATTTTTTACTTTTGTTGAATTAGCACTTCAGAGGCAATGCTCTTACTTATTTCAAGTCCAATGGTCCGTATGTTTTCCGTCAAAAACGTGGCAGCATCAATAAATGAAGCAGAAATTTGTTCACTTGCATCAGAATTTCTTTTTTCTTCTTTGAAAATGTGGAATCATCTTGGTTTCTAGATGATTGTGGTTGTGTAGTTGAGAGATCCATCTCATCCAAAGAAACATCAGCTTCACATTCATGGAAATCACTTCTTTCTTCATGAGTATTTGCAGTAGTTACATCATTAGAATCTATTTCTTCAATAATATTAACGGGTGTTTGAGTATCTTTCCCAGTGGTTCGATCTTTTGCATAGATGACAGTAAGTTGGTCATAATAAGGGAAACTGCAACATCTGAATTGACTGGCTTCTTTGTGACTCTATAAAGCTAGTTGAATGGAGTTCTATTCTTTTCTCTAGGGTTATGGCAAGATATGAAAAAAATAAAGGAAGATGATGATAGAATTCATCTTTGTTTTAGTTTAATTAAAACTTATTTAAGTAATTACAACTTTGCCTTTTTTAATTTCACTTGATATTTTAGCTAAAATAAAGCCAAAACCATCCACTCACCTCTATAATGGTGTAATTACCATTTAAGTACCTTCCTTTACTTATCAATTATCATCTTGAACCTTTGATTAATGAAACTCAACTTTTACAATTCAGTCCTTAATACTTAATTAACTATCAAAACGATAAAATTTCTTAACCAAACTTTAATACGACACTAATGACCTTATAAATATTATCTAATTAATATTTACGAATTGACACATCGGAGTTGTGGTCCTAAAACCACTATTTTTGACACTATTGAAAAACGGGCTGTTACAAAAGAAGCAAGGGAGGTTAGGACTGAGAGTGGCTATCGAGCTGAGTGAGAGCTTTTTTGAGGTGAGAAAATGGAAGGGTAAAATGGAATTCTTTAGCCACGAATCAACTATTCAGTAGAGATGAAACGGAATAGGAATGCCCCTATTCCTTGCATAAACTCGTAATGCAATAGACCCGTAATAGGCATTCTACTGAACCAAACAATGATTTGTGGTGGGCTCACGTAATTGAGTTGTAATGGCTATGCCATTACATTCAACCAAACATGATATTAGTGGTCTTTTAGCTAGTGGTATTATTATTTTGGAAACCTCTATAGCTTTACAATATATTAGTGGTCTTTTAGTGAATGGTGAGGTCACTCTCACAATTTTAGTATTGGATTGGTTATTTTCACATGTGTCTCAATAGAGACTGATTCTCCACATACAGTTTAGTTGAAGGTGAAATTGTACGTATGAGGAATAGTTCACCTAGTATGGTAATTAGTATTCGTACCGTTCAGATCAGGATGCACGACGAGACAATTAGGACACTGCCAAATGTCAAGCATGTGCCTAACTTAAAGAAAAATCTCATCTCCTTGGGAAATTTAGACTCGGACAATTGTAGAATTAACATCGAGTCCAGCGACATTAAGGTATCTCGTGGGGCTCTCGTTTCGATGAAAGGTAAAAATATTGACAATCTTTATGTTCTAGAATAATAAACGGTGACCGGTGAAATAGGACGCCCCTCGTTTGTTAAGAAGTCAAAGTCGACTCATTTGATGTAGGGACAACTTGGTCATTGGAGGGAAAAATGTATGATTGTTTCGTATAATAGAGATTCTCTTTTGGATGTAAGTTTTGAAAAGATAGGGCATTGTATTTGTGGAAATCAAAGACTAGAAGTCTTCCAACTTCTAAGCACAACTTCAAATCAGTTAATATCCTGCATAGTTTAAGATAGGCCGGTGGTGGGCTTTGGCAAAGAAGGCGTTGTGGAAATACGAGTCAAGGTGGAGATTTGTGGAGTATGCTTTGTATTTTTGGCCGAAACAGAGTTGACAACCTGACGAGGAAGAGGCATCATCTCGACGACGCAACCACTGACATCCCGACGAGAAGAGACGTCTTGTCCTGACGACGCGATGAAAGGTGTCTTGACGAGGTAGCAGCCACATCACAATGAGGCAACGTGTTATGCAATTTTCTAGGTTTTCTTCTTCCAATCACATTCAAATTATTTGACCTACGAATTTAGCGTATAAATAGACCTTTTTTCACCCTAGAAAGGTAACCAGTACACATTTAGGTATAAGCTTTTACAAACTTTCAGAGAAATTTGTGTTTACGTTTTGAGGGTTCTTATTTCAAGTTTCAGGATTTAATTTTATCTCCATCTTTGTACTCTTCGTTTTTGTCGTTATAGTGAAATTATCTTAACCCGTGGTTTTTTATCCTCTTTGGAGGGGTTTTTCACGTAAAATATTTGTATTCAATCTTTTCAATTTTTTTTGATATTTTACTTGTTCGTTGCTTAATCGGGTTTAACCCTAACAATATACTTATATTTAAACACATATAATTAAAGCTTGATAAATTTATATGTAAATTTGTGGTTTTGATAAATCCAAAAACTCATAACCCCCTAAACTAAATAAATTTGTGATTTTAATAAGCTTCATTCATGATCCTGCTAATAGCATTATCAATAAAGAACCCGATTTTTTCTATGAAACCTAACTTTATCTTTACCTAATTTGTTTGTAATAAAAGAAGTAATTTTTTGGGGTTTTGATTTTTCTAACTTGAATTTTAGGATTTTTTTTGTAATATTTTCAATTTTTAGACACATATATTTTTATAATTTATAATTTCTTTTATATTTTAAAAATTATATATTTTTTTATATATTTTCTTTTAATTTTTTAAATATTTTTATAAAAAATAGATTATGACATCATTAGTGTCATGCGCCACAACCTAAGAGTGCCATGTGTCCTATATTTAACACCGTTTACAAAAAAATACCAAAAACCTTAACGGAATGAAAATTCGTGTGTCAACTTGGGACAAAAAAAATCATAAGTACCAAATTGGGGAAAAGGTGTCAAGTTTGGGGGGGGCTAAATGCATATTTGAGCCTTATAATTATAATTAAATATAAACATATATAGTTATATAAATAATATTATATTTTGTACTTTTTCATAATATATAATTTATATTTAATTATACATGTTTAAGAATCAAATAGATAGAATGTATAAGTATCGAAGACTAAATATGTTATTATACCGGTTAGAGAAAGGCCAAATCATCAATTCAGTTAGCCATTTAGTGGAAAGTGACCAAAATAGAAATACACTAATTATGGGGTGACTAATTTTATAAATTACCCTAAATAATATGAGATGTGAAATGAAATGTGTAAAGTCTAAATTGATGTGTAGAAATATGTAAAAGTTATAGATATTTGGTACAGATAAAAGAATTTGATTCGAAGTTTGAAAAGGAGGGAGTAACTAACAATTAATTATGCTAAAAAATTAGCAATATGAAAGGAAAAACAAGGTTTAGATCCCTTCTGATATGGTTTCACTTCAAAATATTAGTCACCAATAGAGTAAAGAATAATATAGTTGAACAGTTATTTTGGTGAGCTAACATCATTTTGGATGCACGACACCGATGGCACCGTCTGGAGTGGATCAAGACAAAAAATCTAAATGTCCAAGTCAATCAATATCATAACGTCATGGACAATTTTGTCCCAAGACTCACCCTGCTAAAAGTTTCCTCATTTT
Source organism: Gossypium hirsutum (assembly GCF_007990345.1). NCBI lineage: Eukaryota > Viridiplantae > Streptophyta > Magnoliopsida > Malvales > Malvaceae > Gossypium > Gossypium hirsutum. Next base: position 47,419,704 of record NC_053448.1, on the reverse strand, counting down.
CATATCCGAAAATCTGAAACAAACACAGAGAGGTGGTCCCTTACCTTTTGTCTATTCTTCTCACTTTCTTCCACTGTAGACGCCTCACGCGTTTTCCCCTTCCTATTTCCCACAGTTGTGCCACGATGCTTTTGTAGTTGTACGCCGTCAGCTTTCTTCAACAATTGGCCTTCCTCTCTAACCCTTCTTTGTTTTTCTTTACTCTTTCCCCTTCTCTCAATCGCTCTTTCATCTACGAATGAATCAGCTTATTTTCTTCTTCTTCTTCTTCTTCTTTTTGTTTGGAAAACTTTGTCTCTGTGATCCAAGAGCTACTGAGGCTGCTTTGGTATGCACCAACACAACCGCTTCAATAACAGCGCGCGAATCCTTCGTGGCGAACTTCTTGGCGGTGATGGACAGCTTTACGCCGCTCATCGTTCGCCAGAGGTACGCCGCCGTTGTCAAAGGAAGCGGTGACACCAAAGTGTACGGCTTTGGCGAGTGCATGAAAGACCTTGATCAAGGAGACTGTAACATCTGCTTTGCTCAGAGCAAAGCGCAGATCATGAGATGTCTCCCGTTTCAGATAGGCACACGTGGAGGCAGGCTTTTCTACGATGGTTGTTATTTAAGGTACGATGATTATAACTTCTTTGACGAAAGTTTGAGTGAAACAGACCGAACTGTTTGTGCTACAAAGGATGTTGGCTTGAGTAACGAGACAGATTTTAGAGCAAATGTAATGCAGTTGGTAAGAAACTTGACCCTGGAAGCTCCAAAGAATGATGGATTCTTCGTAGGGTCTATGGGTAAAGGGAATAATGTGTCGGTTTATGGATTGGCTCAGTGCTGGGAATTGGTGAATGCGAGTGCTTGTGAAGATTGCTTGGTCAATGCGGTTTCTAGGATTAGTTCATGTCTTCCCAAGGAAGAAGGGAGGGTGCTGAATGCTGGTTGCTACTTGAGGTACTCAACCAATAAGTTTTATTACAATTCAACTGCTCCACCAGTTGGTGGGAATCGAGGTAGGTTCAAGTTTTTGTTTATGTTTCTTCCCCCTTTTCTTTAGCTTTAAATATTTTCATTGACACAATATATAATGTTACAATGTTCCTCAGCAAGAAGAAAATTAGCTATTATCCTGGCAACGACATTCTCCACTGTGGCTCTAGTACTGATCATTGCAACAGCGATTTTCTTTGTGAATAAGAAGCTTGTGAAGAAAAGACAAGGTATGGATCAATCCTTGTCATTAAAGATCTTGAAATGTCTCTATTTTTTTTTGGTTACCTTAATTGTGCAATATGAAATTCATTGGTTTTCCTTGGGCGTAGAGAGTAAGCAACTAGGAGCTTTATCACCCCTCCTGAACAAGTCCAAGTTGAATCTCTCATACGAATCTCTGGAAAAAGCTACGAATTACTTTAGCGACACCAACAAGCTGGGACAAGGAGGATCCGGTTCCGTTTATAAAGTATGTTGTTGTTACATGACGTTTTTCTTCTCTTAGCAGATGAGATAACCAAAGGTTATTCAAGGAACTAACAAGTTTTAAATTGCTCTGTCAAACAGGGAACTTTACCCAATGGAAAGGTTGTTGCTATAAAGAGACTCTTCTTTAATACAAGGCAATGGGTGGACCAATTTTTCAATGAAGTCAATTTAATCAGTGGCATAAATCACAAAAATCTCGTAAAGCTATTGGGATGCAGCTTTACAGGCCCGGAAAGCCTTCTTGTTTACGAATTTGTGTCAAACCAGAGCCTCCATGATTATCTCTTCGGTTGTTATTTACTAACCTCTTACTTAGCTAGAGTTGATTTAATATCTCTATGTAGGATCCTCTTGTTTACGAATCCATGAATTGGGTACAGTTAGAAAAGATGTTGAGCCACTAAGATGGGAGGAGCGATACAAGATCGTATTGGGTACCGCTGAGGGCTTGGCCTATCTGCACGAGGAATCCAAATTGAGGATCATACATAGAGACATAAAACCCGGCAATATTTTGCTTGATGAAGACCTCACCCCGAAAATTGCTGATTTTGGCCTTGTTAGACTTTTTCCGGAAGATAAGACTCACATCAGCACCGCCATCGCTGGCACTTTGTAAGTTGATGAATATTTGAAACGTTGCACATTACCGTAATTTGCATATTAGTAACCATGAATTCAATTACTTGGCATCTCTAGAGGTTACATGGCTCCAGAATACGCTGTTCGTGGCATGTTGACTCAAAAGGCTGACGTTTATAGTTTCGGTGTTCTCGTTATTGAAATTACTTGCGGGAAGAGGAACAAGTGCTTTTCTCCGGATATGGTCTGCATCCTACACATGGTAATTCATTTTGCAGAGCTTATCAACTACGCTATGCTTTTGTGATATTTTTTTGTCTCTAATTCTGAGGTCTTAAACTCATGCAAGATATATATATTTTTTGAATTGGAAGGTATGGAATCAATATGAAGCAGATAAGCTCGGGGAAGTTGTTGATCCAGTTATAGAGCATAATTTTCGAGAAGAGGCGTGTAGATTGCTTCAAATTGGCCTACTCTGTGTACAAGCCTCAACAGAATTGCGACCATCAATGTCAACAATTGTGCAAATGCTTACTGATGATACTTGCGAAATTCCTTGTCCGACGCAGCCTCCTTTCTTGAGTCCTAGTAGCTCGGGGTTTAGCCTAAACATTACGACTTCCACTAGTAATTATGAGACCGAATCTTACATCCAGTCTTCGGGGCGTAACACAATGCAAAGTAGGATGGTGCCTAGATGGACCGCTTTTATAGAAAATGCTTCGGACAAGTTGCACGAAGATGGGCTTCTCTGTGTTTCTGGTATCACTGGGTGATGAAGTAGTTCATATGACATTCTGCACTATTTGGAGGAGGCATAAATTGATGTGGATATCATCGGATACAAATGATTTAAACTAATAACGTCTAATACCGTTTCTAACACCGATTAATGCTTCATTCTTCCCATGAACTTACTTATAGACCAGTTTGATACTTGTAATTATACAAAATTAGAAATGCTGTATGTAAATACTAAAATGATTGGCCAAGGGAGATCTTAATTACGTAAGCTAAGGAAGTTAGGTTTAAGTACATTTAACATAATGTTACGCTATTTCTTTGTTCTTTTTTAAATTTCACAACTTGACCAATTATAATTGTAGAATTCAATCAATATAAAAAATCTGAGTCTTTTAACTCATGCGAGCCCGCCTATTTGCCAGCACTACTTGTTCTAGAGTAACCTTTTTCCCCCCTCTTTCTACACGTAAAGGTGAACATCAAAGTGATGTCAAAGAAGGCAAGCACGAAAGTGGTGGAAGCATTGTCAACATGCAACACACTATTTAATATTTTAAAATGACAAGTTAACCTTAAAGTAAAAAAAAAAAGTCATCATTATTTTTCCAAAAATCAAATAAAAATAAGATAAAATAAATAAATAATCTGAAAAGTGAAGTGGGTAAGCAAAATGGGATACAAAATTCCCAAATCTTAGATAACGGCTAGCAAAGAATCAAAAAATCAAAGAGGATGGTGTAGAAGAAGATGTGATTAGCGGGGAGCGGAAGGTTAAGTAGAGTTTTCACTTAATTGGGGAGTCTTAACTTTGATGGTAATTGGGAATCAACAAGTCTAATAGTTCAACTTATACTATTAAACAGAGGTTTATTTAAACTGCTTCAAACAAGTATTAAACCGGAAAAACCCGCTTGAACCGGTATTTCTTTACCTTTTGCTTTTGGATTGACTCCTCTTTGCATGTTTGTGGAGAGTAGAGAACAACACGTACAACTTTTGATGAATAAAATGAAACACTTTCTCTCGACTTCAAAATTTTGAAAGGAGACAACGAAACCCATAGTGAAAATAAATTTGACGTTGGTTAAATTTTATTTTTGTATTAATTCATTTAGAAAACTAAATATAATTAAAAATTTGACTGTCGATATACCTCTTTTCTATTAACAATAAAGTTATAATGTATGAGTCAATGATGAACCTTGTAAGATAATTAATGCATCATTTAAATTTAGGTTGGATTCAAAGTCTATCCATCATTTAATAATAACATCAACCATTCAAACACCTCAAACAATCATTTACCAAATTGTAAAGAGATTCATATTAAGTTGCATTATGTGGTCAGACAACTTATATTAGTAGGTAATATAAATGGTCCATAATCTAATTAGAATTGAGCAAATTGATTTAAAGCCTATTATGCTATTTACAAGTCCAATTAGGAAGATATCTTGTCTTAGGTATCATAGCAGATGACTCTCCAAAGATAAATACATAAATGAGATTGTTTGGATTCACAATACATTAGGCAAGACCCAAGTAGAATAAATTCTAGATTCGTTTAAGGATTCATTCACATGTGACATTCATAAAGTGTCTTACCTCAATCCGGAGTGAGTGATAGACTATGTGTGCGTAACTCATATATTTTGATGCATTGAAAGCTTGAGATTAATTGATAATAAAATCGAAAACTAGTACTATGGGTATATGACTTTTGATTGAGGGATTATTTGCTATATCAAATCATTGAAAAATTAAAGTTAAGTCATGCCGATCACACTCACCATACCAAATTGTTGATATAAAGAGAATGGTGTAAGAGAAGATGACGATTAACATAGTGGTTAGAAGTTGTGCGAAGAACCAACGTAACACCCCTTACTCACATCAATGAACAATGCAGATGAATGAACAAAATCTTCACATCTATAAAATTTCTTTTTAATAATATTCATCATGTAAATGATTTAAATAAATCTTCAAAGCTTTTGGACACATTACAAAATCTTATTGTAGCATTTCTTAAATGTTTTGAGAACTGTAAGCATATAAAACAAGGTTTCGGATACAAAACCAAATCATTTTTGCACTTTAAATCTTTATACAATCATTTTCGAGTTCTTAAAACCATTTTAAAACAATTTTCAAGGTTTCTTTTACTTAGAATTTGTCTAGAGTTTCTTGGAGACTTGAAAATAGTTTTGTAGGTGTAGGTGAACATGTATCAGTACATGGTCTTGATACATATATCGATACTTAAAAAGATTAGGTACTGACATATTCCAAGATGCAAAAAAACCTAAAAATTAGTTCAAAAACACCACTTAAAAGATTGAGTACCGACATATTCCAAGATGCAAAGAACCCAAAACTTACTACTAAGTTCCAATTCATTTCAAAACCTTATGCGCAAATTCATCTTAAACACCAAAGTTTATTTTGAATATATTAAAAATATAACACCACAAAACTTACAAGCCTAATAAATTATATATGTCACTTTAAACTATTCTAATACTGCCAATCAAACCTTGTACGGGAATTCTCTCAATACATGATAGTTTCTCAGAATATTTCTTTCACTTACGTGTTTTAAACAATTAACCCATCAAGATCACAAGGCTTAATAAGTACATCAATTTTTTTCTACTTTACCTTATATTGTATATCTTAGTGTCAAGTTATTGACTTGGGACTTTCACAACCTAATCTTATATTGATCTTAAATATTACAAAATCTTTTAGAAATCTAATGCTATATTTGGTTGCCGGTATACTAATATAAAAAAAATTATTAGGATTTGGGAGCTGATAGCCCGAATGACTGATATAGGACCTGGACTTCTAACCCCGAAGAAGAATGTTCACCTACAAACACAGTCAATTGAGAACCTCGCAAGAATGCAAGATGTTTGCAAAAGATAGTTCGCGTAAGCCTTGCAGAGACAAGGTCGCAAGAGGGAGCTTGCATAAACCTCGCGGGGATGAGGTCGCGAGCCATGTCTGCGAAGAGGACCCCCCACCCTCGTGAGTGGCAGGTATGAGGTTCGCTTGGAGAGTCAAAAAGAACCACGTGCTCTACAGGCAAACGTCCAATAAGCCAAAGGAGGCCTAGAGATTGTCTGCACTAGGGACAGAGAATGTCAGTGCCCTCGGCTCAAAGGCCAAGGTAAAATAGTGGGCTCTATTGTGAGCTGTAATAGTAGCAGTAGAAATTATGTATAGATACCCATTGTGTTTCGCTTAACAAAATATAAGCAAATATTACTCAAGAAAATTCAACATTTATTTTAAAATAACTAAAACATAAAATAAATAATAATTAGTACATTAAAAATATGAATAAAATTCTTATAAAAAATAAGAAGGTTTCAAAATATTTTTTTTCTTATTTTACCCCCCAAAAAAAAAGAGTGAGGGATTGTAAATATTTTAGAAGTAAATAATAACCGAAACATATGTAAAAAAAAAAAAAAAACTCTAACCAAACATAGTATAATTGTTTATTATATTCTTTTCCAGGAAATGGATTGATACCAAATTAATGATGCATTGGTAGCTATCGTGCAACCTCGAAATGCATTCCGAAAATGGGCAGAGGCGAATGAATCTACTCGTTCACGAATTTTCATTTCTTTATGAAAACCCATCTGAATTTTGTTTGAGAAGAAGTTTTAGATGAGTGAGCAGTGTGAGTTAATTTACACAAAATTCACTATTACATGTTACGTGACAAGAAATAGGGGCAGGGGAATTTCTTCGTATAAAAGAAGAAAAAAAAATTCAACTCTCTTACCGCGGTTTTCTTCCCTTTTCCTGTTCTCTATTTTACTTACCTGGCTTTTGTCTTGTTTCTTAAAAGGTTGGCGTCCCACTTCCCACCGCTTCACTAACGCGCAGGAAATCAGCTTCTTGCTTTGAATTTTAAACCCTAAGCTAATCCTCAATTCCACTTCTGCATTCCAATTGTTGCTCTTCTTTTCTACGGGTCAAGTTGTCTGCTGTTCATTGCAGTTAAGGTAAGTTGGTTTTCTGTTTCTGGTATTTGTGGATCTGTTGTTGTTTTCTGGGTCTTAAATCAAAGTGTTTATGTGATCTGACATATCTTGAGTTGCAGACATAATTAATGATTTGGTCGAAGAACAAAACAGACAATTCTACATTCGTTTGGGATTTATTGTCAGTTTGAGCTTTGAACAACCGACCGTATGCCTTCTGTTTTTGTTGATTAATGCTTTGATGGCTCAGTTAAGCCTGCAACTGCAAACGATCTTCTTTTGCAGCTTCTCTTTTATTTTTACCATCCAAATTTTGATTGTTATTTATCAAGATATGAAAGGTTTCCAGTCATTTCTCACCATCTGTTTTCTTTAAAGAAACTAATATTCATACATGGATGAAATAAATTAAAAAAACTAATGACCTGTTTTACTTTAAAAGAGGAACAAAACTTTTTATATGAATTTTGTTTTAATATTGGAAAATGATATTAAATGCCGTGACATTTATAATAACGTGTTCTACTATCAACGTGGGTGGTACCGACATTACTAGACAGTTGTCTTAATTTTGATAATTAGATTGGGATTAAATATTATGAATTAGGTTACATCCACTCCTGTTATTGTTCAAAGGTAATAAAATATTTACACCAAGTTGGGTCAATTTGCATGACACACAAGTGCCGAGTAGCTTGTCTCTGTTTCGAGATGACCCAATATGAACACGAGACCTTGCCATATTATTTAATTACTTATTCAATTCAATCTAGTTTTCCAGGTGGGCCATTTTCTCTCGCCTTTTGTGCTCAGTTCTTTGACAAAAATGCCAAGGACAATTAATTTTACAACAATTTTTCAATTTCTTTGGTATTTCTCAATTTGTATTTATCTTTTTCTTTGGTATTTCCATTATTTGCATTTTCTTTCCAGGTTCATTGATAAATTCACTGTTGATGGAACTTGACCAATGTCTTGAGCCTTGTAGTAGATGATTTAGCTTCTCCAACCTTCAAAGTAACCGTAAACAATGGATAAACCAGTTCAGGTAGTCCGTTCTGGATATATTTTCTTGGTTCTTATGGGGTTTCTGGCATTACTTGAAGGAGTGAAAGGAGATCCAAGAGCCAAAACAGTGAATATTTCATGTGGCCACCAACTTGAGCACAACGGGACCATCTATGTTTCTAACTTTGTTGCTACAATGGAGAATATCAGTGAACAGATGCGTGATTCGGGCTTTGGAACAGCCGTTACAGGTTCTGGGCTTGATACGAACTATGGTCTTGCTCAGTGTTATGGGGATCTATCGTCGCTTGACTGCGTATTGTGCTATGCCGAGGCACGAACGGTTCTTCCTCAATGCTATCCGTTCAACGGGGGTCGCATTTTTCTCGACGGATGCTTCATGAGAGCCGAGAATTATAGCTTCTTTGAGGAGCACACAGGACCAGACGACAGGGCAGTGTGCGGGAATACTAGCCGCAAAAGGTTGAATTTTCAAGAATCAGCACGGCAGGCAGTGACGCATGCAGTTGCTGCTGCATTGGAAAATGAAGGGTATGCTAAGGCTCAGGTGGCAGTTTTGGGAAAAAATGAGTCAGCTTATGTTTTGGCTAATTGCTGGAGGACATTAAACAATACTTCTTGTAAAACATGTCTAGAGAATGCATCAGCATCAGTACTAGGGTGCTTGCCTTGGTCCGAGGGACGCGCACTCAACACTGGCTGCTTCATCAGGTACTCTGACACCGATTTCCTCAATAAAGAACCCGGAAATGGAATATCAAGAGGTAATTATCACATCTCACTCTTTCAAGTCTTAGTTAAGTAATGCATTAATCTTTTTTTTCATTTATTTATAGCTGACTGTGAAACTCGGATTGGTGAACTTACAGGAACCGTTATAATCATAGTAGTTTCTATCGTCAGTTCCCTGGTTGTTTTAGCGATTGGAGTTGCTATTGGAGTCTATATCTGGAAGTACAGATACATACAAAAGAAAAGACGAGGTAAAATGTTTATTTACAAGATTTCCTATCAAATTCCCATGCACAATAAATAAATAAATAAACAACCACGCTGGGACACCTGCACTAAACATTCTGCTCTGAATCTAGGTAACATTAGCCGGTCAAGGTTATATGAATTATTCAATTACATGGTTTTGTGGTTAAGCAAGTTTGGGGTTAATAATATATATGGTACTGATTCCAAAATTGTGTTACCTGGTTTTCCTCGTCTTCCTTTTGGTTAAAACGGGTTGCCTTCATTTTCAGGTTCAAATGATGCAGAAAAATTTGTGAAACTCCTTCATGATAGCAACTTAAACTTCAAGTACTCTACACTCGATCGTGCTACGGGATCTTTCAATGATGGCAACAAGCTTGGGCAAGGAGGATTCGGGACGGTTTATAAGGCACTTATTCTATTCCTCTGAACTCCTTTGCTCGTCTTTGGCATTCTTCCTTTGTTTTATGGTCTGATATTTCGTTTTGTGTCTCTGTAGGGAGTTCTACCTGATGGAAGAGAGATTGCTGTCAAAAGGTTGTTCTTTAACAATCGACATAGGGCAGCCGATTTCTACAATGAAGTCAAACTTATAAGCAGTGTGGAGCATAAAAACCTGGTAAGGTTGTTGGGATGCAGTTGTTCGGGACCTGAAAGTCTTCTCGTCTATGAATTCCTCCCAAACAAGAGCTTGGATCGTTTCATCTTTGGTAAATACCGATATTTTACATATATAGATGACACCGAGCTTAAAATGATATTTAAATATGTTCAGTAACAGAATTCCTTTTCCTTCCAAAAACATAACAGATCCCATCAGAGGCAAATTACTCGATTGGGAGAAGAGATACGTAGTTATTATTGGAACTGTAGAAGGTTTAGTTTATCTTCATGAGAACTCCGAGACCAAAATTATTCACAGAGATATAAAAGCTAGCAATATCTTGTTGGATTCGAAGCTGCGAGCTAAAATTGCCGACTTCGGGTTGGCAAGGTCTTTCCAGGAAGATCAGAGTCACATCAGCACTGCCATTGCCGGAACCCTGTAAGGATCACATTCCTCCTGTCCGTTCCAGGCATGATTCACTATAGATTGGCTAATAGTTCTATATTTTCAAAATTTACAGAGGATATATGGCTCCGGAGTACCTAGCCCATGGCCAGTTAACCGAGAAAGCAGATGTCTATAGTTTCGGGGTGCTTTTACTCGAAATAGTTACAGGGAAGCAAAACAACAAGAGCAAAGCAACAGAATATTCAGACAGCATAGTAACAGTTGTAAGCTTCAGTTCCTTGTTCTAAATCTGCCACTGTTTTCCTACTTGAACCACCACATAACTAGCTGACTTTGATGTGAGAACAAAGGATTTCTTATATGTGTTTTGATTGCGTGTGATGGAGCAGACTTGGAGACACTTTCAGTTAGGGACTGTGGAGGAGATTTATGACCCAAATCTAATGTTACACAATGACAACCATGGCAGCAACTTTAGGAATGAAATTTTCAGAGTGGTACAAATTGGACTTCTTTGCACCCAAGAGATCCCATCACTAAGGCCATCAATGTCGAAGGTACTACACTTGCTAACAAAGAAAGATGAAGACCTCTCTGCACCTACTAATCCACCTTTTTTGGATGAAAAGATGGAATTCAATGAGACAAGTGACAACGAATGCTATCCCCTCAACCGAGCTGATAATGATTCAATTGCCACTGTCACCCACAGTTCCTTCTACGGAAGATGATCTTTAGAACATGGTTGGACGATCCGACACCACTCGCAATTTTTTTAAGGCGAATGCTTCAAAATAACGTATATATTGGGGGGTTGAGATAAAAGAGCATACGACTCTAATGTACAAAACTATTACCGTACTATGAATTTTTTGTGTCCATTTATAGTTCATCAGATCATCTATTATTGATACGGTAAACATATAGAAAATAATGATTCAGTTATACGGAAAATTCCATTCCCTATCCCAAAGCATAAGGTCTAGATTTAGAAAATGTCATTGCATTTATTTTTTATCTTATAAGTTTTATATTTTTTTATATACTTTGTTAATACGGTCTATATTTTTTTATCAGTATTTAGCTAATTCTTTTTAGATTTATCAAGATTAATATAATTTATATAATTTTATATTATGATTTATGCTAATTAATATAGATATATGTATACAAACGTTTTAGATTCTAATAAGGTTGCTTGTGATTTTGAATTGATTTTTGTTTCAGGGAACTCAAGTTCAGGAACCTAGGCTTGTATGTATTGAAACTTTTGTTGACAGTAGCCAAAAAGCTATAGTAGGAGGTTAATATATCGACACATTGCCATTGAAATTGCTCCATTGCACTATTTTATGCTATTTTGGCCTTTCAGAGCACATTTTTGGTCTCTGTAGCTTTCGCAGGTGCTAAACAAATATTTTCTTAGTTCGAGGCATTCAAGATTTAACAACTCGGTTCAGATGATTTATGTACTCTTTTTATTATAATCTATTAATGGCATGTACCTAGATAAATTGACAGGTTTATAAGTTATTTTAATTATGTGGTATGGTATGTTATGGTTTGATCCTTTTGAAGAATCCTGAAGTTGAATTTTGGAATTTGATTATGATGGATATATGCATGCTTCCATATGTTTAATCCCTTGCTCATTTATTTTAAGGCAAGATGTAATGAATGCTATGTTTTTCGAATATTTTGAATGTGTATTGATGTGTTGAATAGATTTATTATGAATTGGTAAAGTGTTGGTTTTGATTAGGCTTATTAGTTTATAAATGATTATGTTTTGGTTAACAGTTACAGAGCATCTGGATGAGAGGTAAACTGTCTTAATAGTTGAGTCACCAAAACGCCATTCAGATGGATGATAGCTAATTGGATGGGGAGCAAACTGTTCTAGGAGTTTGAGCTATATCAGAACGTCATTCGGATGACGGACAGTAGCCATCTAGATGGGAGAGTAGATTGTTTTCGGATGCCTTGCCAGAATGCCATCTGAATAGCACTAGGGTGTTTTATGTTAAATAATAATGAGTTGAATTATGTTTTATGGATAGTTAACTTTGATGGAATGAACAGTCTGAGTTGCTTTGGTAATGTAATGCGACATATTGTATTCAAATTCAGTGACTAGATCAGGTGTAGAGTGTTATAAAATGCCTGAAGAGGCAATTATTTTACTGATTGAAAGTGCCTCATCGGATGGTTGAATAGGTGAACCATATACAATTGTAAATGGTCTAACTCCAACCCATGCCCTTAAGTATATCGGGCATTTGTGGGTGCGCATGCTACCCATTTGCGTAGCATTCTTAACAATAAGTGCCTATATCAAATAAGGCGCAGGTTCAAATTTAATTTAGTGTAAATATGATATTTTCTTGGTGGGTGATCATATATAACATGCATGGTTCACCTTCTTAGGCACCTGATGAAACATTTCTACTTTGTGAATTCGTAGTTACTTTAAGCACTCGATCTCTCATCAAAGTTGAGAGACAAATTTTCATTGAAAATAATACCAACTTGTTGAGAGATCTATCAACTTAGATGACATTTTACCAACTTCTCTTGATGAAGTACATCAACAAATCAAACCCCGAGCAAAATCAGTTGTGTCTAAAACTTTTTTTTTCATAGTAAAATTTAAGTGAAAAGAGGCTACCTCAATTTAAAACAATCGAATTCGAATATATTTCTCTTCTAATTTGCCTTAGCTTTTACGTCACCAATTTTATGGTAAGAAGCAAGAGATTACAATGACAAGTGGCAACTACAGTATTGGTGAATCATCTAAGCATAAAATCACAAATACGTGGATTGAAAGAAAAACAGCCGAAGATAGAATAGAGTTTTGCACGTTTTGTTCATGAAGATGTTAAGTTTTCATTGGTAAGGAAGATGCAGGGGACCCAGATTTTGATTTTGGATTGAAATTAATTGGACAGGATTCCCATGATCCATACGAAGTGGGTGACGACAATGATGATAACCCCAAAACCAAATTCAATACTAATAATCCTGAATTCAATCCAATGATGCTAAACTAAACTGAATACTCTTTTGTTTCATGTCCTTCTCATTCCAACTTAACACAGATACAATCTTTTTAAAGAAGGATTATAGGAGTTTTCTAGATTTTGAGTTCAGGGTTATGTTAACCCAAAAATTTATTTATTTTTATTCATTTGTGGTTCAAATGCCAATTATTGTTTGAAAATCAGTTGGATTGTTTTAATTTTCGGTCTCCTATTATCATGTTGTATTGTATTTATTACTATTATAAGTATAATAATAAATAAGTTTCACTCATAAATTAGTCCAAATGGTTCAACCACCTGGTCCACTCTGGTTCTGAAAACACTAGTTTTGATCAGTAAAAGAATTTTTTCGATCTCATCAAGTTGAGGAAGAAAGCGATAAAATTCAAAAATAAAATTAATTGCCAACATCTTGACCTGGGGTGGGAGAATTTTGGAGCATTGGTGGCATTACTGATAACATGTTAATTTGCATGACATTTTGTGTTTAATTCGGTTTATTTCTGAATTGATCCCTGCTAAATTAGTGCTTTTATGTTTTAATCTTGTCAAAAATGCAATTAGGGGTGTTCATTCGGTTAACCGACCGGTTAACCGACCCGAAATTACTATAACCGAATTAATCGACCTTCCAAAAATTTTAACCGTTAACCGAACCGATTTTTTTTTAAAAAAATTAACCGAACCGAAATTTTTCGGTTAATAAGGTCGGTTAACCGAATTAACCGAAAATTATGTATTTTTATTTTTGGTTAAAAATTACCTGAATTACCCGAATTAACCGAATTAACCGAATTAACCGAATTACCGAAAAATACCGAATTTTTTTTATTTTTTATTTTTAAAATTTAAAAAAATTATAAATTATTAAAGTAAATTGGGTTTTAAACTTTAGTACATTGGGTTGTCTTTTAGTTTTAGTTTTATTGGATTGGGTAATTGAGTAAACTTTAGTTTTAGTTTTATTGGGTTGGGTAATTGAGTTTGGGCTGGGTTGGATAATTTTATTTATTAATTTTTTCGGTTAACCGACCGGTTTCGAACCGAATTAACCATTAACCGAAAAATCATAAAAAAATTAACCGACCCCCGACCGAAAAAATTCGGTTAACCGACCGATTAACCGAATTCGGTCGGTTAACCGAATTTTTTCGGTTTTACCCAAATTATGCACACCCCTAGATGCAATTGGGACGCTAAGAGACAAAAACTAGCAGAAAAGGACCAAATTGAAACACAGCCAATGAAATGAGACCGAATAAAAATGTGGAGAAAGCCAAGAACTTATCAAATTTTTTGACTTTGTAAAAGCCAAAAATAAAAAAAAAATCTTATTTTATTATTTATTATTTATTTATTTAATTTTATGTTGAAGTAATTAAAGCCAAAATTAGTAAAGACCATATAAATAGTACTTTAATGTTCTTAGGAAAGACACATTCTAATTTTACATTTTAATTTCAAATTGGAATTAAAGAGCCATTATTCTTTTTCTTCCAAATTTGGGCGTGAGTAGCTAGCATTATGTTACCTCCATTCTTATTTCTTTATTCTTTCAAATTTTGTTTAATTGCCTTCCAAGTTCTTTCGCTTCTCAACTTCTTCCATTATCATCAAATCACCTTTCAAAACCTATGAAGCATGATTAAATTCATGTTTCACTAAATTCTATCTTAGCTTTAGGCCGGTGTTCTTTCTAGTCGGGAATCGTGAGATACGTATCCATACAAAAAATCTTTTTAATAGACATTCACATTTTTCTTCAGTATCGGGATTAACAACTCATCCCTTAAAGTTAACTCGATTTCAAGTCAAAAAGTGCATGTTGGGTTGGAGTTGTGTTTGTTGATAGTTGGAGGAACGAGTCGACCGTGCTGTATTCGAATCTCCGAGAACAAATCAAGGAAGAAGTGATCGGGTTTAAACGACCCACGCAGTTGAGGTCATTAATTCGAGTTGGGTTCTTCAGAGCGCAAGGCCGTCGGAATCTTGAATCGGGAACACGTGTATCTCGATTAGATAATCTGTAAGGGTTGGTTTGTAAGGTGTACCAAGACTCGCTTCGAGAGGAAGTATTGGTGGTTAGGACGTTCTTGACTACTATAACTAGCTTATTGTTTGGAGGAGAAAATTAATTTTCAAGGATCGATTCAAAAATCTAGAATCCACCGAGTATAGAGCTAAGGCTTATTATCTTTGATTACCAAATCTGAGTTTAATTTCCAATTTAATTTCTAATTTATTTAATTATTTATTTATGCTATTTCAATTATTTAGTTTCTAAACATTTCAAAACTTCCTTGATTTATTTGTTTATTTTTCAGCAGGTCCATTTGGAGTCGTGGGCACGACTTTTGCCACAACTTTCGACATGGCAAACATTCTGTTCACAAGTTAGACACAGAAGTTGATTATAGCATCCAATCCCTGTGGACTCAACCCTACTACCACTCTTTACTACTATTTAAAGTTACTTTTGTAGGAATTATTTTTTTTGTGGTTTTGATGCCCATCAAATTTTGGCACTGTTGTCGGGGATAGGAGATATTTTTTCTAATTTTTGTTTGTTTACCTTATGACCAGATCAGAACCGGGAACTCTAGAGTTTGAACCAGAAATTGAGAAATTGGCTGACAACTGTGGAAAGAAGTCATTTGATGTGGTAAACGACCAAATCCAGGATTCAAAACCATATCTTACACCGAGGAAATTTTCTCGTTAGATGAACCAAACGAGATGGTCAATCAGATGATACACCAACTCGTAGCAGCACCGGATGAACAACAACCCTTATGTATAACCTATCCGGCGGGAGGTACCCCGTTCGAGTTAAAGTCGGGTTTTGTAATAGCCCGATTTAGGCTTAGTCGGAACAGTGGTTTCGGGACCACAAATCCGACGAAAAAAAAATGTAATGGCTTGAATTTTCAGAGGTGTCGGAACGGTGATTCGAGATCACTAAATTCGACAAATGGGTAGAAAATATTATTAATTTAGTAAGTATAAGTTAAATATGAAGTTAGGAAAATTTTTGAAATAGTGAATAGTGCACTAGAAATAAATATTAAAATAATTAGAATCGAAATGAGGTATCAAGACCTCGGGGATTTTAAACTGAGCCATAAATATTTTTATAAATATTTATGGAGTGTTAAAAAGTTAGTATTAAAGTTTCGTTAAGAAATTTTAAAGTTCCGATAATTAATTGAACTAAAAGGACTAAATTGTAACAAATTTAAAATTTTGGGAAATGATTAAATAGCTTAAATGATAAAAGGAAGAGGGCTTAAAAGGCAAATAGACCCAAGGTCTATTTGGGCTGGACGGCAGAGGCATGAAATCAGCAAGAAAGTAAGGAGAATTAAGGGCAAAATTGGAAAATTGCAAAATTTGCTTAATAAAGTTAGGACCCAAGTGGAATTATCTAGATTTCTCTTCATTTTTCTGAATTCTCATCAGCTAAAACACCATGGAAGGGCTTCTTCAAGCGGGTTCTTCATATTTTTATTACAAGTAAGTTCAATTCTTGACTATTTCTTGAAATTTTTGTATTTTTATGACTTTTACAACTAGGCCCACTTGTTAAATCCATTAGTTTTTGATTTTATGAAAGAAGTTGAAAGTTGATATGAATATGTGCTGGAAGTATATGATGATTTAGCATGAAATTAGAGCTTTAAATTGTTCATATGCTGATTTATTGAAAGAATTGAATAGAAAGTGAATGTTTGGGACCTAATAGTAAAAGAGTTTGAAGATAGAGTTATATGTGGAAATTCTGAATTTCAATAGTTGTGTAACAACTTATAATGTCTAGTAAAGTACTAATTGAGAAAATTAGATTAATTGAGGGGTTAATTGAGAAAGGACCGAATTGTATAAACTGTGAAATTTGGGGCAAAATGAAAATCAACATTTTGCACTAAAGCAGTTTTGGACAGCAGCAGTAGTGTAACTTTGAAAAATCACCAAAAATTGTAGAGATTGAATTAGAGGATGAATAAAATATGAAACTAAAGCTTATTGAGTCTAGTTTCTTATAAAAGAAATGATGTGAGCAATGGAATTGTAAATCATGAGATATAATAGATTTTGTGAGACAAGGTCAGAATGAATTCGGGTTCCCCTGTTCTGACTTTGGAAAATCATTAAAAACTGTACAAAAATGATTATGAGTTATAGTTTATATGGTTAGAATCCTTAATGAGTCTATTTTTAGAATAAACAAGCTAAAACATCATCCGAATTCTGTACAATGAGATAATTAATTTTTAGTGAAGAGTGGTCAGAACTGTCAGACAGCGAAACAGGGGAAACTTTAAAGAATAAACTGTACTATTTGGCTGAACCAAAAATTATGAAAATTTTATGGTATGAAGATATGTGAGTCTAGTTTCAGGGAAAATTAACGGATCTTAATTTGGAGCTCTTTAGCTCCGGATAAAAATAATTTAGTGACTCTGACTCGGATAAACAGCTTTGAATATACATGTTAGTGAATATTGAAATTATGGTTAATGTTGTTTAAGTGTGTTATACACATTAAGGATGTGGAATGGAGAGGAGGAGGAGGAAAATTGGGAAATATATGAATGATTCGTGTATAAATGGTGATATGTTTGATTATAACTCATAAACGATGAAATATGAATGATGCTTATTTTTGTGCATTATTGGTCATGGTTTAAGCTCATGTGTGAAAATAAAGTTTCATAGTATGTGTGTATGGTATATTCAGTATATGATTTGGCATGAAATAATACCATGAATGGTTTATGAATTAACACATGTTGGTAAGCCTGATATATGAATAAATGATCAAATTGAGCGGAACGCCGGATTTGAGTACTTCTGATCAAGTGACAAAGTGATAAGTGGTAGCTTTAGCTACACTTATCTGATCAAGTGACAAGTGGAAAGTGATAAGTAATAGCTTCGGCTATACTTATCTGATCAAGTGACAAAGTGATAAGTGATAGCTTCGGCTACACTTATCTGATCAAGTGACAAGTGAAAAGTGATAAGTGATAGCTTCGGCTATACTTATCTGATCAAGAG
The DNA here is from genome assembly GCF_007990345.1 of Gossypium hirsutum. NCBI lineage: Eukaryota > Viridiplantae > Streptophyta > Magnoliopsida > Malvales > Malvaceae > Gossypium > Gossypium hirsutum. Next base: position 47,401,768 of record NC_053448.1, on the reverse strand, counting down.
ACAAAGTGATAAGTGATAGCTTTAGCTACACTTATCTGATCAAGAGACAAAGTGATAAGTGGCTACACTTATCTGATCAAGAAACAAAGTGATAAGTGGCTACACTTATCTGATCAAGAAACAAAGTGATAGGTGGCTACACTTATCTGATCAGGGACAAGTGATAAGTGATCATACGTAAGACCATAGTTATACTATGGCAAAGTGAAAGTGAAGTACTCAATTTCCGTGACCGTTCCCTAATTTGATTAAGGATGGTAAGTGACAAATGGGCCCAAAAGAATTAAAGTAAATGGATAAGTGGTAGTGTATTTATATCAGGACGATGTTGTTATTCAAACTAAAGTGATATTTTCATTGCTAAATTGAGAATTTCATAAATGTGTTATTGAATGGTATAATCAATAAACATTGAGTTAAATGGTAAATACGTATTAGTTTTGAATTTGATGTCATTGAATTGTACGTGAATTAAATGGAAATTTCTAGTGATATGATTTAAATTATGAGCATGAGAAATTGCGAATTGAATGAAATGGAAATGAAGCATTAAATTGCATGAGTATGTATCAGGTCTCGCAGGCCCTAATTATTATGATTATAATATTTTGAGGATATATTGTGAAAAGTTATAGAAACATGTTAATTATTTTGAAAGTTTTAATTTTGATGAAATTTTATAACTCGGTTAAATACGTTTACAAGTGTATGTGTTTTGGTAATGCCTCGTACCCTATTCCGGTGTTGGATACGGGTAAGGGGTGTTACAGGTTTGATCCATTTACTACCCACTTTTCATGGATTACAAAACAAAAATCCGCACACCCACTTGAAAGAGTTCCATATGGTGTGCACAAGCATGAAGCCTCAGGGAGTAACCGAAGACCAAATCAAACTTCGTGCTTTCCTTTCTCATTAGTCGACTCTGCTAGAGAGTGGCTATTTTATTTACCCTCGAGATCTGTCAACACATGGTCTGACATGTATCATTTGTTCCTTGACAAGTTCTTCCCTGCAGCTCGAACGACTAAACTAAGGAGAGGCATCGTAGGAATCCGTTAGAAGGAGACTGAATCACTCTACGGTTACTAGGAGCGATACAAAAAGTTGTATACAAGTTGCCCATAACATGGACTAACTGAACAATCACTCTTACAGTATTTTGATGAGGGTTTGCTCCCGATAGAAATGAAAATGATAGATGCTGCAAGTGGAAGGACACTTATTAATATGACGCCTCAAAGAGCGAGAGAGTTGATTTCAACCATGGCTGCCAATTCTCAACAATTCTAACCGGCCACAGAACCCACGAGATAGGTTCATAGGCTAGGTTCTCTATCTCTAGAAGATATAATTGGTAAGCTAACTAACATTGTTCAAACTTTGCTTACAGATAAAATGGGCCTAGAATGGTTTTACAGAATTTGCGCTAAGCCAAACCATCCGACAGACTTATGTTCGATTTTACATGAGGATTCGACAGAACAAGCAAATGTTGCTGGGACATTTCCAAGACCGCCCCAAAGGTGAAATGACCCCTATTCGAACTAGTAAAATGTGAGGTACAAAGATCACCTGAATCTAAGTTATGGGTCGAATACTCGGTTCAATCAACTATACCAACAAAAACCGCCTCCGAATCAACAATTACTGCCCCAAAGTCATCTTTGAAAGCAATAGTGGAAAAGCTAGCCAATAGTACTGAGAAATTTCAACAAAAAATAGACATGCATTTGCAGGAGTTGGATAAGCAAGTGAGCAAGCTCGCGCTCACGGTTAGCCGCTTAGAGTCCCAATGTAAGCTGCCATCCCAAACTGAGCCAAACCCTCCACACAATGCAAGTGCTATGACATTGAGGAGTGGGAAGGTTTTGGAGCCCGTACCTAGCACGAGTCGTGCCCAAGACACTAGTCAAGATAATGAGAAACTTGATACAGAGGCTCCGGTAGAGTCAACACCATAAAAATCATTTGTAGTGCCTTATTCGTTTCTTGGAAAACTTGTCCAGTGTAAGAAAGAGCAAGAAAGAGGGATATCCTCGACACCTTTCAGAAGGTAGAAATCAACATACCTCTTCTCGATGCAATTAAATAGATTCCACGATAGGTAAAATTCTTAAAAGAATTATGCACGAGTAAGAGGAAGCTCCTAGACAATGAAAAGTTGAGTGTCAGAGAAAATGTCTTCGCCGTTCTGCAAAAGAAATTACCACCCAAATGTAAGGACCAAGGTATGTTTTTCGTGTCTTGTAAAATAAGTAGTGTCGGTATTAAAAAAATAATGTGTGACATAGGCGCATCAAATAATGTTATGCCTTTGTGAATTTACAAACTACTTAACGCGGGTCTTTCGAAGGAAACATGTGTAATTATTCAGCTTGCAGATAGATCTGTGGTGCATCTGGATGGAGTGTTGGAGGACGTTCTTGTCAAGGTAAACGAACTAATATTTCATGCAGACTTCTACATTATAAACATGGAGGATGACAATTCGGCCAATTCGTCTAACATACTTCTCGGGAGGCCATTCTTGAGTACCAGACAAACAAAAGATTGGCGTACGAAGTGGGATACTCATGATGGAGTGCGATGGGGAAGTGGTGAAATTCAATGTTTATGAGGCCATGAACCGCCCTAGCATGATTTCTAATGTTTCTAATATTGATATAATTTAACTGAATTACATTTAGAATATCATGACGAGGATGAATTACAAACTGTTCTTTGCAGAAGTCTAGATTTGATGCCATAGAGGAACTAGAGGAGTGGATAACCTTAGAAGAGTCTGTTCGCGAAACAGTGGCTTATATGGAGGCGTCACAATTACGGAAAAATTTAGCTAAATTTTTTAAATTATCTCCTTCACAAACTAAATTTTTACCATATGTTTTATAGGCTCTAGAGTTGGAACTCAAACCACTTTCGGACCATTTGAAGTATGTTTTTCTCGATAAAAGAAATACCTTACCGGTAATAATCTCGAGTAAACTCTTGAAGGTAAAAGAAGAAGAAAACTTCGTACGAGTTCTTAGAGATTATAAAAAGGTAATTGGATGGATGATAGCCGACATTAAGGGGTTGAGTCCCTCGACTTGCATGCACAAAATTCAAGTTGTAGATAATGCAATTCCCAAAAGAGAGGCTCAAAAGCGTCTCAATCCACCCATGATGGAAGTGGTAAGGAGAGAGGCTCAATGCTGAGATGATCTATCCTATTTCTGACAGTAATTGGGTCAGCCCAATCTATATAATATCGAAAAAAATTGACGTGAACGTAATTGAGAATTCGGTAGGTAAGATGGTTCCCACTCGGTCCAAAATGAGTGGAGATTCTGCATCGATTACATGAAGTTGAATTTCTTAACTCAGAAATATCATTTTCCACTTCCTTTTATTGTCCAGATGTTAGAACGTTTTGCTGAGAAGTCTCATTATTGTTGTCTTGACAGTTACTCAAGGTTTTTCCAGATTCCAATTGCACTAAAATATTAAGAGAATGCGACGTTTACGTGTCCATTTGGAATGTTCGCTTATATGCCGTTCAGACTTTGCAATGCACCAGCCATGTTTCAGAGGTGTACGGTAAGTATATTTTCTGACTATGTCGAGAAAATAATTGAGGTGTTCATGGATGACTTTATTGTGTATGGTGAGTCTTTTGAGATGTGTTTGTCAAATCTTGCAAAAATTTTAGAAAGATGCTTAGAATTTAATCTTGTTCTCAATTATGATAAATGTCATTTTATGGTAGATCAAGGATTAGTTCTAAGTCATATCATTTCTGCTGAGAGAATTTCTGTCGATAAAGCAAAAATTGACATCATTAACTCACTGTCATACCCCACAACTGTGAATGAGATTCGTTCTTTCCTTGGTCATCCAGGTTTCTACAGGCGGTTCATTAAAGACTTTTTAAAATTTACGCAACTGCTTTATAATTTCTTACATAAGGACAAGGAGTTTAAGTTTGACCAATCATGCAAGGATGCATTCAACACGCTCAAATATAAGCTCATTTTGGCACCCATCGTTCAACCACTAAATTGGAATTATCCTTTCAAAATGATGTGCGACACAAGTGACCATAACGTAGGAGCAGTCCTTGGGCAAAGAATTGAGAAAGAACCACACGTTATCTCCTATGCATCTAAGACTTTGGATGCTACCCAAAGTAATTACTCGACTATTGAAAAGGAGTTTCTAGCTATAGTCTTTGCTTTGGAAAATTTTCGTTTTATTAGAGACTAATAATGTTGTTTTCTCTGATCATGCAACTATTAAATATCTGACCGGGAAAAGGAAGCAAAATCGAGGCTTATAAGGTGGATATTACCTCCATTGAAATAAAGGATAAAAAAAGATGTGAAAATTTGGTAATTGACCATTTGAGCCGTATACCTCCGTCGAAGGATGTCACACCACTTAAAGATAATTTTTCGGATGAAAGCTTGCTTGCTACTTAGACAGTTTTCCCTTGGTACGCAGACATAGTAAATTACCTTGCTATAGGTATAGTCTCTTCTAACTTATCGCGATCTGAAAAAGATAAGATCAAACGTGAATCGCGATACTATATTTAGGACGACCCCTACCTTTGGAAATATTGTTCTGATCAAGTAATTCGACGATACGTTGCAGAAAATGAGGTAAAATTGATTCTATCTTTTTGTCATTCTTATGCATGTGATGGACATTTTGGCCCTGAACGAACTGTGCATAAAGTACTTGAATGTGGACTATATTGGCCACATATTTTTTGAAATGCATATTTGTTCTGTAAAACGTGCGAAAAGTGTCAAAGGGTAGGAAACCTGAGCCGAAAAAATAAAATGCCTCTAACCCTTGTACATGTTTATGAAATATTTGATTGATGGGGTATTAATTTTATGAGACCTTTTGTCTCATCATACGGTAACGTTTATATTTTACTTGTTGTTGACTATGTGTCAAAGTGTGTGGAAGCAAAAGCCACTCGTCATGCTAATGCCAAAACGGTAGTCGATTTTCTAAAAAGTTATATTTTTTTCCATATTTGGCACACCGCGAGCATTGATCAGTGATCGAGGAATGCATTTTTGTAATAAGGTAATCGACACACTTTTGAAAAAATACGGGGTAGTGCAACGAGTCACTACTACTTATCATCCTCAATCAAACGATCAAGCGGAAGTGTCGAATCCATAAATCAAGTTAATTTTGGAGAAGATCGTTAAGTCAGATAGAAAAGATTACAATTTACGACTAAATGATACACTGTGGGCGTACTGTACAACTTATAAAAGACCCATAGGTATGTCTCCTTATCGACTAATTTTTGGTAAATCGTGTCATCTTCCTGTTAAGCTAGAACATAAAGCGTTTTGGGCAGTCAAGCAATACAACATGGAGTTGGAAGCTGCAAGTAAGCATCGTAAGTTACATATTCAAGAACTTGAGGAAATTCGACGAGAAGCATATGAAAGTGCCCAAATTTATAAGGATAAAGTCAAAGCATACCATGACTAAAAGATAACCCATAAAAAATTTATGATAGGGCAGAAAGTATTACTTTATGACCTAACATTAAGAATTTTTAAGGTAAGCTTCGGGCTAAGTGGTTAGGCCCTTTTGTTGTTACTCATGTGTTTCCACATGGTGCAGTTGAGGTTAAAAGCGAAGAATCCGAAAAAATTTTCAAGGTCAACGGACAGTGATTAAAGCCTTTCTACGAAAATTTTCAAGTCCACATGGTTGAGGAATTAGTCCTCGAAGAGCTGATTAAATAAATTTCCAAGTCGTTGAGCTAACGACGTTAAACAAAAGGGCTTTCTGGGAGGCAACCCAAATTTATTTTCATTTATTTAATTTTGAGTTTTAGTAAGATTTAGGTTGTAAATAAATAAATTTTTATTTAATCCAGTTAATTTGATGTTTCCAGGAACGTAATAAAGGTTATGAGTTGTTCCAAAAGTTGGATAATGATGGTAGCGTGGGCACGAGGAAAAAAGAGAAAAAAAGGAAAAAAATAAGAAAAAAACACCCAAATCCCTAAATCCCCAAACTTATTTCTTTTTTTTTTCTCTTCATCTTCTCCAAAAGAAAAAAAAAACCTAACTCCTTAAACATAACACCACACTATCGTCGACGCCATCTACCATTTTTGTCGAGCGCAGAGTGCGTGAATCACGGTTACGCCACTGCTGTCCCTGTCACCGAATGCCACTTCGTGAAGTACCATCACCATCTGACGCCCTCAACCACCATTCGACAACCTTCTTTACCATATCAACGTTGCGCCGCTTTTCGATCAGAACCCTCTCCCACTCGCTGTTGTTCATCCCTTCCCCAAAACACCATCCTATCTATTTCTTCTCTTTCTCCATCACCAAACACCCAAACTATCCCTCCCATCACCTTCACTGACGCCATACTTGAAATTCTCACCACCACATTTAAAAAAAATCGACCAAAATAAGGCTGTCTATCGTTCGCCGCCGCTCGCCACCGCAATAACAAGTAGAACCATTTATTCGTGACGCTTGTACGAAAACCATGGTTTGAAATAGGAACCAAACGACCTACAATATCCCAGATTCACTCAATCAAAGTTGACATCGATTTTCAGCGCCTCCAGTTATTGATTTAGACGACGACAACTCAAAACCTTCTCCACCTCTTACAAGACGTACAATCGTACCAATGAGAACTCGTCACCGTCGAAGTCCAACTCCGATCAAAACAGAACATTCAAATAACAACCCTACTACTCTCGAAAAGTTGATTCTTAATCCTCAACCTATTTTACCTTTACTAACGTATTATGCAGGTTACTCAGAAGAGGTCGGGACTTCTAACGACAATGTCGAAGGTCCCTCAAATACAAATGAGTGTTCTCTCAATGCCAAACACAATCGTCCACCACTCAAGCCCGTCAACAATAAACACATGAGTCAGCGACACCCTCATACAGCAGTACTGACACTGCTGGAAATTCAAGTCCACCACCCGACTTGCTTAACGTATATGTTCGACCATCACGAGACGATCAACATAATAGACGAGGTTGTGCAAACACTATTCTTACCGAAGGACAATTATGAGGGTTCTAAACTTTTTGACCTTGGAGCATCACGCAAGATATGACGATATCCGACAACGTCCGCTCCCGGCCTGTAAGCAAATTGATATTTCCACTCTTGATATGTTAAATATTCGCGATGCTGTGGTTGGCTATTTTGATTCTATTTGTTGGAATTCATTTGCAAATATTTCATGTAGTGCATATTATGAGTTGATTTATGAATTCTACACCATATTTAGCTTCAATATTAATGCATTATGAACTGTTGAAACACAAAGTATTATCTATTTTCAGTTACTTGGTAAAGACTTTAGGATGTCGATTTCTGAATTTAACATTGCCATGGGTTTCGTCGACCCTAACAATATTTAATCTGATTCTTATCATACTGCTCTGTTAGATATTCCAAGTAACTTTGATACTCAAAATGTTTATTGTGCTTTAACTCATTCTAATCAACTTTATAATCCAAAAACCACAAAAGACTTATTAGTGCATGAACCCACTTTAAGATATATTCATCGATTTTTAGTCTTTAGTTTTTCAAGATGAACTGATTCGTCATCTGTTCTAACTAAAACTAAATTGTTTTTTTTTGTGGTGTATGCATTCTGGATTTAAAGTTAATTTAGGATATTGGTTTGCACGAAACTTTCATACTGTTTTGCGATGTAATCGTCCACTAATACTTGGGTCATATATTACGAATTTAACCTCTTAACTTTTTCCCTCTGAAGTCGATTTCTCGTCCTTAACATGTGCATTTAGTATGGATAGCCTAGATAAATATTGTTTGGATTTTATGAGTTTGCTTGTCAGTACCCCTACTGCTTGTTATTTTGTGCCTCCAGGTACACGAACGACTCGCGAAAATATGATTTTTCACCAACGTCCACACTTCACTACTAGGGAGCAAGAGGAGCAACATCTATCTGTGGAGGCACGTTTAAGCCGGATCAAAGCTGGACTTGGAACAATGGAAACCCAAGTCTCTACAATCCTCGACATCCAGCAAAGTCGTTACTCCTAACATCGACAACATCGTTAAAAGACACATAGGGAGTATTCTTAACTTTTCTTTTTACTTGTTATTTGGGCTGCTGTCTTTTATTTCATATAAAAAATGCTTGAGGACAAGCATAGATTAAGTGGGGGGTTGAAATGGTAAGTAAAATGGTAAATATGCATGATTTTTGCTGCATATCTCTTTTGCATATGTTCAATCTTATGCTAGATTTATTCGATAGTTTGTTTCAACATTGAGCCTCTAATCTCATTACATAGTCAATTTGGACAATTGGGCAATTTTTGAATTAAAATGTCCAAGTATCTAGATTACTCGACATCTGTGTTTTAAAGTTGATATATATAACTTGATTTTTCATATAAATTGATTGTTTGGAAAAAAATATTTGCTTGTACATAAGTAAATAAATAAAATGAAAAATATATAATTTAATAAAGGCTCAAGTTATAGTGAAAATTTCGAAAACATGACCGAATTTAGTAACTGGGGTGAGGTGCTTGGGTTGTCATCTTATTTCGCATAAAAAAGTTCGAGTGACAAATCGAAAACTTACAAATATTCTGCTAATCGAGCCTCTAAATAGAAAGGAGATTGTTTGAACTGAGTAACCGGGATAGAGTGCCTGGGTTGTAATCCTAGTTCGCGTAAAAAGGTTTGACCGTGTCTAAAATTTTTTATTAATGCATGATTAATTAATAATACCTTGCAAATTTGGGATTCAAACTCAATTTAGTAAAATGATTTAGTTCACATATTTCAGTTTTATGACACTTGTTGATCAAACTTTATATTCTGAGCATTTATTTATTTTTGCCTATGTTGTTTGCATTGATTATGGATGCAAAACAGAGGCTCAATTTTTAATAAATTGAAGAATAATTTATAATGTTTGAAAGAACAATATGCTTGAAGACAAGTATGAGCTAAGTAGGGGGATTTGATAACATGTTAATTTGCATGACATTTTGTGTTTAATTCGGTTTATTTCTGATTTGATCCCTGCTAAATTAGTGCTTTTATGTTTTAATCTTACCAAGGATGCAATTGGGACACTAAGAGATAAAAACAAGCAGAAAATGACCAAATTGAAACACAATTAATGAAATGAGGCCGAATAAAAAATGTGGAGAAAACCAAGGACTCATCAAATTTTTTGGCTTTGTAAAAGCCAAAAATAGAAAAAAAAATCTTATTTTATTTTATTTATTTTTTATTTAATTTTATGTTGAAGTAATTAAAGCCCAAATTAGTAAACACCATGTGTATAAATAAGGCTTTAATATTCTTAGGCAAGACACGTTCTAATTTTACATTTTAATTTCAATTTGGAATTAAAGAGTCATTATTCTTTTTTTTCCAAATTTTGGTGTGAGTAGCTAGCATTCTGTGGCTAATTTACAAAAAAAGCCAATTTTTATAAAAAATTACCGAAATGGGCCGGTTTTTTAATTATTTACCAAAATGGGTCATTTTCCGCGAAATCGCATCCACGTCAACGCGATGTGGCCGCGCGCGTGAATAGTGCCCAACGGTCAAAAAATTGACCGTTGCCCCCCCCCCCAACGGTAAAATTTTTTTTTACTATATAAATCCCCCACCCCTTTTATTTTAACAAACAAATTCAATATCAATTTCCTTCAAAAATTCTCTCAAATTCCTTTCAAAATTCTCTCAAACTCTCAAATTCCTTCCAAAATTCTCTCAAATTCCTTCAAAAAATCTCCAAATCCATATTAAATTTCTTTTTCCATTAAATTTCATTATTTTAAGAAAATTTTAAAATTTTTTATTTTTTTAAAAATAATTTTAAAATTTTTAATATTTTCAACAATGGCCGGATTATTGATTCGTCTTGATAGGAATCACATATCGGTGGAGCAAATGAAAATGGTAAGTATTAAATTTAAATTTTAAATTTTATTTAAGATATTTTTATTTATGTATTTTTAGATATTTATTAATTTATTTTTTCTTATAAAAGGCTGAAGATCGGGTATTGGAATGCAATACTCGGAATATGCATACTCCTCCATCACCGTTAATAGAGAACTACCTGCGGGAAACGGGATTTTGGCACGTGGCGACGGTAGGCCGGGGATGCAAGTTGGAGGCGAAACTGATTAGTGCGTTGATCGAGAGGTAGAGACTTGAGACGCACACATTTCATCTTCCATGTGGAGAGTACACTATCACTCTAGAAGATGTCCATCTGCATTTGGGATTGCCGATGGACGGGCACCCAGTCACTGGGTCTGCCCAATCTAGCAATTGGAAGGCAGTGTGCTACGAGCTTTTGGGCGCCTTTCCGGATAAAATGGATGGAGGTAAGGTGGAGATGGGCTGGTTACGTGCCACCTTCCCCGATCTGAATGAAAATTGAACCGAAATTGAACGAATCCGATATGTTCGATCATACATTCTTCAAATAATTGGAGGCTATCTCATGGTCGACACGTCACGGAGCCGTGTACATCTAAGGTGGCTGCTAAAACTCGTTGATTTTAGAGCAGCTGGTGAATTTAGTTGGGGGTCTGCCGTCTTGGCAACATTATATCGGGAGATGTGCGGGGCGACCAAACCGAGGAGAGCAAAAATCGGAGGATGCCTGTCACTACTGCAATCATAGGCACGGTTTCGCTTTCCATTTCTACGTCCTCGAGTGAACCACCCATATACATTCCCACTCGTAACGAGGTAAATTTTATAATACATTTTGAAATTGTTATGTAGATTTTGTAAGAATAAAAGTATGCTAAAAAATTATTTAATTAGGTGGAACCATCCGGCGAGTTATCGTGGATTACCGTCTGAACTTGAAGATATACGGCTTCTATTGGACCAACGGTCGGAAGCAGAAGTAAGTATTATTGCAAATAGATATTTCCATACATTCGCTAGTGGATTGATATTTAGTATTTACTATTTAGTATTATGTATATAAGTAATATTTCTATCATGTTCATGTAGTTTCAATGGACACCATACGAGGATCCGGCAATCCGGGCAGTAATCTCGGAAGAGTTTTTACAAAATCCCAACGCTTGGCACGTGAAAGTGGTGTTGATCAACTATGCAACTGTGGAGCCCCACCAGACAGACAGAGTCCTACGACAATTTGGATGTAGACAACCGATCCCTGTGGACCCTGAGGTGTTTGACGAGCACCACAAAATCGACATTCGGCTATTAGGTACGGATTGGCCTAGATACTGGTCAGGGTACACGGAAATATGGGAAAATCGGCATGAATATCTACCTACTCGGGAACAAATCATCGTTCCCGAGTTAGCGTGCGTTCTAGAATACATGCCATGGTTTAGGATCCATGGGAAGCCGTATTTACTTACGCCAGAGAAGAGGCAGCAGCAAATACGTGTCGGAAGGGAAAGGCGCGGGCCTCTAAATCCAAGGGGACAAGACTATGAGGGCAGCCCATCAACGAGGCCCAGACATTCACCCAGCCCATCATCAGCGGTAATGCAATCACCGTCCCCAACGACAGCACCGGCGCAGTCACCTGACGCAGCAATTCAACAGATGATACCCACGCAATCGCCTTTCCCTATGATGCCAGGTATGTTTCCTAGCCCTTATATGTACCCTAACCCGTACATGTATCCTTTTCAACAGCCTATGGCAGCTTGGAGCCAAATGCCCGGATCAGCTCCATTTCCTGTAATGCCGAGCAGAACACCGATAACTAGGCCATCGACGCAGGAGGGGTCGCAAGGGGGGTCGTCGGGGAGCTCTCCTTTTTACCAATCGCCAGCAACGCATGGCTTTCAAACTCCGTCGCCGTTCATGATGCAAACACCTCCACATACAGTATTCTTTGAAGGTGGATCATCGTCCCAAGTCCGACAAGCAGATGCCGAACCGGAAGAACAACAATCACCACCTAAGGAAGAACAACCGCCGCCGGAAGCTAGAGGAATGAGGAATCCAGCGCGTAACCGTCGACGGCCGTCATGTGGAACCGAATCCCCCGGTCATAGACATTGATTACCGTATTAAAATTTATCATTTGATGTAATGAAATAGAAGTTTATGACGATGTAATACAGATAGAAATTTTTCTGAGTTATTTTGACATTATTTGATTAAAAACCCTAACCTAACCTAATTTAATTAAAAATCCTAACATAATTTAATTTAATTAAAAACCCTAACCCTAACCTATTTTACATGAAAACCCTAACATTAACCTAATTTAATTAAAAACCCTAACCTAACATAATTTAGTTAAAAACCCTAACCTAATTTAATTTAATTAAAAACCCTAACCTAACCTAATTTAATTAAAAACCCTAACCTAATTTAATTTAATTAAAAACCCTAACATAATTTAGTTAAAAACCCTAACATCATTTAGTTAAAAACCCTAACCCTAACCTATTTTACATAAAAACCCTAACCCTAACCTAATTTAATTAAAAACCCTAACCTAATTTAATTTAATTAAAAACCCTAACCCTAACCTATTTTACATGAAAACTCTAACCATAACCTAATTTAATTAAAAATCCTAACCTAATTTAATTTAATTAAAAACCCTAACCTAATTTAATTTAATTAAAAATCGTAACATAATTTAGTTAAAAACCCTAACCCTAACCTGATTTAATTAAAAACCCTAACCCTAACCTAATTTAATTAAAAACCCTAACCTAATTTAATTTAATTAAATACCCTAACCTAACATAATTTAGTTAAAAACCCTAACCTAATTTAATTTAATTAAAAACCCTAACCCTAACCTAATTTAATTTAATTTAATTAAAAACCCTAACATAATTTAGTTAAAAACCCTAACCCTAACCCTAACCTAATTTAATTAATGTAAAAACCCTAACATAACTCAGCGGATTTGATAATCTTACTAACCATTTAAGAAATTGTAGTTTTACATAATGTTGGATTTCGTAAAATGTTTTGACTGGTACTAACATTTAAGAAATTGTAGTAATTTGATAATTTTACTAACAATTAATACAATTATCAATTAATAATTGAATAAAAGGTAATTTTTTCTATAATTACATTCAACTATTGCGATTAGGGCATGATCGACTTGTATGGCCTGGGTTCCTACACCATTCGCACAACTTCTGTTGACTGGTTGTTTCTCGGATATCTATATTGTTCCATATTCTAGTGGAGAAAGGTCGACCCTTCGGCTTGCGACGCAATTCTCTATCCGGTAACAGCTTAAAAAGAGCAAGAGATACGGGCAGCCACTTACGTTCATCTGGGACCGGTGGGAAAACGTGTCTCCATATGTTGTACATGTTTTCTAATTTGTACACTTCGTCCACATAACTCAGCGGATCCAGACGGAGTTTCTGACAGGCTGCAATAACATGAGCGCATGGATAACAAAGTGCATCGAACTTCCCACAGTCACAAGTCCTGTTCCGCAAGTGTACACGATATTGCCCGCCAACAACACCTTAGTGCGGTATGTCGAACTCCGTCACGCGAAACCATAAATTGTCTCAATCGTGACACACAGCGTGCATGATGTTTGCCCTCGCCTTCGCCTTGTTAATTCCTTGAACTACTTTACTGCACCATACATGCCCACCCTGCATCTAGCCTGCATAACCTGCTGCTCGCTTTGGAAATAGCGCCGCCAAACGGAAATATGTCTCTCGCACAACCGCTGCTATCGGTAGATGGCGCATTCCTTTAAGAACAGAATTTATCCATTCTGCCAGGTTCGACGTCATATGGCCATATCGTAAGCCTCCGTCGTATGCTTGTGCCCACTGTTCGAAATGTATGTTGCAAAGGTAGTCCGTCCCTTCTTCGTTTTGGGATCGCAAGATTGCCAATATCTCGTGAAAACGATCTTTATTCATTTCATACCCTACCAATATAAGAACATAGTGAATATTTTATACCGCTTCTACCAATAAAACTAATTCAATTTGACAAACGAAATAATACAGTTATACAGTAAATACCCATGTTGGTCACTTGTCGTCGTTCCGTCTTAGATGGATATTGCCTGTAGCAGTTCAAAGCAACGTGTCTCAGGCAATACCTATGGTGTGTACGCTGCCACAAGCTTCCCTCTCGATCAAATGCAGCTAGTATACCGGCGCCCCGATCTGAAATAACACAGATATCAAGTTGGGGGCACACATGCCTCCTTAACCTAGAGAGAAAGAAATCCCAGTCATCAGACGACTCCTCCGGTGTTATTGCATATGCAATTAGAAGAATTCTCCCACCGCCGTCCTGTGCCACTGCAACTAATAGCCGATGAGTGTACCTACTGAACATGAAGGTACCGCCAATTTGTACCAACGGCTTACAGTAGGGAAATGCGTCTCGGCATTGCTTAAAGGTCCAAAATAGGCGTTTGAACACTTGGCATCAATGTAGCAATCGGCCGTTGTAGTACGCATGTTCCATTTCAAGGTCTGTGATGGCACCTGGGACGTATCTTTGTACCACCTGACACCATTGCCATATTTCATTATATGAGGCGTCCCACCCACTATGCATCTTCTCCAATGCCTTTTGCTTAGCTATCCAAGCCTTGCGGTAAGAGGGCGTGTACCCCATTTGGCTACGGATATTGGTAATTATCACAGGCACTGAAGTCCGAGGATCTACTTTTATCGTGGGCAGTATCAAGCTAGCTAACATAGCTGAATCCATTTTCGGATGATCTTCTGAAACACCTACAGAGGGAGGGAGTACATTAAATAATGCAACATTAGAAAACAAAAATATTATTCAGACACATTCAATACTGTACCTGCAGTACATGTATATGGACCTTTGTACTTTTTGATCTCCCACAACCTTGTCCTCTTCCTTAACGAGGCGACGATTTTCCATGAACATGTGCCGTCTTGCACCGCACACTTCGCCTCAAACTTATCAGATTTTGATTTAACGACGTGGTAATTAACGCCATTTCTGATGCTATGCTGTTTCAAAGCACCAATAAAACTATCCTTATTGGTAAACTGATTACCAACTTCAAGTTCACCGAGATCTACCCCCGAATTTGTACGATCGCGCACCCGGTGTGGTAGATCTGGAAACTCTAACGCATCATCATTTGACAGATCCACATTATGCATGTGGGCTGGAGGTGAGTATGCTCTAAATCGTGGATTTTCTTCATCATCTGCACTCCTATCACCATCTTCACCTTCTGTTGGAATAGGCTCCGGTTCAGAAAATAATCCCACCTCTGCACCATCCGGCCCGGGCTCTCGAGGTGGATCCACATCGGAGTCATCTTCTAACCCACAATCATCTGCAGCGTACGACATCCCCTCACCGGTTGATGTCGTAGGTAGTACGTCATCCCTTCTTCTGGGCATTTGATAACGTCCCCAATTGGATGTAGATTGCCATCTAGTAGAACGTGATGCAGTTTCCCAGCTTGTATTTCCAGCGTCAAACGTCGAGCCACCGACGTACATGTCCCATCCACCGACAGAGTGTCTAGAGGGATGTGCATTCGACACCGCTACCAAACATGGGCTGTTCCGTATTTTGTAACACGCTAACCGGGTGTCGGCCAGGGGTCGTGTATACATTTCGAACACCGAACGGAAGTACATTAGTTGCCGACGTAAATTGTACATATAACTCAATATAAGTTGCTCCGCTAGCAAGATGAGTCTGCAACATTGCATCTAAGCTACGAGCACCTTTTATGTCGAACGAGTCATATGTCACCGGATCAACAGAAGAACAAAATCGATACGTCATTGACAGAACTTTCATTGGCGTCGTTCCGAAGATTTTACGCCTAATTCTTTTACGGAGTTTTGTCAAATTTATGTTTTGGCTAAATGACAGTCGCACCGTATTCTCCGACAAAAAAACAACACCATTCTCGGTGTGGCAAACCTCACCATCGTAGTAAATAACAGCACTAATACGTTCACTCATTTTGAAACTCTAACTTTCTTAGCCTCTCTAAAATGTTTCTGCTGTGAGTTATGCATTCTAAGAACATTTTCTGCCTAATTTATAGCCTCAGCCCAAACTTGCTACTGTAGCAAAATCGCATCCACGAGGGCGCGATTTGACACTATTTGCTCAGAAACGTCAAAAAATAATTATTTCCTACATGACCAACTGTAGCGAAATCGCGTCCACGAGGGCGCGATTTCACAATTTCTTCTCATATAGCATCCTGGTATCAGCGATTTTATACTATTTGCTCAGAAAACGTCAAAAAAAATTATTTCTTACATGACCACTGTAGCGAAATCGCGTCCACGAGGCCACGATTTCACAACTTCTTCTCAAATAGCATCCTAGTAGAAGCGATTTCCCACTATTTGACCAGATACATCAACTCAAAAAAAAAATCTGGGACCCCTAACCCCTAAAAAGCCTGCACCCTAAACCTTAAAAGCCAGAAAACCCAAACGTAAAATCAACGTCAAAATCGCATCCCCGGTACCGCACTACATGGCAGGACATCGCGTCCACGTCAGCGCGACCTGCTGACGTGGAAGGAAATCGCTTCCTCAAGGACGTGATTTCCTTCCACGTCAGCAGGTCGCGCTGACGTGGACGCGATGTCCTGTCACGTACCCTGACATCGCGATGATGTGGACGCGATTTCGCGGAAAATGGCCCATTCCGGTAAATAATTAAAAAACCGGCCCATTTCGGTAATTTTTTAAAAAATGGGCTTTTTTTGGTAAATTAGCCGCATTCTGTTACTTCCATTCTTATTTCTTTATTCTTTCAAAATTTGTTTAATTGTCTTCCAAGTCTTTTCCCTTCCTAACTTCTTTTATTATCATCAAATCACCTTTCAAAACCTATGAAGCATGATTAAATTCCTGTTTCACTAAATTCCGTCTTAGCTTTAGGCCGGTGTTCTTTTCGGTCGGGAGTCGTGAGATACGTATCCATACCAAAAATCATTCCAATCGGTATTTACATTTTTTCTAAGTATCGGGATTGACAACTCTTCCTTTAAAGTTAACTCGATTTCAAGTCAAAAAGTGCACGTTGGGTTGGAGTCGTGTTTGTTGACAGTTGGAGGAACGAGTCAGTCGTGCTATATTCGGATCTCTAAGAACAAATCAAGGAAGAAATGATCGGGTTTAAACGACCCACGTGGTTGAGGCCATTAATTCAAGTTGGGTTCTTCAGAGCACAAGGCTACCGGAATCTTGAATCGGGAACACATGTATCTCAATTAGATAATCAGTAAGGGTTGGTTTGCAGGTCATACCGGGACCAGCTACGAGAGGAAGAATGGTGGTTCGAACATTCTTAACTACTATAACCAGCTTATTGTTTGGAGGAGAAAATTAATTTTCAAGGATTGATTCAAAAATTCAGAATCCATCGAGTCTAAGGCTAAGGCTTATTATCTTTGATTACCAAATCCGAGTTTAATTTCCAATTTAATTTCTAATTTATCTAATTATTTATTTATGTTATTCCAATTTTTTAGTTTTTAAACATTTCAAAACTCCCCTGATTTATTTGTTTATTTTTCAGCAGGTCCGTTTGGAGCCGTGGACACGACTTTTGCCAAGACTTTCGACACGACAAACGTTCTGTTCACAAGTTAGACACAGAAGTTGATTATAACAGCCAATTCCTGTGGATTCAACCCTACTATCACTCTTTACTACTATTTAGAGTTATTTTTGTATGAATTATTTTTGGTGGTTTCGACACCCATCAATTACCAAACATTAGAAAGAAAGAAAATAGAAAAAAAATAAAGAGGAAGAAATAATGTAAAAGAAAAAAGAATTTAAAAAGTCATTTTTAAAAGTTTATATGACATGAGAGTTTATTATTGGCTAAAACTTTTTTAACAAATATAACATTTTGTTATAAAATGAGTAACCGAAGAATAGTTTAAGTACCACTTGTAACCAAGAAAAAGTTTCAGCACCAACTTGGGAAAATTGTATAGTTTAGGTACTAGTTTGTGGGTTAAGTCATTTTTTAGAATAAACTTAATGGTTTGACAGAGGTTTCAATTTGAGAAAAAAAAAGTAATTTATATACCAATTTTGACTAAAAAAGAATTTAGGTACTAAGATGAGAAAAATAATATAAGTATCAATTTATAGGTTAAGCCTAATAAATATTACCATGATAAATTGTACTGAATAATATATAATATATATCATGAAAAACTTGAAAAGTTAAAATAAAAACAGTAACATTATCTAATCTAATAGTTATATTTAAGCACTTTGCTGAGTTAGTGTCACGCTTAACTGGGTCACTAACTCTATTATAAAATTATAGAAACACTTTCTTCTTTTAAATTATAATTAATATTATTATGATAACACTTTTATCTTTTTATACTTCTATATCATCGTTAAATAAAACGAGCACAAATTAAAAACCCAATCATTGAACACATTTTCAATAATATTAAAATAAAAATTTATTGCCACTTTATTATTTTAAAATATATATATTTTTAACATAAAACTCTAAACTCTAAATCTTAATATTTTCTTTTAAGCTGCAACAAGACCTAGTATTACTAGCTGCAATTTATCTGAATATTGCAAATGCCTAGTTTTGAAAGGGTTATATGGTGATGCTAGCATCAACTATTGCAAGATCAATCCAAGGAAAAGAATAATTTGGCAAAGTTAACACTTGAAAAAGTCAACATTAGTTGTTGCTTAGTATTAAAGAAAAGCAAGAGTGGAAGGGTGTAGTCGCAAGCAATAATTGGGTGCATATCTGAGAGGGTGATGACTGTCCTTTTGCACAAAATCTATGTGGGAAAGTTGAAAGATACCAAATAAAAAAGGGAAATCTAAGTGAATCCTAGGTTGAAGCCATGATATCAACTTTTAGGAATGACACCCTTCTATTTAATGGGAACACTGTGGAAATCTCTTTAAGATTACAATTTATCTCTATTCTTAATTAATTTAATTTAACTTTTTTTTATTAATGCAAATTGAGTCTTACTTTAATTAGTATGAAATATTATTATCAATGTAAGAGGACATAAATTTGAGTGTGTTGAACTACATTATCCTTCTATTTATGAGTTGAAAATGAGCTATGGATAATTTTAAACATTGTATGAAAAAACAGGTATGACTAAAACCTATAATGAGAATATTATATTTGCATAATATTTTAACTTCTAAGTGTTTTATAATCCTTACATATTTATTATCAGAATTGCATATATAATTTTTATTAAATATTGACATTTTTTTCACCTATCAATATTAATGTAACATAAGTTATATCTACACAATCTTTTAGATTTCATTTTTTTTTGTAATAAATATCATTTTGAAGAATTATTATTTTCATTGAATTATTTTAAAGTTATAAATATGTCGATAATTAAATTTAAAATTTTCATGATAAGTAAGAATTAAATTTAAATTTAAATTTTGACATGCAACTGTTGATTGAATTTATATTATTAAAAATCATTAAAAAAGAATTACGGGAGTTAAGTGAGATAGTAAGGTCTCTTTTATCTTAATCAGTGGTTGAGAGTTCAATTCTCACTTTAAATGTAAAACAACTTTAAAACTTGTGACAAGCAACTACTTGAGTATTCATAGTCTTTTATTAAAGTACATATACATGATATCAAAATCAGATGATGGGAGTCGAAGAAAAAGATAGTGGAGGATACAGATGCAAGCCAAAAGCAAAGAGACGTACGTGTCCATTAATCAGAATATTATGCACCAACTCAAAAGCACTCTCACTATTCATCCTTTTTTATCTTACTTACACCTTTCCCTTGAATTCATGATGGCCACAAGACTTTTCAAGTGAAAACCCCAAATCCAATAATATATAGTATTTGCTCAACATTTGCAAGGGTAAGATAGACATCCAATAAGAGCAAAACAAATCATTTGAAAGCATTTTTTCCAGGGTGAATTGAAATAAGTACTTTAAGAAAAAGCCAAGGACTGACTGGTTTGGATAATGAAGAGAGATAGATGAGTTTTACCAACTTCTACTTCATTTCGGTCACCACTTCTCAAATCATCAGCTATTTAAAGCCCACTACCAAGAGCCAAATTCCCCCCCACTAGCTTTCGAGACACCCCCATTGGATATCACATAAAAATCCCATCCTCTCAGTTTCTTGGAACTGATGGGGTATATGGTATTATTTTGGCAAATGGGGTCTTCATAAAGCACTGGGGAGGGGGGAGTTTGGGTGGGATTCCTCCATTCTCACCCTCAGCCCACAATTAAAACAGTTTGGCAGTGCTTATTACCCAATAAGCTTTGCATGGAAGAGGATCCATCCTACAGAGCACCTACCTATCTGCGGAGGCTTTTTTGGCTAATGCACTGGCAAATCGGCAAGTCACGAAAAGGGCAATCAACTCATAGTAATTAGTATGAGTCTGTTATCTGGCTATATATATGTATATATATATATCATGTTTTCTTGTATGGTATTAATTGTTTTTGAATTATGGTTGTTGGAATGTAATGGAAAGTCGTGTGTTTAAAGCAGAACCTCATCCTTAGATGTGTGAGTTTGCTTGTTTCCAAATTTGCAGTCAGTTGCTGCAATATGAATCGAATAAAAAGTTCTTTTCACTCCTATTTTGTTTGAAAAACTTTTAGTAGCAGAGACACGCGCATTGTGTACTTGGTGTCATCATTCAAAACCATTATTTTGATTGACTTCCCTATCTTTGAAGCTTATCCGCAAAACAAAAGGCAATGGCTCTAAATCCCACTATAATCGAGCAACTCTGGGGATAAATGATGATTCCACGAGGGAGCTGCTGTACTAATTCTCCTATTATACTAAATTAATTCTTATATGTAAATTAATTCTATTCTTAAAAATTCAGGATAATACCAAAGGTGGAATCATTTTTTTTTATTTGAACAAAAAAAAGTAAAAGTACTATAGAGGCTTTTATATTAAAAAGTTATATTGTATTTTGCTCCCTCTATTCAAAAAATGGACAAAGTAATTTTTATATGCTAGATCAAAGAATAAATAGATCATTTTATTATAAATTCTATTAATTTCCACGACTAAACACTAACATGACTGATGGAGCAACCAAAATATATAAATTCGAACAACCAAGTTCATCCTACATATAAATTTTTAAATAATTATTAAAATATAAAAAAGTTATTTAAAAATTAATAAGAATGATAAGATATTATTAAAAATTATTGAAAATTTATTAAAAACAACGTCCATAGACATGGATGAATGGTTGTCCAATCATTTTAAAGTGGTTTCTTACATAATTATAAAAAATATAAAAAATTAGAGGAAATTATTTACAAATTATTAAGAATTATTAAAACTATATATACAAATACAGCATATTTAAAGAGTTCAAATATATATATACACATTTATGTATCTTCTTAATTGAGTTGATATTTTTAATTAATCAAGTTGATGGGTCATATTTAATTAATTTTTTATAATTCAAATATATATAGACACAAATATATATACAATAATAACTATTTTATCATTAATTTAAAATTTTAGTAATTTTTTATAATTCTTAATAATTTTTAAATACTTTTTTTATAATTTTTATGACATTTTCATAATTATTTAAGAAATCATTCTAGAATGGATTTGAACAAATTGTTATCTAGGCTCATTTGAATCTGGACAATCATTTGTCAATAGTCATTCTGGAGTTTCTTTTATCATTTATGATATTTTTTTAGTTATTTAAAAAACCACGTCCTAGATGAACTTGGTTGTCTAGGTTCATCTTAGACATGGTTTTTTAAATAATTATTAGAAAGCTTTATTTTTTAAGATTTTTAATTTTTGTATATTTTTTGACGTGGTATTTACCACGTTAGCATGAGAAACACATGGAACACCACAGGTCACTGTCTAGTTGCTTCATTAGTCATGGCATCACTTAACGGTGAAAATAAATGAAAATTTTAATCTTACCCTATAACATCCTCAAAACCCCTTGGTCGTAAATAATATGAGATAAAATCTTATCGAAATAAGGTATAAGATCAAAGAAAATGAAAGTTGCAATATATCAAAAGAGAGTTAAATCAAGAAGCATGACATGATGTATTAAGGAAGAGACTAAATCATAAACATGTGAAATGCTTTTAGCTCAAGTGTAAATATTCAAAATTTAAGGGATCGAAGTGTAAAAATATAAAGTTGAAAGACCAAAAGTGAAAATAATCCAATTTACTAAGATATGGAATTGGCATGCAGGGACCAAATTGAATAGGTGAAGTATTATGAGAGACTAAATCGTAATTTTACCAAATTAAGTGATGATTCAAGGATGAAATTTTGAAAGATCATAAAGGGTAAAATGGTTAATTAGCAAGAGGCATAATTCTAGAATGTAATGATGAAGTTGATGATATTTTGGTAATTTTTTAAATTAATTAGTTAAATATTATTTTATTAATATTATTTTATTAATATTTTACTTAGATATTTATTATTATTTTATTTAAAAAATGGTAGTATAAAAAGAAATGAAGGATGAAGGAAATTTATCATCCTTCCAACGTGAGTGCAAGGGTGAGAAAGGAAGTTTTCTTTTCTTTACAATTTAGTCCTTTGCCATGAAAACTTACATTTTTACCCAAAGTTTTTGAAAATTTCCTTAGATATTAAAGAGAGAAGATGAAGTAGAGATTCTAGAGAATATGTTCATCAATTTAGAAGCAAGAAAATAGTAGATGAAAGTGGAGAAAATGAGAAGAAAAAGGAAGGAAAGTGGTGAAAATGAGAAATGCATGGAAATTAATGAAAAAGAAATGAAGAAATTATTGACAAAGGAGGTAAGTTTTATACTAAACCTACTTGTATTTCAATAGATTGAGTTAAAGATATTTTGACTAAGATGTATGAAACATGTATTTAATCTAAATACTAGAAATAGAAAGTATTTGATGAAGAATAGAGACTTAAAACACTAAATTGGTAAGAGAGAATGTGATTTGTATGGTGAAAAGTACTAAGATTAATAAATGAATATGTAATCTACACATAAACATAAGTGTCTAAATTGTATAGTAATCCAAAGTAGGGCAATTATGTGTGATTGAATGAAAGATAGTGCAAGGAACCTTGGAAAAGAAAACATTTTCATTAAAATAGTTTGGACAGCAGCAGTGACTTAACTTTGAAAATTCACCTAAAATTATAGAAATTTAGTTAGAGATTTTAGTAAATATGGAATTAAATATTATTGAGTCTAGTTTCATATAGTAGAAACGGTGAAAGAAACGAGATTTTATAGTTTGAGATGCATTAGTTTTCGTGAAACAAGGTCGGAGTGGATTCGAGTTCCCCTGTTTTGACTTTGGAAAATTATAAAAAATTGTAAAAAAATTATTATGGGTTTAAATTATTAATTAGCCTATTTCAATAGAAATAAACGAAAACATCATCCAAATCCCGTACTAAGAGATAATTAATTTTTAGTAAAGAAATGTCGAATCTGTCAAGCAGCAGAACAGGGAAAAATTTGAAGAATTTATTGTACTGATTGGCTAAATTATAAATTCTGAAATTTTTATGGTAAAAAAATATTAGAGTCTAGTTTCAAAAACATCAAGCAAATCTTAATTTCGAATTCTGTAGCTCAAGATATAAATAATTTAGTGACTATGACTCAAGTGGACAGCTTTGATATGAACACATAAGTAAATGGTGGAATTATAAACAATGTTACATATAAGCATGTTATATACTAAAAGCTAAAGATTCTAATAAATATATACGTAAAGGATGTGGAATGGAGAGGAGGAGGAGGAGGAAAAATATATGAATATATATATATAGAGAGTAGATGAATTTGAAATGTTTCGAATTGGTTGTAAGTGATGGAATGATTAATACATGTGAATATGTTTAAACAAATAGATAAAATAATAAGTGAATAATTATTAATTGATGTGATATTGAATTCTTGTTAAAATGTTATGAAGAATTAAATTGACTGGCACAATTTAGAAATAAATATGAAATATACATAAAGTGAGTAAACTACTTTGAAAGTGCAAGTCCTCCAATGGTCTTATTTGTAAAACTTTAATATTTGTGTTAATTTTATAAGCTTTATTATCTTTGATTGAATATTATGTTTTTATGAGGACTTGAGATTAGAAATAGGTGTAAGTGGATGATATGTAAAATGAAGTGGCGATCATGACATCTGAATACAGTTCAAGTAATGATATAAAAAAATAAAGCGTGGAACTTGTAGGAAAATAGAGACGACGTCATGATGACAAGTTCGCCATGTCACGACATGGAAACCCCAACGTCGCTGTACAAGCCCAATTTTTTCATGCCCAGGCCCAACAAATCCTTAACCCAAATAAACCCTCAACCCAAAACAATTAAACCCAACTAGCCTAACCCAAACCCAAGGCCCAAATCCAGAGCCCAATTCCCCCAAAAGTCAAGCTAGGGTTTCAGAAAAGAAACCCTAGCGCCGCAGCCCTCTGACCCCTAGCCCGGCGCCGCCTCCATCAGCACTATCACGCCGCTCACTAGCCTCCTGCCACCACCGTTGTCATATCGGCCACTTGCGCCGTCACCTGCAAACACATAACAAAACAGAAACAGACCACAAGGCAAAAGGGGGGATTTGATTTTTCTTTTTTTCTTCCCTTCGGCTATAAAAAGCAGATGATTGTAAAGAAAAGGGGTTCCTTTTCTAGCTTTTTTTTTGTAACAAGAAAGCATATATCAATATAAATAAAAAGCAAAAAGAACTAAGGTGATTTTCGGTTTTTCTTATTTCAATCTTCCCTTTTTTATTTTTAGTGTTGTTTTTCCTTTTTATTTTTTATTTTTTTTAACGAAAATAGAAAAAATATAAAGAAAAAGAGGGAAAGCTCACCTAGACGGAGTTTCCCACGCCGATCTGGCGCTTCGTCGGTCGTCGGAGGCGGTGGCGGTACGGCGAGCGCAACGGCAGCGTTAGGAGAACCAAGGGTCGGATTTTTGAGAGAGAAAAAAAAAGAAAAAAGGTTTTTGAAATTTTTTTTAAAAAACAGTAAGCTGAAATGAAAAAAATAAAAAAAAAGAGGTGTTTAAATACAGATGTGAAACGACGCCGTTTTGCCTTAAGGCCTCCTACCCGCGCGTCGACCCGACCCGCAACCCAGGGTCCGCGTGTTTTTGTGCGGGTGCGTTATTTGCGCTTTAGGCCCTTTCGCATTTTCGATTTGATTCGATTTAGTCTTTTTACGACTTTTCTTCATTTTTTAATTTGGATCGCAGATTTGTCTCGGTTTTTAATTTGGTCCTCAATTCGTTGGACCCCTAGGGAGGGGACGTGTGGCCTGAAATTGGGTTTATTTCCCATTAGGTCCTTCGCCCTTTCATGCCTTTCCATTTTGGTCCTTATTTGCGCATTTTATTACTGTTTGAGTGCCCTTAAATTTTATTTTTTATCCCAATTTGGTCCATTTCGTTATTATTATTATTTAGTTATGATATTTATACTTATATATATATATTTATATTACTATTATTATACCATTAGTTTAATATTATTGTTATATTTTATTTTATATTTGCCTATTTAAATTTCGAATATATTTGTCCTGTTGTTTTTACTATTATATTTATTTATATATCTTTATATCTTATTATATATATGTATATATATACATATCTCTTTATAAACATTTTTTTAGCTTATATACATACATACATAAATACATACATACATATATTTTTTATATACTTTATAATTCTAACATACGTACATATATATATATCTTTTTTATTTTTATAATTTTACTCATTTTATTTATTTATTTACATGTCTATTATTATTATGCTCTAGTTTTTTATTTATTATTTGCTATTGTGCTTGCTTGATCGTTTTTTTATATATTAGTCTTATTATTTATTTATATTTTGATCATGTTATTCTACTTACATCATCATTATCATTATTTTGCATCCACTTTACTCGGATTCATTAAAAAATGGAAAATTTTAAAAAATATAAGTAATACTCGGTATTTGGGATCTTCGAGAGAATTGAGCCCTAACGTATTGGGTTCCGATTTTCTTCGTTGAACCTAAATAATCGAGATTACTCTTTTAAAAAATAATAAAAAAATCGTTATCGAGAATTCAATACGTTGTATCCTAACACATTGGATGTGACACGTTGTTTTCTCGAGACGAGGATTTTTCAAAATAAATGCAATATTCAATGTTTAATATTTTGAGAAATTGTGCCCTAACGTATTGGGTTGCGATTTCTTCATTTGATTTAAACAATTGAATATTCTTTTAAACTTTATTACACGAATCTTTTCAAACTTAAGTTTTAAATGATCTCGGGAATAAAAAAGATCGTGTCCTAACTTATTGGTCGTGATCCCTTTTTTAAATCCGAGATAGCTAAATATCTTTTAAATAAGCATTTTTCATTCGCGTATCGGGAATTCGAGAATTGTGTCATAACTTACTGGATATGATTCTCTTTCTCGAATAACGTGAAATATGCCTCTTTTCTTGAAAATTTTCAAAGTTTTAATACAAGGATTGTATTTTTAAAAAATTCCTTCAAAGTTCTAAATTTTCGACATTAAGACATTAAGTAATCAACTAGGTACCAATTTTGGGCGTATCGAGGGTGCTAATCCTTCCTCGTGCGTAACCGACTCCCGAACCCGTTTTTCTGAATTTCGTGGACCAAACTTGTTGTTTTAATAAAATCAAACTGTTTATTAAAAACAACCACTTTTCGAGGTGATCCAATCACACCTCATAAAAAAGGATTTGTGGCGACTCCCGTTTCATTTTTCAAAACCCAAGTCAACCCCGTTTTTCATCAAAAAATGGTGTCAACAGCTTGGCGACTCCGCTGGGGACTTTTCCAAAATAAGTGAGTCGAGCCACGAGTTGATTACCTTTTTGTCTTTTTGTTGAAAATTGAAAACTTGATTTACAATCCTTTCATTGCATTTCATTCGTTTTATCACGATTCTCATCGTTGTAATTGTTGTGGTGATTTAAATTTCGGTATCTCTGCACATTGCATTGCATGACCGTTGGTCACACCTTTTTAAGTGGGAGTGAGAAGCTAGTCCTTCGTGAGGTTTTCACCTCCGTGCAGGATAGTGGATCGCTTTCGGGATACATTCGTACCTATGTCTTCGTGAGATTTTCATCTCCGTGCAGCCATAGGGAAATATATCCCCCTGAATCGAACTCGGTCCGTATGAGCCTACAATGGGTGAGAATCGAGGAATCTGCTGGTTCGGGTACCTTTGCTTTAGAACCAAACCACATGTAGAGCACCTTAGGAGCCCACCCTAGGTAGAACTACTTTAAATCCCTAGCGGTTACCCGACTAGGTACTTTTGTTTTCCTTGCTTGTTTATGTTTCCTACTAACCTCTTTTGTCGTGTTTTGACTGAGATTGAATTGCATTTGCATCTTAGGAAGGAGATATTGATTCAAGTTTGATTACTAACTTAGAGAGCTTGTCATGGAATACGGGTTCCTTGATAAATTGAAAGACAATACGGTTGCCTGACTATATTCTGAGAAACACAAGAAGAGCGATGGAAGAGTTCTTGGCCTTGCTTCGTGGCCTGAGGATTCAAGGTGATCGTCTGAGAGCTTTCGACATTTCAACCCCTTAAAGAAGCTGACGGGCCTTATGAAGACGGGTAGATGGTGGATCGCGACCAAGATCAAGAAAAAGAGCTGGCAATGGCATCTATTGGTGAGATTACCTCAAACGTGTGGATAAAGGAAAAGATCGATATTGTCTCTTGGAATATAAGGGCGAAGCCGTACATGCCTCTGCTTTATGTAAAGGAATTTGCTTTCTAGAAAAGTTTTCTAAATGTAATTGAATCAGATTCAACGTCTCTTTAGGCATTCATTTCATGCATCTGCATTACATGCATTAAAATCCATTAAAGGACCCTAATTAAATAAAATTATTTCAGTTATCTTGGAACATCCTTATGGCACAAGAAAGAAATCAAAAGCAATGGATCAACGGATAGAATGATTGGAACAAATGCAGAAAGAAATGCAAGATAAGATGCAAGAACAATTGGATGTGCTGGAATCCCAAAGAGCCATGATGAGCCAATTGACACAATTATTGGCTAATAAAGGAAAAGGCCCTGCCATCAATTCGGGAATTGATCAGGAGGACCATGTTTATCCTCCAGGTTTTGCCCCAATGAGCACTCAGGCACAACCGGATATGTGTCAACAAGGATCGCATGTTCACATTAGACCTCAATGCCAGGTTGATACCTTGACACCAATAAATTTTCAGATAGGCTCGGATTCTAACCCAGGAGATAATCCGGGTAACCCTGTCGTTTCTGATCTGAACGATGTGGCAGAAGCAGAAAAGGCAAGAGTAGATTTACCGAAACAACTTGAAGATAGGTGTAGGTGGTTAGAAGAAAAGTTCAGAGCAATGGAAAATGCCGATTACCGTTGCAAGATCAATGCTAAAGACTTGAGTTTGGTCCCTGACTTAGTTCTCCCGCAAAAGTTTAAAATGCTCGAATTCTAGAAATACAACGGGACTAGCTGTCCTGAAGCCCATATCACCATGTTCTATCAGAGGATGACGGGGTATATTGACAATGATTAATTGTTAATTCACTGTTTCCAGGATAGTCTGATAGGAGCTGCTGCCAAATGGTATAACCAATTAAGTCGTACTCAAATTAGTTCATGGAAAGATTTGGCACATGCCTTTATGAGACAATACAGTCACATATCGGACATGACGCCCGATAGGATCACCCTACAAAACATGGAAAAGAAACAAAATGAAAGCTTCAGGCAGTACGCCCAAAGATGGCAAGAAGTGGCAACGCAAGTCCTGCCGCTTCTTTTGGAAAAAGAAACCACAATGCTTTTTATCAATACTCTAAAGGCCCCGTTCATCACCCATATGTTGGGAAGCGCCACAAAAAGCTTTCCAGATATAGTGATGGCTGGGGAAATGATTGAAAATGCAGTAAGAAGTGGTAAAATAGATACGGGGGAAAACTTTAAGAAACCGACATCGAGGAAGAAGGAGCACGAGATAAACAATACGAGTACGTTTAACAAAAACCATTCTAAATCAATCACGGTGGGGCAAGCCAGAGCAGTAACCGCTAATCAGCAAGGTTCTTCGAAACAGGAATCCAATCCAAGGCCAAATGTAGAAAGACCCCAATTTACACCAATCCCAATGACATATAGAGAGTTGTACCAGAACTTATATGACGCACATATGGTATCTCCCTCTTATCTAAAACCCATGCAACCTCTATATCCTAAATGGTACGACACGAATGCCCAATGCGAGTATCATGCGGGAATTACGGGGCACTCGATTGAAAATTTACTACGTTCAAGAAGTTAGTTGAGAGATTTATTAAGATGGGGATCATAAAATTTGGCGACCCGTCAGGAACAAACGTAGCAGGGGATCTGCTACCCAATCATAATTGATAATGGAGTGACTACAATGCAAAAAGAAGTTGGGGAATGTTCACATCTGTTATTTGAAGAAGTGACTTTGATAGATATCTGCTGGGAGTTCTCTAAGCAATAGGACTGTGGAAGAAATCCCTGTAGTATTTAGAGTTTACTTAGAGTAATATTTAGAACACACTTGTTGCTTTTAGCCTAGAGGCAATAAGAAGTCTTTTGTGAAATAGGCTCATGTCTGAACGTCATTATTTTAATGAAATACATCTTTACTATCTTTTGAACCAATATTCTTTCATTTCTTATAAATGATTATTTTTATTCTTTTATTCTTTCATCCAAATCATTCTTTCATTCATAATCATACTGTGCAGATAATTATTCTTAAATTCATACATTCTTTGTATATTCTCTTGTACCTACAATAGGTCTCTGAATATCAACGACATGAATGACACTGCTACAGACTTAGAATCTCCTTTTGAGCGAGACATGTGTTTAGAGTGATCTCACGACTTTGAAGATGACATAGATTGTAGCCTATCTCTGGACTTGTTGAGGATGGTAGAATAAGAGGATAAACAGATCCTACCTCTCAAGGAATCATTAGAAATTGTGAGCTTGGTGAAGACTAAAATTGACCTGACCACAGAGACGAAGCAGAACCTTATTGAGTTACCTCTAGAGTTCAAAGATGTCTTTGTATGATCATACTAGGGTATGCCTTGATTCTTTTAATAAAACCTGCACAACAACATGATGTCAGAAATTTATAGTGCGAACGATACAATTCTTTGCCGGGGCAATGCCTCTCTCGTTGAGCCAGTATAGCTTTGCCCATTTGAAGTCGAGTTTCCATCCCTTCAAGATGTTGTTGGATTTTGTCCGGATTAAAGAGGAAGATCCAAAGTTTTCTGTCGTAGTTGCATCCCAAAAGGGCTCTATGAAAGAAATCTGGTACCAAAGAAGGTTTTTCATATACAAGATGAAAGTGAAAGATCTTATGTGGAAGACTTTAGAATAACATTGATTCTGGTCGAAAAGCATGACCAGGACTTGCCTGATCTTATGAGTTCAGATTCAAAAAAAAATCAAATCAAAAAATCAAAAAAATCAAAGTCAAAAATAGGAGAAAAAGAAAGAAGAAAAAAGAAAAAGAAGAGGTCAAGGCGAAAATCCGCGAAGGGCGCTTTGACCAAAGGTGGATCTGAGTTGAAAACCTGAAAAAAAGACGACTCAAATTTTGAGCAAAATGGGGCATGGACATCACCATTATCGAAGACTTCTAATGGGCATTGCTTCATTTTTTGAGAGGCTACTTCATGGATCAAGGTCATTCTATACCGATACAGAATTTCAGAGAGGATTGTATTGGAAAATGCATTGAACTTAAATATAGCACGATAACTGGAGTCTGAAATCAATTCAGAATCAGACACCACATTTTGTCACCGAATTACCTAGAGGTGAACAATGACTGGCATGAGAAATTACCATTTGCCCTTATCGCTTGTCGAACATCTGTACTGGGGTAACACCTCTCTTGTTGGTTTACAGGATTGAGGTAGTTTTACCTATTGAAATCCCCCCATTGCTTGTTGGAGGGATCCAATCACGATGTGATCAGTTGGCCCTAGGAAAAGAGTTAAAAGTTATTCATCAGGGTCGGATGTACCAGAAATAAATGATATGAGCCCACAATAAATAGGCTCGTCTTAGAGAATTCCACGAGAGGGCTAGATGTTGAAAAAGATTCTTCCTTAACAAAAGGATTCTAAAGGGAAATGAATGTCAAACCGGGAATGTCCCTATGTTGTAAAGAAGACCTTTTTCAAGGGAACACTGATCCTGAGTAAGATTGCTAATCTTATAAACTCAGATCCAGTCAAGAAATACTTCGTTTAAAGAAGAAGAAAGGACCAAGGTGAAAATCTGCAAAGGGCATTTAAAAAAAAGTTTGCCCTAGAGGATTCCATGAGAGGACCTGGTATTGAAGAAGATCCTTTCCATACAAAAAGAACTTCATACCAAGCTGGGAAGAACCTTGCGGGGAAGGCCTTATTTGGAAAAGTGTCAATCTTGATCGGAAGGGATAACAAAGACGTGCCTAATCCTATGTGTTTAGATTCAATAAAAATACAAAAAAAAAAGAAAGAGAAGAAGAAGAAGAAGAGAAAATAAAAGGAAAAAAGGAGAGGCCAAGGTGAAAACCCGCAAAGGGCGCCTTGAGACCAATAGGGATTTGAGTTGAAAACCCAAAAAGGGCGGCTCAAATTTTGGAACAAAATGGGGCACGAAGTGATCAGAGCGACTTAAATTTTGGATCAAATTGGGGCATGGTGGTGATCAGAGCAGCTCAAATTTTGATCAGATCGGGGCATATGATGATCTTGTCATACCTGAAACAACAAGAAAAGGTAGGCGATATCTTGGAGCATCGACAAAGTCCTGAAGATCTCCTAAACACATGTCAAACTCAGAATGGTCTTTCAAAAAGTTTGTACAGAGAAGTTCAGGTTGCGATATCTGGGGCATCTAGTCCTCATACTATTTATATTGAATTTGTTATTCTTGAAATACTTCTTTCTTTTCCAAGATACATGTTCAAATCAATTCCTTTTTTATTCTTGCTATCCTTGATAATTTATTCATTTCGAGCTATGCTCTCAAATCAATTCTATTTTATCTATCGTTATGATCTTTTGCAAGCATGTTGTATTGGAATAATGATTAATGGACTAATAATGGAAGTTTTGCATATTACTCTAGAAGTTTCTAAATAATATAGAAACCTGAAACAAGACTATTGTTTAGAAAACACCAAGTTTAAAGGGCGAAATATCTAAGAAGGATGAGTATAAGTTAAAGACTATCTTTTTCAGATTTTGTTGTCCAAACATTGATTGAACAAAATGCCAAGATGTCGTGTTGGTGACAAAGCTTCAATGAACAAACAAGCAAGGATCACCGGGTGATAAGAAAAGGTTTTCTCGGAGAAGAAAATTTTGTAATTGTGCATGAGCATTTGGTATGACACCTTGGGAATGGGGTAAAATGACCGAAGAACTTCACATTCTGTATCCTTAAATTGCGATAGGAGAAGATTGAGAAAAGCCATATCTTTCTACCCTTGGATTACAGTGGGAGATTGATAGTACAAATTTTATGTCCCAGTGGATTGAACTTTGACGTTCACAGTGGGGGCAATCAGATTAAGTGTTTCTTTGGATATGCCAGCCGAGCAAGAAGGCGTTGTAGCACGTCAGTGATAAAGCCTTAATAAGCTTTTGCGTGATGATAACCTAAGCATTAAGGAATCATTTTCATGACATTTTGCATTCATTCAAATGTCATTCATACACATCTAGTTAGGAGCATTTGATTTCATTCTGATCAAGTCATCATAATCACTGGGCACAATTAGGTTCATAAAATAGAACATACAGGTCATGTTCCCCAGAGAACAGATCAACGAAGATAGCAGATCTTGTCTTCCTGTATTTGGCAACGGAGGAGATCGAAGATAGCAGATCTTGTCTTCCTGTATTTGGCAGTGAAGAAGATCGAAGATAGCAGATCTTGTCTTCTTGTATTTGGCAGTGGAAAAGATCGAAGATAGCAGATCTTGTCTTCCTATATTTAGCAATGGGGGAGATCGAAGATAGCAGATCTTGTCTTCCTATATCTGGCAGCGGAGGAGACCGAAGATAGTAGATCTTGTCTTCTTGTATTTGGCAGCGGAGGAGATCGAAGATAGCAGATCTTGTCTTCATGTAAATGCAGCGAGGGAGATCGAAGATAACAGATCTTGTCTTCCTGTATTTGGCAGCGGAGGAGATCGAAGATGACAGATCTTGTCTTCCTGTATTTGGCAGCGGAGGAGATCGAAGATGGCAGATCTTGTCTTCCTGTATTTGGCAACGAAGGAGATCGAAGATACAAGATCTTGTCTTCCTGTATTTGGCAGCGGAAGAGATCAAAGATACAAGATCTTTTCTTCCTGTATCTAGCAGCAAAGGAGATCGAAGATGGTGAATCTTGTCTTCCCAATACAGTAGAGAAGCAGATTTAAGCCATTAGTCCAATCACCTTAAGCAGTAGTGGAATAGATCAAAGATTGTAGATTCTGTATCCCTAAGCAATAGTGGAGCAGAGAAAATACGGTGAATCTTATCTTCCCAAGATATCAGGGAAGTAAATTTAAAGCATAAACCTCACCTCCTGAAGTTACAACAGAGTGGATTGAAGCTACAAGTATTGTCTTTTTGAAGTTGCAGCGGAATGGATCGAAGCAACAAGGCACAGTGGACTGGAGTGAAGCTACTTGAAGAGAAGCGTCAAGAGAAGTCAAGACTCGGCGAGACCGGGCAAAAATTGGTCTTTCTTAGTTTTTGCTTTGTTATCGTTACACGACAACGAGCAAAGAGGGGCAGCTGTACAAGCCCAATTTTTTCATGCCCGGGCCCAACAAATCCTTAACCCAAATAAACCCTCAACCCAAAACAATTAAACCCAACTAGCCTAACCCAAACCCAATGCCCAAATCCGAAGCCCAATTCCCCCAAAAGTCAAGCTAGGGTTTTAGAAAAAAAACCCTAGCGTCGCAGCCCTCTGACCCCTAGCCCGGCGCCGCCTCCATCAGCACTGTCATGCCGCTCACTAGCCTCCTGCCACCACCGTTGTCATATCGGCCACTTGCGCCGTCACCTGCAAACACACAACAAAACAGAAACAGACCACAAGGCAAAATGGGGGATTTGATTTTTCTTTTTTTCTTCCCTTCGGCTATAAAAAGCAGATGATTGTAAAGAAAATGGGTTCCTTTTCTAGCTTTTTTTTTGTAACAAGAAAGCATATATCAACATAAATAAAAAGCAAAAAGAACTAAGGTGATTTTCGATTTTTCTTATTTCAATCTTCCCTTTTTTTTTATTTTTAGTGTTGTTTTTCCTTTTTATTTTTTATTTTTTAATGAAAATAAAAAAAATATAAAGAAAAAGAGGGAAAGCTCACCTAGACGGAGTTTCCCACGCCGATCTGGCGCTTCGTCGGCCGTCGGAGGCGGTGGCGATGCGGCGAGCGCAACGGCGGCGTTAGGAGAACCAAGGGCTGGATTTTTGAGAGAAAAAAAAAAGAAAAAAGGTTTTTGAAATTTTTTTTAAAAACAGTAAGCTGAAATGAAAAAAATAAAAAAAGGGGTGTTTAAAAACAAATGTGAAACGACGCTGTTTTGCCTTAAGGCCTCCTACCCGCGCGTCGACCCGACCCGCAACCCAGGGTCCGCGTGTTTTCGTGCGGGTGCGTTATTTGCGCTTTAGGCCCTTTTGCATTTTCGATTTGATTCGATTTAGTCCTTTTACGACTTTTCTTCAGTTTTTTAATTTGGATCGCAGATTTGTCTCGGTTTTTAATTTGGTCCTCAATTCATTGGACCCCTAGGAAGGGGACGCGTGGCCTGAAACTGGGTTTATTTCCCATTAGGTCCTTCGCCCTTTCACGCCTTTCCATTTTGGTCCTTATCTGCGCATTTTATTACTGTTTGAGTGCCCTTAAATTTTATTTTTATCCCAATTTGGTCCATTTCGTTATTATTATTATTTAGTTATGATATTTATACTTATATATATATTTATGTTACTATTATTATACCATTAGTTTAATATTATTGTTATATTTTATTTTATATTTGCCTATTTAAATTTCGAATATATTTGTCCTATTGTTATTACTATTATATTTATTTATATATCTTTATATCTTATTATATATATCTATATATCTTATTATATATATATGTATATATATACATATCTCTTTATAAACATTTTTTTAGCTTATATACATACATACATACATACATACATATATTTTTTATATACTTTATAATTCTAACATACGTACATATATATATATATCTTTTTTATTTTTATAATTTTACTCATTTTATTTATTTACATGTCTATTATTATTATGCTCTAGTTTTTTATTTATTATTTGCTATTGTGCTTGCTTGATCGTTTTTTTTATATATTAGTCTTATTATTTATTTATATTTTGATCATGTTATTCTACTTACATCATCATTATCATTATTTTGCATCCACTTTACTCAGATTCATTAAAAAACGAAAAATTTTAAAAAATATAAGTAATACTCGGTATTTGGGATCTTCGAGAGAATTGAACCCTAACGTATTGAGTTCCGATTTTCTTCGTTGAACCTAAATAATCGAGATTACTCTTTTAAAAAATGATAAAAAGCTCGTTATCGAGAATTCAATACGTTGTATCCTAACGCATTGGATGTGACACGTTGTTTTCTCGACACGAGGACTTTTCGAAATAAATGCAACATTCAATGTTTAATATTTTGAGAAATTGTGCCCTAACGTATTGGGTTGCGATTTCTTCATTTGATTTAAACAATTGAATATTCTTTTAAACTTTATTATACGAATCTTTTCAAACTTAAGTTTTAAATGATCTCGGGAATAAAAAAGATCGTGTCCTAACTTATTGGTCATGATCCCTTTTTTAAATCCGAGATAGCTAAATATCTTTTAAATAAGCATTTTTCATTCGCATATCGGGAATTTGAGGATTGTGTCCTAACTTACTGGATATGATTCTCTTTCTCGAATAACGTGAAATATGCCTCTTTTCCTGAAAATTTTCAACGTTTTAATACAAGGATTGTATTTTTAAAAAATTCCTTCAAAGTTATAAATTTTCGACATTAAGACTTTAAGTAATCAACTAGGTACCAATTTTGGGCGTATCGAGGGTGCTAATCCTTCCTCGTGTGTAACCGACTCCCGAACCCGTTTTTTCTGAATTTCGTGGATCAAACTTGTTGTTTTAATAAAATCAAACTGTTTATTAAAAACAATCACTTTTCGAGGTGATCCAATCACACCTCATAAAAAAGTATTGGTGGCGACTCCCGTTTCATTTTTCAAAACCCAAGTTGACCCCGTTTTTCATCAAAAAATGGTGTCAACAGTCGCGGCGACAGTTCAAAAATTTTTATGAACTATATAATTCGGCCTTTGATCAATTGTGGATGTTTTAATAAGCTCCTTTAACTCATAATTAGTTCTATCGTAAATTCAATTATTACTGAATTGAGTTAATGATCTATATCAATTAAATAATATGATACATTGATTTGAAATTTTTAGTAGTTGCTTCGGCAACGAATGTGACATCCTAATGTCTTGACTCAGTGACCGGGTCGGGTATGAGGGTGTTACATGCCCTTTTTTCAATAGAGGGGTAAATGCAATCCGACTCCTAGTATAAGGGTTTTCATGGTGTTTTTACCTAATTCTACTCATCTTTTAATTCCAGGTTACTTACATTTAAAAATTTTGAAAAAGCCAAATCACTTAACAACACAAGTGGATAGAACTTTTAATAAATAAATTTCTTGTCAAAAAAGAAAAAAATGAGCATTCATTTATTTATAATTTGTATGTATTTTTTATTGAAAAATAAACTTTAAATAATTTTTAAAAAATTTTAAGAAGTAAAACTAAATTGATAAAATGTGTACAGTTAAGGGCTAAATTTGTTGATTTTATAAGAATTAGGATTAAATTGATAGAATTTTAAACATTGAAGCACTAAATTTATTATTATACCAATAACAAGGCTACTATTAGTGATTTTACGGAGGAGAGTGACCAAAATATTAAATTTCGATAATATTAGTGACTAAAATAGAAATTTTTAAACCCATGTGACCAAAACAAAAACATGCTAATAGTTTAGTAACTATTTTTATAGTTTGCCTAAAAAATATTGCAATCATAACCCTAAATCTAATGTTTAAAATCTTAATTTGTTGTTTCCTTAATTACAGGTCTAGAGAAATATAATTTTGAGGTTTAATATTTATTCGTGAAAAGTTAATAAATTTATATGATTTTTTAGTTTAAAATTCAAAAAGTTATTATAATATTTTTTTTATCATTTTTATAGTTTATGTTCGGGATTCATAATTGACTCTTGTAATAATGTTGTTTCTATAGTTCAAATTTGTCTCTCTTTGAGAATATAATGTTCTTTACCATTCTACCAATAATTTATATATTTAATTTATTATTTATTATTTATTATTATTTTTAATTTTTTTAGAAGGATGTTATTTTTTTATGATTAATTTTTTTATACAATTTCTATGATTTTCTAATGATTTTTATTTTAAAAAATAAAAGATAGATATGTAGTTTCAATGGACACCATACGAGGATCCGGCAATCTGGGCAGTAATCCCGGAAGAGTTTCTGCAAAATCCGAACGCTTGGCACGTGAAAGTGGTGTTGATCAACTATGCAACCGTGGAGCCCCGCTAGACAGACAGAGTCCTACGACAGTTTGGATGTAGACAACCGATCCCTGCGGACCCTGAGGTGTTTGACGAGCACCACAAAATCGACCTTCGGCTATTAGGTACGGATTGGCCTAGATACTGGTCAGAGTACACGGAAATGTGGGAAAATCGACATGAATATCTACCTACTCGGGAACAAATCATCGTTCCCGAGTTAGTGTGCGTTCCAGAATACATGCCATGGTTTAGGATCCATAGGAAGCCGTATTTACTTACGCCAGAGGAGAGGCAGCGGCAAATACGTGTCGAAAGGGAACGGTGCGGGCCTCTAAATCCAAGGGGACAAGACTACGAGGGCAGCCCCTCAACGAGGCCCAGACATTCACCCGACTTATCATCACCGGCCATGCAATCCCACCTCTGCACCATTCGGCCCGGGCTCTCGAGGTGGATCCACATCGGAGTCATCTTCTAACCGACAATCATCTGCAGCGTACGACGTCCCCTCACCAGTTGATGTCGTAGGTAGTACGTCATCCCTTCTTCTGGGCATTTGATAACGTCCCCAATTGGATATAGATTGCCATCCACTAGAACTTGATGCAGTTCCCCAGCTCGTATTTCCAGCGTCAAACGTCGAGCCACCGACGTACATGTCCCATCCACCGACAGAGTGTCTTGGGGGGATGTGCATTCGACACCGCTACCGAACATGGGCTGTTTCGTATTTTGTAACACGCTAACTGAGTGTCGGCCAGGGGTCGTGTATACATCTTGAACACCGGACGGAAGTACATCAGTTGGCGACGTAAATTGTACATATAACTCAATATAAGTTGCTCCACTAGCAAGATGAGTCTACACCATTGCCTCCAAGCTACGAGCACCTTTTATGTCGAACGAGTCATATGTCACCGGATCAACAAAAGAACAAAATCGATACGTCATTGACAGAACTTTCATTGGCGTCGTTCCGAAGATTTTACGCCTAATTCTTTTACGGAGTTCTGTCAAATCTATGTTTTGGCTAAATGACAGTCGCACCGTATTCTCCGACAAAAAAACAACACCATTCTCGGTGTGGCAAACCTCACCATCGTAGTAAATAACAGCACTAATACGTTCACTCATTTTGAAACTCTAACTTTCTTAACCTCTCTAAAATGTTTCTGCTGTGAATTATGCATTCTAAGAACATTTTCTGCCTAATTTATAGCCTCAGCCCAAACTTGCTACTGTAGCAAAATCGCGTCCACGAGAGCGCGATTTGACACTATTTGCTCAGAAACGTCAAAAAATAATTATTTCCTACATGACCAACTGTAGCGAAATCGCGTCCACGAGGGTGCGATTTCACAATTTCTTCTCATATAGCATCTTGGTATCAGCGATTTTATACTATTTGCTCAGAAAACGTCAAAAAATAATTATTTCCTACATGACCAACTATAGCGAAATCGCGTCCACGAGGGCACGATTTCACAATTTCTTCTCAAATAGCATCCTGCTAGAGGTGATTTCCCACTATTTGACTAGAAACGTCAACTCGAAAAAAAAATTTCGGGACCCTTAACCCCTAAAAAGCCAAAAAAACCCAAACGTAAAATCAGGTCAAAATCGAGTCCACGGGATCGCGCTACGTGTCAGGACATCGCGGCCACGTCAGCGCGATCTACTGACGTGGCCGCGATGTCCTGACACGTACCCTGACATCGCGCTTACGTGGCCGCATTTCGCGGAAAATGGCCCATTCCGGTAAATAATTAAAAAGTCGGTCCATTTCGGTAAATTTGGAAAAAAAATCGGCTTTTTTTGGTAAAATAGCCGTTATTGATACATCAAACTTATTTTAATAGTTAATAGGGTTTAAAACGAAAATTATTAAAAGAAGGACTTCATTGAAATTTTTAAATAATGACAAGTGTTTAATTGTTTTTATTTTTAAAAAAACATTTTATACTTTAAGCCACAAATGAAATATAAGTCAATTAATTCCATTCGTCAAATCGTAGCGCGGAAGAAATTGTACAGTTGCTAGATTGCTGTCCTTCAAGGACAAGTGGTTGGATTTTATATTTGCAATTGTTAAGTATGACTTCTATTTCAGTCAAATTTGAGAAATAATCTTCTAGTTAAATTCCGTTTATTTGTTTCAATCAAATATTGATTAGTTTAGATTATTTTATTATTATTTGACATATGAACTTAGCCTATAAATAGGTTATTTTACAACCTTAGAAAATATATCCATTAGAGATTAGAACTCATAACACATTTGGAGAATTTTGTGTTTACGTTTTTTAGGGTTATTTGTTTTCGGATTTTCAAGGTTTAGTTTTTATCTCCATCTTTTATACTCTTCGTTTTTCGCCATTATAATAAAATTATTTTTGCCCGTGGTTTTTTATCCTCTTTGGAGAAGTTTTTCCAAGTTAAATTTGTGTGTTTAATTTCTCAATTTCTTCTGCTATATTTACTTGTTCCTTGCTTAATCGGGTCAATCTCTAACAACAATAAAAGAGGCTCTCGTTTTTATTTCTCCTTCTCGTGATGTTGCTCGCGTTTTTAGTTGGTAGGAGTGCCTATGAAGAAGGTTACTAATCGCATTAAGAAAATTATGAGGGGGATGACAAAGAGAGCACATTTATAAGCCTTTTATTGCTCAGAAATGCCATCTGTGTTTGCCTGAGGTCTCATGTTAATTTCTCAGCAAACAAATTACAGATGGTTCCGTACTATGAACTAAACATTACTTTATGGAGTTTGAAGCACAATTTCAATGGAAATCTAATGAACATGTCCCACTGGGAACAAAAAGAAAAAGGTAAAACAAACTGAGAGATTGTATTGAAGAACCCACAACTTATGCAGCTGCAGTGATGTACTGGATGGCCTCCTGGCATATACCCGTCATTGTAGCTTCAGGACCATAAACCTGTGAGACAAGCATCCAAACAAAAATAAATATATATCAGCATTTTTTTTTTTAAAATTCTGAATAGTTTTTACCTTTTCTTTTTCCTGCTTTTATTGACAGTAGTAAGA
Organism: Gossypium hirsutum; assembly: GCF_007990345.1. Lineage (NCBI taxonomy): Eukaryota > Viridiplantae > Streptophyta > Magnoliopsida > Malvales > Malvaceae > Gossypium > Gossypium hirsutum. The sequence continues at coordinate 47,360,844 of NC_053448.1, read as the reverse complement.
TTTAAAGTAATTATCATTTACATATCGAGGTTTATAAGTAGCTGTATGCGGTATGGATACCTCAATTGGGATGCCAATTTCCTCTCCAAGTGCCCGCATTTTTGCAAGCCCCTTCTGGTAATTGGGACCTCCTCTCCTCACATATATGTGCATGTTGGCTGCTTTGAGTTTTGATTCCTGTATAATTTATACAGCATATCCGGTTACTCTTAAATATATCGAGGACGGTGAGTAAAAGCAAACACAAAGATAGTTGAGCTTACCTTCTCCTTCAAGGCTCGAATTATGCCATTAAACGTGGCACCCACATCAGTAAAGTTGGCTATTCCTCCACCAATTACAAGGGCTCTTTCACGACCATCAGGTTCAGCAGTGGCACACTGTAGAGGAACATTGAGATTATTTACAGAACCATTTATAACACTTTCACTGAGCACTGAAAATGAACCATAAGCGAGCTGATACACCTACCAGCTCATAATTCTGATTAGTTTACAGCAATTTTTGCATCCAAAATTATTCAGACTCGGGTTTGAGTGTTACATGGGCGTGATTAGAATTGTTTTCAAAGTTTTTTCATGTATTCAAAAGACCCTTTGGAGTTCATATCATAATCTCATATTCAAGTGTTGGACACAAGTACTTCAAAAAAATAAAGAGTAAAAGCATCATAGAACCGATTAATGTTTCATAGCATCTCCAACAAAAGTTAGTGACAGCATTAGCTAGTAAAGTACAATAATAGAAATATGAATGAAGTGCCAAGATACTTACATCAATTACGACTCTGGCATACTGCAACACTTCCCCCTCGTTGGGTGCTCCACTGTATTCAGCGTAGTTTCCAAGCTCAGAAGCGAATCCGAGATCTCCAACCTGATGAGGCATAAATTATATGAGTAAATTACAAGCATTGCCAGTAATTCAAAATCACCAGGCTTTAGTCCTATCCTGAAAACTCTGAATACAGAAAGAAGAGAACCAACCGTATCGGCATAGATGACACTTGCACCTCCTCCAGCAACCATTGTCCAAATACGTCCCTTAGGGTTCAACACTGTAAATTTCAAAGATGCACTTGTCTGCAATATTTAAATTTAAAAGTTAATACCATACTTGCGGATGAAGCTAATAAATGAACAACAATGTACATTTCACTACTTCATCAGAGAAGAATTCCTCGATTGTAAATAGTATATAGTAAAACAATCAGATATAGGTGTCATATCTTCCATATATGGCAAGCTGACTTATAAAAACGTTGTCGTATCTGCCATATCAGATACAGGTCAAGTTTCTTCTGCAGCTAGGTTATTAGCAAGTAAAAGATTTTGCCATCTATTGCATTTAGTATACCTTCTCATCTAGCCCATGAATATAGCTTTCAGTTGCACTCATTACTCTTCCAAATGGCATTGGAAATTCAATATTACCCCACCTACAGAGAAATGAAATTGCATTAGTAGGATGTTTTCTCTGATCCATGTTACATTGAATCGAAAAAAAGAAGATTATTGATAAAAGGGAACATGTACTTCTTGAAGTTCTTGAAAGAAGCAGTGTCATCAAGCTCGCCTCTCATATCCAAAGGATAAGGCTTTCCGTTAACCAATGTGAAAGGGTTCATCTCAAGGAAAGTGAAGTCAAGATCTAACATTTTGGCATTTTGAAACGTGAAAGAGTTAATGGTAAGATCCAAATGTTGATATGAATACCACTAGATTCAAAACCGATATATGGCATACCTTGAAATAGAGTAAAGATCACTTTGATGAACTGCTCAATTTCCCCTTTTACCTATAATTAAAGAACATACAATTTTTCAAAGATTCAGAGCGGATTTTACAGCATGCATATATATATATATATAAATTTTCTGATGTATTTGGTAAATCCATCTAGAGTTGTCTGTTGGACAAGGAAGGAATGTGCTCAAGTTATGAAATGGAAAATCTTACACTGGAAATTAATGACCTAAAATACTTGTGAAACTACGATCAAGATGCAGGAAGAGCACACAAAAGCAATTAAGTAATAGGAAAAATTACCTCCAAGGGAAGGGTTGCAACAAGTGGAGCCATAGTTTCTGAGGTGAAAGATGATTCAGTTGGGATAAAAATGGTTTTTACCTGTATTAAGGTAACTCTGTAAGAATACAAGAAATAAAGATCAAGTGATGAAGAATTCTAGTTTAGGTTACAGTACCTTGTCCCAGTTCTCTTCAATTTCAATTCCTCCACACTCTGAAAAGCTAATGCTACAACCAAGACGCTCGGAGACGATGTTAAGGTAGTACTCTTCATTGTGAGGGATGAAAGGTTCAACAATGAATGTTGTAACAGGTCCTCTACATCCACTCATTTCCACCTGCAAGTCATGGAGAGGTGAACACAAAGTCGAACCTTAAACCTTACGATGTCAAATGAAAGGGTAGGTGAAAACAAATTTAGTGAACCTCTTTGCCGAGGCGCTCTTTAACAAATGCAGTAACTTGAGCGAAATCAAGATTCAAGCCAACCAAACCACTCTTCCCACGCTTTCCAAACAACATATCAGGCTTGACAACCAGTTTCTGCGACAAAAGCCATGGCTCCTTCTCTACTAGCTCATTGAAATCAGTTGACTCCGTCACCTAAACTCAGCAGCACAACCAAACAAACAATTTGAATTTCAACACTCGCAGTAATCATCAATTAATGGATCGAGGAAAGATAAACATCCTCCGAAAGTTATATTCAAAACTTCCTGATCTAGACAGACTGTTATTCTTCCCTCAAAAGAGAGGCAGACAGTTTGTTCATTTATTTTTAACTTTAGTTTTGAAATCAGTTGAAATTCGCTGAGCAAACAAAATAGTAGCAAAATAAAGCTGAAAATGGGAAATATTGAATGAGAAAAAGAGATGCAGAAGGAGAAAATGAACTGACTTGTGCAGATTTGATGGGCAAATCATAGGCGGAAAACCTTTTGAAGTGCTGCTTCAACAATCTCTTGGAATCGTACTCTCTGATCTTCTTGCGTGCCATTTCTTAGTTTCTTGTCTTGTTCTCTTCTCTGGAACCAATTGAGAGCTGAAACCTTTGTAACTCAGATCTAAACAAAGAGAATATATGGAATGAAAATGAGAGGAAAGAAGTACCGTTGAAAGACAGGCGGAGGTAGTTAGAGCTACTGCGTTGGAAACTCTGTTGTGTCACCTTAGTTCCGTTTGGTGAATTTATAGCTGATGAATAATTTTTTTTTTTTCCTTGTAGTTATTTATTTCTGTTAATTGCTGAAATCAAACATATGCCGCACCTAACCGCTCCATACCAAAATTTCGACAAATCTTAATTATTAATACCAAATTTTGTCATCATAAAACAAATGTTGTTTTTTTATTTTTGGTTGATGAGATTAATTCAGAGGATTATATCACAAATTAATTTATTACGTGTTTTTTCCTCTTTTCATATTTTAACTATTCAACTATTTTGAACATGCTTTGTGTTTTTTTCCTTCTTTATACTTGCATTTTATATCTCTTTTCTTATAACATCATCAAACGCATTGTACCATTTTTATTTTTATTTTTTTGCAATATTACTTTCTTTTAACAATAACTCTAAATCACATTTTATGAATATTAAGGTGATTAATTTTTAAACCGTGGTAGTGGCGGAGTTGAAAAATATTTTTGGGAGGCCAAAATTAAATTGTATATATATTTTTTACCATAGTAAAAATATAATTTCACTATTTTAATAGTCTATATCTTTATAACTTTTAAAGAATTAAATCAAATTTTTATCATTTTTAGAGACCAAAATATAATTTTATCATTACTAATTTAAAATTTTATAAATTATAAAATATCTAAATGAAAATTTTTTCGTTTTAGGAGGGGTCGGGCCCTTGCCAACACCCCGGCTCCACCTGGTTGTAAAATAATAAAATAATAAATTGAATTTAAGATTTCAATAAGAGTGGAAATAATATAATTTTAGTTTTTCATATTTATATAAATTATAAAAATTTGGGTCAAAATTAGCGGATGAACCACAAGAAAAAGAGAAATGAAAAAAACCTGGAATTTAATAATAAAGGAATTGCTTCATTTAAAAAACAGGGTTTTTGGTTGAATGCGTGAGTCATAAAACTAGTCTTTTCCATTTCAGTCCAAATGTTGGAACTTTAAGATGGAGCCATAAGAATTAAGTTTCAGCCTTTTCTGAGGGTGATGGCTAAAGGCTACCTATTGCAGTCCATGTTTTGGAATTTTGAAGATGAAAATTCAGTTTCCAATACTGCAATGCCTTTTTATTTCACTATCAATTTTTCATTACTAATATGATATTATTTTTTATATAATAATTTGAATTTCTTTTTAAATAAATATTTTTAAAATGGAAACAGTCTCTTCAAATTTTAAAATAATACTAAACTTTTTTCATATTTTCACCCAGAAAAAAAAAGACATTAAAAGTTATATCAAAAATTACTTTCTCTTTCAAATGCTTTTCATAATTTTTGGAAATTTCACATGCTTTTTCATTTTTTAAATTATTATAACTTTTTTAAAAAAATTTAGAATTTTTATTGAAAAATTGAAATAAAATTACAACTTTCATGTATTCTTTATATTTTTAAAAATATCTTTATTAAAAATCGGGAAAAATTAGAATTTTTTAAATTTTATTTATTTTTTATAAAAAAAACTAAAGAGTTTTTTCTTAATATATATATATTTGAATTTTTTTTATATTTGTTAAATTATTTATTGACATGATATATAAAAAACAAAGTAATATTGTAATTGTCCAATTTATTTCAAAGTATCTAAATGTGAAATTGAGTAAAATGTAAAAGTTGAAAATTAAATTTATTATTATACCTTATATATAAAATAAGGAAAGGATTGTTTTGTTTTAGAGAAATTAAAATGATTTTCACCTTTTGTTTTTAACAAACAAATAAAAGAATATAAGTGTTGACGTTTTCTTATACATACTTATCTACGTACGCATATAGCTGTTGACATTTGTTCTAAAAAAATTTCTATGCTCAACTGCTTGTCATTTTGTTTCACCACATTTTTTCTTTTGGCAGCACCAACACATGTACAAAAATAAATAAAAAACAATTAGTTTAGTTGTAACTTGGGAATCATGCAATTGAAGTTTGATACCTTAGAATGGTTGGTCAGTTGTCATGATTTGGACACCCCATTGCTTTGGTGAATCTACATTTGCTTGTAGGTAACGTGGGATCATCTCGAAAATATTTTAATATGAAAGGGATTCTTTTTATTTGTTTTTACCACTTTGGACCATCTAAGATTAATTTCTTTATTGTATTAAGTGTTTGCAATCATTCCAAATATATTGTGCTAATGTGTCATGATTTTTTTATTGATATTGAGGTTAAAATCTTTGTCATGTTAATGGAACTTATTCTTTATTGTCTTTCTTAAAATTCATTATCGACCTGAAATAAATTCATCATATACTTCAACTAAATTGTCATAAATTTAAAAATTATGCAGTAGAGACAAAACACACGTGACCAAAAATAAAGCAGGCAATTTAATTAATACAAGTAACGTTAAACTACTTCAATCAGTCAAATAAATTTAAAATTCTGATATTTTCTTTATCTCCGAATTATGATATTTTTATTAGAGAAATACAACTAAATAAATTCATAAAATTTACTAGTCATCTTATAAATTTATATGAAAGAAATTGTTTTGACAAAGACATCATGTTTTATTCCTTTACCCTTTGCATTTATTGCATTCCTTTTGTAGCATATACACACACCTTTCATTATTTAAAATATATATCCATTCATATTATTTTTTTTAAATTTTAACAGATTTATAAATAGTATAAATAAAAGGGTTAATGTTATAAGTGAAAAACATATATCATTAATAAATTAATGGGCATATTTGACATATACGTTGCAAACATACTAAATTTAGAGTTAATTTTTGGATATGTATTGCTTTATAGGATTTAACCCTACCTTTTTATTTGTAATTTTAAGATTAAGCGTACATTTACTTACGAGTAGTGTAAAAATTGTAATAACAGTAAAATTAAACATTTTAACGTAGACAATTGCCCATTTAAATTTGGTGAATTTGAGAGGACAACTAAGAGGGGTTTTGGAAAATTAAAATTAATAAACCCGTGAGAGAAGTCAACACTGACGGCACAAAAAATAAATTCCCCGACTTCACCGGAGCCAGCCATAAAATCAATATTAATAATAATTATGACTTAGAACTGAAATTTAGGCTTTCAGCTTAGGTACCACTACACTGCAGTGGTTAGGTACAAGTGCTTGTGTATCTCTGACACAAGTGTTTATTCCAAACAATTTAATTTTAATTAAAATTATGTATGAAATTGATTTACTAAAACATTTTTTTTTTTGGTAAAGGAATTAGTAATAGTAAGTAAATGTATAATCCTCAAACACAGAATTTTTTTTTTGATGAATTTAAAGTGTTGGTTTATACTAAATTGGATTATTTATTAGAGAAAATGTAGTCAAATTTGGGTCATGTAATGGATATGGTAGGCTGGTAGTGATTTATTTATTTTGGGGGAGTTCATGGGCAGACAGTATTGACCATTATATTTTCACCATCAAAAGTGGTGCCCCATTTTATTTGTACCATTCAACGGAGTATATAAATAATATAAATATATGCCCAAGTCGTTTTCTCTTCTTGTTCTACATAAGAGTATGTAGTTTTCAATTTTCTTAGTTGGTATTATGAACCTCTAAATGGCAGAGTCAATGTGCTACCATATTCATATTTGTACTACAAAAATTAATCATATATTATATATTGAAATAGGATGTTAGCTACTTTTAATTGACTGACTGCATATCAACTACATTTTCTTTTCTTTTTTTCAAAAGAAGTCCTACTTTGTATGTAAAAAAATAGATATAACCTCTAATTTAACTCAATTAAAGATGTCTATGGGTTAGGTCGAGGCCTGTTTTTAAAAAAAAAATTCAAGTTCAAGTCTGTTTTCAGATTTACTCGCCCAAAAGCCCACTCCTTATTAAAAAAATAATAAAATATTTTGTCTTTTAAAATTAAATTTTAATTTAAAAAATATTTTTTATTTAAATTGAATTCAAGCCAAGACGATCTGAGGTGCAAAAATTCTTATCCAAGCCTAGCCCTAGTTGAGTTAGGCCTACCGGGATAGGCAGGTTAGCCGACCCTTGGACAAGTCTAAACCGAACAAACCATCTAGTTTTATCTTGGCATAATATCAAATTTAGCCCTCAATGTTTATATATTTTGTCAATTTGACACTTAATTCATTTTTTGAACTAAGTTTGATCCTCAACCTTTTAAAAGAAGTTAAATTTGGCCATCAACCTTTCAAATTGAGTCGAATAGTTGTTTTTAATAGAAATACTAACTAAAATCTTAAATTTTTAAACATTGCAACTCACATGGCAATCCATATGTACTCCATGCTTTTTTTTAAAAAAAAAGTTATGAACTTCTTATAATTTCTTTTGAATTTGAATTTTTTTATAATCTTTAAATTATTTGTTGATGTAGCATATAAGACAAATAGCGTCATGTCAGCATGAAGTATACATGCACTGCCACATCGTTAAAAAATTAATGTTTTAGTCAACATTTCTGTTAAAAAAACAATTGGACTCTTTTGAAAGGATAATGACCAAATTTAGCTAAAAAAAGTAATCAAGGCTAAATTGATAAAAAAAAATGTAAACGTTGAGGACTAAGTTTGGCATAATGTGTTTTATCTTTTGTAATTAATTAGTCGTAAATAATTGTTAAGTAATATTCGACAGAGTTGGGAGGGAAGAAATAGATTAAACCTCCTCTTCACCATATTTATTGAAACGAAATCTTTAGGCTTTGAATGGTGTTGATATTGTGGACGTATGCAAGCCCGACTTTAAAGGCCGATTCTTATAAAGTAACTTATCTTGTGGATTGGATCAGATCAGATCAAGTAATCAGATCCTTTGGATTGTGAAGAACGGACCGAGATGCCATCGAAGAATAAATCTCCAATAATTAACTTTACATTTGTCTTTATTAGCATATTGTATTTTGTTATTTTATAATTGTTTAATAAGGATTGGATTGTAATTAAATTTTAGTATGTTAGCAAGTCTCAAAAACTCTTATATATTAGACTTGTAGGTTTATATGCTAAGTATTAAGAGCACTTAATTGTTCATTAATGAACATATTTTGTGAGTGCATTTGAGAGTCAGCAAGTTGTGTTTATAACCTAAGTTCTTGGGAAAAACTTAGTCGGTAAGTGATCTAGGTCTTTAGATACAAAAATGAGGTTGCTATGTTAAAAGTGTGATAAAACTTAAATCACTTGTTGTAATGGAGATTGCATATAGTGAATTTAATCACTAAGCTATACTCCCAAATATAGGGAAATCAAACTACGTAAATAATCTTGTGTGATTTCTTTACCCTGTATTTAGGTTTGTTCATCGCAATAGAAATTGAAGTGGCCAATGTAGCTAACCACTTTCATTCAACACTATTTTCTTAGCAATTAGCAGTTGTTTGATTCAACAAATGGTATCAAAACTTCCCACTCAATGGTACAATATTTCACAATATATATTTATATAAAAAACATGAAAAAGGAAAATATACTCATCAACAAGAATATGATTTCCAATCCTATAAACAACTTACAGAATTGTGGAAGTATAAGTTTACTAAAAGTTCTGATAAAAATGAAAGAGTTTAATATTTAAAGTTAAGAACAACTTTATGAAAAACATAAAGATTTATTTACTTTATTTAACTATCATTATATGTTAAACTATGACACTACAGGCAATAGTAGTTCTAGTAATTCTGATAATTCTATAGACCTAAAAGACCTAAAGGTTACAAGTTATAAATCTGATGAAGAAAATACTTCAACAGATGAAGACGAAAATATAAAAATACCAGAACCTATGAATACTGATCAAACAGATCCTTATGGAAAAAGAAAAATAGAGTCCGATCTTCAAAATGATGATTATTTGAAATCTTTTAATAAAAATTTTAAAAAATTTGAAAATCATATTCTCGTTAATGAGTATATTTTCTTTTTTCATGTTTTTTTTTAATGTTTTTTTATGATAATCAGCAAAATATCTTTCAACAAATGGTATCAAAACTTTCCATATCTGATTATCGTATTTACAACAAATGGTGTTCCCTAATGTTGTTAATTGCCAAATATGGGAAAAGATTCGACTACTCGTCCCCCTGTGTCAGAGAGCGGCAACTATGCTTATAGGAAGGCAAGGATGAAATTTTACATCAAAGCTACTAACGAAAAGGCATGGTGCTCTATTCTCACTAGATGAAAAGCACCTATGATTGAAACTGAAGCTGGAAGAACTTCCAAATCTAAGTTGAAATGTACCGTGATGAAAAATGTTCTCCTAATTCCAACTTTAAAGCATTTTATATTATTTTCTGTAGTGTTGATTAGCAAGATTTTAGGAGAATCTTGAAATGTACTACTAAGGAAGCATGAGACATACTACGAACAACCCATGAGGGAACTAACATAGTCAACTAGCTCATGATGGACCCTGGTTGATATATAAAATCGGGAAAGAAAATCCGAAAAGACAATGAACAGGGAAAGATAGAAATTGGTTTAAATTAGCAGATGAGAAAGAAATAGGGAAAAAAAAGTGACCAAGTTCTAAGGTTTGTTTTTTTAAGCACAGGGTAAAATTGTTATTTAATATTAAAATACATATTATAAATAAATAATCCCAATTAAGCTCACAAGCCACTCAAATCAGGTACTAAAATGCTCAAATGCGGTACTAAAGTAATCAAATTTGAAATTTTCTTTTTAAAGCTTGCGAATAAAATTCCACATTATTTTTCAAAGGCTTAGCTGGTAACCAGCCGACACAAGCAGAAGGAAAGGATATAATTAAATGGTGTCTTTTTCTTCATTCCCACTTCCCTCACTTAGCTTGTAAGCTACCAGAAGGTCATGTCATTATTATTGATTTTAAAATGCTCGATTAAGGTTTCCATTCATCCTACACTTACTAACACATCTGTAGCAATGCAACTAACAAAAGTTAGTCTTTGATCATACAATTATCCCAGCAAACAGCAAAGCATTCCAATCACTTTCAGCATTTCAAATCCCACTATTTTCGTACATACAGGGATCCATCATAGAGCTAAAGAAAACAAACTAGACTAGTACTATTTAAGTCCTTTCCTTCCCTTTTTCTGGATTCAAACCACGGCCCCACTTAAACAAAACTGAGAATTATTGACAGGCACTCACACAAACTGCAACAAACCCTTAGATTCTACATGTTTCCTCAACTGGTCTCCGACTTCTCCAATGCTACCACCAAAAAAAAAAAAACAAAGGCAGTAAGTAGAGAAGGCAATTCTAAACAAAGCCAGCACTAAGATGAACAGAATCATGAGATACAGAGGAAGTCCAAACAGAATGAAGGCAAGAAAGAAAGACAGCTTACTGTTGTAGTTCAGAAGCTTCTCAATGAGGTCAACATGAGTCATAAGCATTCTCCTACAGCAGTACCGAACCAATCCCAAAGCATCAAGAGCATCTCTGCATGTCAAACAATTTACATTTATAGCAATGATACATAAATTTAATTATGATTCGCATCAACTTGCAATTCAATATTATCAAATACGTTCTTGGTCTCTTAGATACATTTCCTTCAGCCTATAACACTAACAAAAATTGATAATTTTGCATTTGGAGGGGCCAGTTAAAGCATGCAAAACATGTTTTTAAAGCAGGAAACTCCATCAGCAGTCCCCTCTCTTAACTTTGGGAGGATAAAACTTACACTAACTCTTGATGTTTCAATGTTTACCTCTATACCTCAAATTTTCATGCGAGCATACCTTTTACTGATGTTCAATTCAGCAAATGGTACTTGTACAAAAAAAGTTTATGGGCATGATAAGTTCACCATATGATTGCAGAATAAATGACGTCAGATTTCAAATTGTTAAAAGCAATTAGGATCAATTTTTCATTTAGCTAAACTATCTCTTTCTTGACCAACATATCTCTCCAGTTCCAGAACTTTCAGCTTCTCTTAATGATCAAGTAATCTCATTTCCCGAGTATTTCCTGCTTAATTCATCTGGTTCTCCATTTCCCTATCATATCCTTGTTAGGGTTTTCCCTCAGAGTTGATTTTCCAAGATTATTAGCACCGCTTTTTTAAACCAAACTCTTGCTCCACAAAGTTCCTGATTTGGGTATTTAGGGATCACACAGGTCACTAGGACATCCAAATCAGCCAAAGAGAGAAAAGAAAACCTAGAGAGAGGCTCTCGGTTTAGCTCAAAGAAAACTCCCAGTGTATGAATCATGTGGGTAAGATAAGTAGCATTGAACTTGCGAATATGTGATGAGGGTTACTATTGGTTTGCTATTTTTTATAGACTAATTTGAAAAGACAAACAAGCAAGAGATTTTTGGACTACCTCACCAAAAAGGTTATAACGCAATGGACATATGGCTGGTTTCCATTCAACAGAATAAACATATTAATTGACAACATGCATCAAATTGTACAATGCTGAATGTTGGAGAGAAAAAGAAGAGATGTTTGACTATTTGTTTAGGCTTAAGCAGATGCATAGTAATCTTAAACACTTCAAGCACCCGAATTAAGCTTCCTAAAGATATCGATCAAGCGAGCATAATAACAAATTTAGACCCACGTAACAACAACATACAAAAGCCAAAGAGATCATGCCAAGAACTAATCAGGTCGCCCCTCTCCCCAAAGAAAATCACTAGAAACCAAGTTTCGTGCTATTTGCACAAGAGATTATTCATCAAATAAGTCGCTTAAAAAACTATTAAGATAAAGGCGGTGAGGTAGTGAGAAACCCTTCGGTATAATCGGCCTGGAGAAGATCAAGATAAGTGTCCCATTTGTTACCAATGACCTATAAAATACCCAAACCAAAATCGGAAGTTAAGAAGAAGGCCTAAATTTCAATTGAAAGGGAGAAAACCATAATAACAAAGAAAATTACCTTTCCGCAGGTGAAGCAGCGAACTGGGATTATCATGCTACTTCTTGGTCTCGCCTCGACTTCGAATTTTGCCTTACCTCTTTTTCTCTCTCACCAACCTTCCTTCTTATTCTCGCGCCCTAGAAACTTCTAACGGGGATTTTAACTTTGCCTTTAAGGTGGTGCCGTTTCACCAAATATCCCTGCCTCGAGCCGCCGTCGTTTTGTCCTGAAACTAGACCAGTTTCCTGGACTACGCTATCGATTTGGTCTGGTGAGCCCTATTTGCATGGCTTGGGTTTTATGAGTGATTGGAAATCCTATTAATAATTTAATTTAAATATGATTGTTTGTAATTTAATTTAATATTATTTATGTATAAATTATAAAAATTATATTCTAAGCATGATTAGGTATGAATATTTGGGAAGATTATAGTTAAAATTTTCTTATATTATAAAGTCTAAAAAACTATATTACAAAAATAATTTATGTATTTTAAAAAATTATGAAAATATATATTATTTAAATCATAAAATAATTCTAAAGTTATGGTCAAAAAGTTTATTATAAAAATTAATTTACATGTTATAAAAGTTTAATAATATATTTATTTATAAAAAAAAGTTATGGCCAAGTATGGAGATAACTTATTAATATGTCATAATATATATTCTAAAAATAATATATTTATTCATAAAATAATGCCATAGTCTTTTTTATCATAATTTATTTATAAAAAATAACTTTCTAAAATTATGAAAAAAAATTATATTATTTATAAGAAGTGTTACGAAAATTTTAGACAATTTATAAAACATTTTTACAAAGGTTATATATTATAAATTTTATATTATTTTTTACTTATTTTACGTATTATAAAAGGGATATAACTTAATATAAGCCTTTTTTGAAATTAGGTTTATTGAGGGGTGAGCTTTTGATCAAATGGAGTGAAAAAAATTTTAAGTTAGTCGAGTTGAAGAATCTTATTTTATTATCCTAACTCAATTTAAAATTTTTTCAAATATAGAGTGAAATGAAATTCGAGTCAAGTCGAACGAGTGAAATTGTTTGAGTTAAATTAAAAAATTAAACATGTCAAATTAAAATTTTGTTACAATATAACTATTTCTATGTTAGAGCACATAAATTTGAAAGCTTATATATTTAAAAAAAAATTCAAAGTAGAATAATAATAAAATAAGATACTTCAGTATGATAAACTTGAATCATTAATTAACTTATTTAGGTTCCAAAATTATTATTTTAGAATATTTTTACAATTTTAACTTTCTTTTATATATTCTTTAGAATTTTTTTAAAATTTTTATATATTTTATAACAATATAAATTTTGGAATTTTTGTAAATATTTTGAATTTTAATAATTTTTTTGAATTTCTTTTTGTAATTTTTGTTGAGAGAGAGACAAATTTGCTCATTTTTAAAACTAATAGGGACCAAAGGGTATTTACACCAATCTATTATTCGAATTGGAAACTTCAACTCGACTCAAACTTGAAACTCAAATTACTTATTCGAGTTGACTCGAATAAATCGATTCAATTAACTCAAAATTTGAAAAAAAATTCGATTTTTTCGAATTGAATTGAGTTTTACTCACCCTTAAGTTTATCTAGGTTTTTATAATTAAAGTTATAGACTATTTGGACTGGGAATTCAAATATTATAAGGTCGATGCTAATTATGCAAATAGAAAAATATATTCTTGTACCATATTGTGGGGTATGATACCATTTGAGAGAATGGTGTCAAGCACATGCACCATATGCAGCTCATGAACTCTTTAATTTGAGATATTTAAGGCTTCTAAATATGATTGAGAAGGCATTTACTGTTCTAAAAAATATTTTCCATATTAACAACATCATCTTAATATAGCATAAAAAGCAAAGGTTTTATTGTACTAGCATGTTGCATTTTCATAACATCAATCATAAGTGTAATTGAGATCATTCATACTTCGTAGAGCACATGGAAGAAGGAAATATTGATAATCTTAATTATGCATATTCAAATTCAAATGATGATAAACTCTATAAAGGACCAACAGATGATGATAAGAAGCATATGTTGAAATATTAAAGAGAGAATAATCCAATAAATATGCACTAGAATAACTAGATAAAATTGTACATGATGTTTATTTTTCTTGCTCTTTTTATTTGTAATTGTATATCAACTACTTTTTTTGACTAACATTGTAATACCCAATTTTAGCCCGGGCTCACATATGGAAACATAATCTTCGAGGATCTGTAATCTTAGATATGATATATGCAATCTTAGATATGATATGTAATCTTAGAAGATATGATTTTGTAATCTTAGAGATTTAATTTGTAGATACTCTTTAATCTCAGCCGTTGATGTAATTGATTTGTACCGTTGGATTTGGGGAGGCTCTACTATAAATAGAGGCCTCTCCCTTCATTGTAAAGGGAGAGGAAAAAGAGGGGGGAGGAATAAAAAAGAGAACGATTGGCATTTTTTTAAAAGTGGCTTACTATTTTTTTCTTTCGATTATTTTTTTACTTATTTACGATTTTAAAAAAGGGGAGAAGGTGATACCACTGCGAATTTTATTTAGCCCCTCCACCTTTTAATGTTTTTGTAATTAAGTTTTTATTATTATTTTAATTTACCCTTTTATTTATTTTAAATTCCAATTTAATCCTTTTGAACGGCGCCATTTTAGAGGAGAAGGGAAAATTGTCCTTCCAGCCCCTCTATGTAATTCTCGCGTTCAATTTAATCCTCCAGATTTTATTTATTTGCAAATTTACCCTATATTTTTACTTGCAATTCAATTTAGTCCCTTTTTCATATTTTCTTTAAAAATCAATATTTTTTTGGATAATGCAATTGTTTTTATCTTATCTTATAATTTTCATATGTAATTATTATTATTTTGTATATATATGTTTTTAAAAAAAGAGCATGTATTATGTTTTATTTTGAAATTATTATTTTTCGCATACTTGTATAAATAAATATATATACTTGTTTTATTTATTTAATTATTTTTGGTATTATTTATTTCAAACCTATATATACTTTTATGTATACTTGTATGCACTTTTTGTTATTTATTTTAATTATTTGCTTATCAATTTATGTTTGCATATTGTTTATTATTATCTTGCCCATTTATTTGATATTTTGTATGTCATAATTATTTATTTATTCATTTATTCATTTATTCATATTATTTCTATGCTATTGTAATATTTATTATTACCTTGTATATTTAATGTAACATCACATCACTTTTTTACTTGATTTCAAACTTTCCAAAATTAAGATAAATGCTTGTATTTAGGATTTTCAAGGAAATTGAGCCCTAACGTATTGGGTTCCGATTTTCTTCGTTAAATCTAACAATCGAGCAATTTCTCTTTAATCAAAAAAATAAGAATTCATTATTGGGAATTCAACACGTTGTGTCCTAACGTATTGGATGTGACGCATTGATTTCTCGAAATAAATTTTTTTCTAAAAAATAATAAAGGGAATATTCCGAGTTTGGGATTTTAAAGGAATTGTGCCCTAACGTATTGGGCCACGATTCCTTAAATCTTGGATAAATGGATATTCTTTTAATTTTTTTCATTATACGAGTATTCTGACCTAATTCATTTTGGAGGAAATTAAAATGTTGTGCCCTAACGCATTGGGTGGGGCATTTTTCTTCTCTGAAATGAGAAGTGTCTTAATACGTAAAGTTTTAAGTTTTTAAGGATTATATTTTTCAAATTTTCGACATTAAGACATTAATTAATTAAGGTACCAATTTTTGGGCGTTACGAGGGTGCTAATCATTCATCGTACGTATCCGAACCCGTTTTCTAAACTCATAGACCAAAGCTGTTTTTTAGGTGATCCAATCACACCCTAATAAAAGATTGGTGGCGACTCCCAATTTTCATTTTTTTTAAGTCGACAACCTAAAACTTTTATTTTTCAAAAAAATGGTTTCGACAAACATAATACATATGATTATTTGATTTTAATTTTTCTTACTTGCTTAGAAATTATTTTTATCATACTAATATTTTTTTATAGTAACTAATATTTTTAAAATATAAATTATATAACTGTGTAATAACAAATTATACTACCAAACATGATATAGGGAATTACAATGTAGTTACACTTTGTTAGCCAAATACATTTAGGAATTACAATACTTTGTAATCGCAAGAGAGTGTAATACTACCCTAATAATTACATTTTTATTTAATTACTTTGTGTTATCCAAAAAAACCTCTAGGCATAAATTTTATTTTGTTTTTTTGAAGAAATAAAATTTTGTTTATTTAATTTCATTTAAAATTTATATGGCGTCAAGTTAATTATAGTCAACTAAGGGGTTAAAATATTCTTTTAACCCTTTCACTTTTCGTACATTTGAAATTTAATTTCTCTACTTTTATTTATAGGAATTTAGTCTGTGAATTTAAATTTTTGAAATTTTGAAATTTAAAAAAATACTCATTTAATAGTCATGTAACCAAAAAATGACATTATAATGAAGTTTAATTTAATAGAAGAATTTAAATGGCGTTAACAATTGGACTTGTTTTATTAAATTCAAAAAGTAAAGAGACTAAATTCCTTAAAATAAAAGTAAAAGAACTAAATTCTAAATGTGCGGAAGATGTAGGGACTTAGAACATGTTTTAACTTAACTAAAAAGGTAAACTACACCTAATGTCACTAAACTATTTGTAAGTTTACATTTTGGTCACTCAACTTCAAAAAGTTACAAAATGTTCACTAAACTATTTGAAAGTCATTAGACTATTAAAAAGTAGAATTAATAAAAAAGTTGACTTAGAGGGAGAGGGACGAGGTGGATAAAGAGTTGAGTTGTTAAAGGATAGAGCTGGGGACGGGGGTGAAAGATGGGCTGAATGGGGTTTTTTTATTTTATTTTATTTAATATTAATATTAATATAAATTTTAAATTAATTATTATGTATTTTTGAAATTATTGATTTATTTATTATATGTTTCCTTGAATAATTTAGAATTAGGTTCAAATTGAGAATATTTATAAATTGAGAGTTAATTTTTTAAAATTATGACTAAACCGATATAATAGGTAAAAGTTGAGGGCTTACCAGTTGTGTTTTTAACAAGAGTAACCAAAATTACTGAACTATATAACGTGGGTGCTTCAATGGCTAACTTTTTATTTTGGGTGTTTTTTTTACCAGTTGTGTAACTTTTTATTTTTGGTGTTTTTTTTACATATTATATCGGTTCAATCATAGCATTGAGGATGAAAATAAAAATACTAAGTTTATTAAGGTTTGTACTCTTACAAAAAAATCGTTTTGTTTCAAATATATATGTAAATATACATAGAGATCTTTGTAGACATTATGTTTGCTATATTGTATGATAGTATTATATATAAAATATAATCAAGAAAGCGAATAAATAAATCTACCCAATGTTAAGGAGGACTGAATCATCCTTTTTGCTAATATTGAATACACATGGATTCAAGTAAGGTTTAAGCATCTGCGCTGGCGGAGATTATATGTTCTTGGGTCGCCACTCTCTCCTATTCCTTCTTCAATTACAAAGTCAGGGTCTTCTAGTTGCCCTACATCTTCTGGTAACTCTACATCAACCCATGAACGCCAATCCACATCACTATCCTCCATTTCCCATGACAATGCTTCCTTCCTTTGCATCGTATCAACTTTATCGATCAGTGTTAATAACATCTGATGGTTCAAATATTCATAATCCCTGCATGTTATTATGTTTTTAGTTTAACTCAGTCCTGCAAGCAAGCTTTCCTCAAATTTCAGTGTTATTAGGCATATACCTGTATGTGCATACGGCATATAGAAGCTGAATGCAAGCAATAAGCACATAGAGTGACCTGACCAGATTTACCATCCATGTTTTCTGTTCAATATCGTTTGCCGTGAAGCGAAGAACGGCGACTTCTATTGAGAATGTAGCACACAGTCCTGCAACCAAAAGGGAGTGAGTGTTACAACAAAATACTTGACATATTTAAGCCTTTTCATAGTTAAGTAAGCAAGGCAAAGTCCCTAGACATACCGATATATAACCTTATTCTTACAGGATATGTTTGCTTTGTGCTAGTGAACATGTAGATGACAAAGGTTGACATAGAGTAGACAATGAAAGCTTTAATTAGTCTTGATTCAAGCAGCATGGCATTGTGCAATGCGAATAGCTTGTCTACTGCAATGAACATCCTAGCTTGCTTTTATTCAAAAGCCTCCTATGGAAAAAAAAAACCGAACAGAATATTGTAAGTCCATGCAAGACCAATGCTTAGTTAAGGTTAAGGATATCAATAACAATGCCTAAACCTGAGCTGCCAATATTGACTTGGAATTTTCGACCAAATGATTATGGACTTGTTGAAGTTGTTCTTGTCTTTTGAGAAGCTCTTCTTGTTGTTTTCGGCCATATTCCGCTAACTGCTGCAGGGTATTCCTATGGCTCAGAAAAGAAAAAGAAAATTTATTGACTTTGATATAATGTTTTGATAATTGTGTTGGTTTTAATTTTACCTGCTCTCTTCCAGTGCTTCGGATTGAAATCTAGTAAGAAACCGAAGACCCTCGAGCGCGGTCGACTGTCCCTCTAGAAGTTGGTGCTGCTTATCTAGAGAGGCCCCTACCTTATTGCTAATGTCATCTGCTGTTATTTTCAGACTGTTCATGCTTGAAGACATTGTATTCCCAACTTTGGTAATCTCATTCTCTATTTCAATGGCTTCGTTTCTCAGGTTATCCACTTGATGTCCCAAATTCTTATAAGCACCATCAAGCATCGTTATCCCTTCTTTGAGTTGATCATTCATCATTGCCTGGCCATTCCGCAGCTCTCTTTGTGAATCCGCAATATCCGAAGCTTGCTTGTAAACCGTCTGCGAATGCTGAATTAAACTCTCCATATAACCTTCTAAACTGTGAGTTGTTTGATCCACATTATGAATTCGGATATCGATTGCATTCAAGGAATCACTGATCTGATTTGAATTCTGCAACACAACATTTGTTCTTTCTTCTATACAATCTAGTTTGTCTTGTGCATATTGGGCTGAATTTCTGAGTTCATTCACTAGTCTCTCTGTTTCATGCTTGAATGCCTGGTTCCTGAACATAAAGTCAGCATTTAAAAACATCAAAACAACAAATTGGGTTTTTTTTTGGGGGGGGGTCAATGAGGAGAATTAATTACTTAACTGTAACTGATAGCAGATGGAATTGGTCTCAAGCAAGAATTCAAGATAAACCTTGTGTTCCAAGTCGTTCAACTGTTTGAGACAATGAAGCATGGCGGATTTGGTGTCGCAAAAAGGGAAAGGGGACCTTCCAGAATCCTTTTGAAAGCAATCACTTAAATGCCAGGCAAACCTTGAACGTTTCTCATCTGTAGCAATGATGTCTTTGCACCCTGAAAGGAGATGTCCGTAGGCATTTCTCCAGCAAGAATTTGACCCAACCAGCCTGGTTTTAGCAATTTGGAGCAGCCTCATTCCCTTCTCGTCGTTTAAGCCATCCACCGAGAACTCAGCCAGTGAGGCACCATGGGGGCTTGCGTTGGGACTCTGAACTGCTTTGGAAGAAGACGAGAAAAAACCCCATGCTTGGCAACTTGTTGAAACTGATAGCAATACCAACAGGGACTGAACTATTTGATGATAACCCATTGAAGCCTTGATTGTTTCAAAACTGAAAACCTGCAAATTCTAAATTCAAACAAAGCAAAAACCCTGACTCACTCGTTTGTGTTTATATGCACTCACGACTGGTTCTGGACAAACCAGTCTTGGAGGCCAAGAAATCTAAATCCGAGTTGGCTTTATTATTATTAGTAGTATTATTAGTATTAGTATCATTAACCGGAGTTTATCAGGTAAAAGTAAACATCAAACTCAAAGATTTGTTTAATGGATTAAGGGAAAAGAAAAGAAGGATGTTGATGTTGATTGCCATTAATTACAACATCAAGCAATATTTTATAATATCCATAGAATGAAATAGAAAAGAAAAGAAAAGGAAAGGAAAACTCAGCCCAGAAAATCAGTTAGAAAAATACTTATATCTTTGAGAAAACGAATGGAAACAAAAGAGAAAACCAACCAACTGAATGTGAAACGATAGGTTCCCCCGCAAAAAGGGCTATTTTTTTTCTTTCTTTTCTTGTAAAGAGCTAATGTTTGATTAAATAATTGATAATTATGTGTAGTATTAGAGAAGCAGGAGCTTTTTGGAAGGTTATAACCAAATGGAGGTCTCCATTCAACAAAATCAACATATTACTTGGCAACATCAATACATTGTATTTTGATTAATGCATCAATAATATATACGACATCTATCTTAAACATTTTACACATAAAGTCATTAACTTCACCAAAGTTAATAAAAGTTTAATTGAAATTAAAAAAGATTTCATATTTGACTTTAAGAAAACATGTAGTTAAAAAAGTTAACTTAGCCGATTGAGTTTTATTTCGATTAGTATGGGTTTTGTTCTCAATACAAGAGAGGATGTAAGTTCGAGTGCGTTAAAACGCATTATCCTCCAATTTACAGGTTGGGGAAGGGCTATAGGTAGTTTAAAGTATTCTGCTAAAAAGAACATATATTATAAAAACATATAATGAGATTATTCAAAAAAAAACTTAAAAACATGGTTTTTAGAGTTTGTAAAAGAGAATAAATTTTAAGGTAAACTATCAAAATAGTCACTTTTGTTTGCCTCATGTTACATTTTTGTTACTTATGTTTGAAATGTTATGTTTTAGCCACTTATGTTATCATTTTGTTACGAAATGGTCATTCTACCGTTAAAATCTGTTACATTCCAAATGACAGTACGACATGACAATTAAAATGAGTTTTAAATGCCAACATGGATATCCGACTAGGATGAGAAAAGTGTTATATATATATTTATGAAAACATAATACAAAATTCTACCCTAAAACTCAAATTTCTCCAATTTAAAAAGAAAAAACAATTGGGTATTTTTTTGTTACCATCAGAGAAGAGAAGAGCAGAACGAATTAGAATAAGAAAAAGAAATGGACACACCAACCTCTATACCTACTTGCTATTATGGTTGCCTACAATACATAAATAAACAAAGATGAAATATACTCTTTTTGTCGGTCACATATACAAAAAAAACATAAAAAGATGAATCACCTTTTTGCAAAAAAAAACCCATAATATTTGAACCCAAAACCTAGATAAAGAACAAAAAAAACTAATTATTTATTGTAATCCATGCTTAGACCCTCCATTGAATTGATCTTTTGTTTTTCCATTTTGAATAAAAAAATCCAACTGATTGATGGAGTACTCAATTTGATTTCTACTGCTTCAATTTAACAAAGATGACTATGAAAATAGATGGTTTTTTAGTCAAAATGGAAACGAAAACTAAAAGAAAAAGGAGACCAAGTGTTCTTTTTTCCAGTTCAAGGATTAATCTGATGCATTGATTTTGATTATTTCGAGAAATCAAATTAACATTTCCCTTTAATTAATTTAGGAAAATCAATTAATTAAATTTATTTAATTAAAAATCAATTAATTTACTTGACTGGACATCCACATTGGCCTTTAAAATCCATTGTAACTATCACGTTAGACTGTCGTTTAGGAGGTAACAGATCTTAACGGCAACGTGACCATTTTGTAACAAAACGTTAACGTGGCTAAAATATAACATTTCAAACATAAATAACTAAAATATAACCTAAAGCAAACAAAATTGACTATTTGATAATTTACCCTAAATCTTAAGCCTTCAGAGTTTGTGAACTCTTATTAGTTGTCAAATGCAAAAATAATAATAATTAATTAGTTAAAATAAAATTATACATGAAAAAAATATGATATAAAAAACATATTCACTAAAGTTTATATATAAACCAAATGAAATTTTAGTTAAAGTAAGAAAGTTTAATGTTTAAAATTATAATATTTTAGGTTAAATCTCACTGGTATGAAAATAAATTTTTAAAAGATTAAAAAAATATAATTTTATAATTATTTTCAAGTGAATTGATGTTGTATTCAATCAAAAATTTTAAATAATAGTAGAGACAATATTTTTGAGGAATAGATATTTAATATTTTATTCAATTAAAACAAATAAAAACTAAGTATAGGTATATGTTATGATAATGCTTGCTTAACCTCTTTAGATATTTTAATTTACCATATTATTTTATGAAACTATTGTATAATATAAGAATTTAAATTAAATTGTTAGTTAATAAATTAAAATTTCAAAATATAAACTAAATAAAAATGTTAAATTTAGCCAATATTATAAAGGCTCATTGTTGGTATTTTAAATACCATGGTTTAAATTATATGGTTGTCATTTCATCCTCATTTGTAACATATAAAAAAAATACAATTCTATTTAATTACATACAGCCATAGTAATATTTTCAATTTGTGTTGTTGGCAAGTAATTCTACTATTAAATTTTAAAATTTATAAAAAAATTTCTGTCAAACTTATTTTAACCCACATAAAAAAAATTCTTTTTAAAAAGTGAAAGTATAATTATAATTTTCTTCAAAAAAAAAAGATAGATTAAAAAAATTGTATATCATGTCTTATCTTAATTTGAATGGAACAGTAATTAAAACTTTTAGTAGACATTTGTTTGACACAGGTTCAAATCATATTACTCCCATCTCCTATAGCAAATGTTGTATAAAAAATTGTATATCGTGATTGAAAATATTGATTACAAATATTTTTTAGGGTAAAGCAACTTTCATTAGAACTTAGAAAAAGATTACAAACTAAAGTGAGAAGGGACAAATCGTTTACCTCATACACTCGATCCTATGATCCTTTCTTCAAAGGTGTCCAAAGTAACATTAGTGTCAAAATGTTCAAAAGACTAAGGATTTTTTCCAAAACTACCTAATTGAATCGTGATCCATTCCTTATAAATCCTTGATTTTCAATGTTCTTTCCAAAACCAGATTCTTTCCTAATTGGCTTCCTTGTCTTCCTCTGCATCACCATCTATGAACCATAGTCCTCCATCGTTGCCCTGTATTCCACCGATGGTTTTTTAGGCAAGACTGCTATATTATCCTCCATTCCATATTTTCCTTTTTGATTTCGGGACAACCATCTTTCAAGTCACCATAATGTTCACACTTAAAACATATGGTAGGGAGAGATTCATACTCCATCCTCTAGATCTTATCCTCAATTCTAATTTTTGACTCTAGCGATTTACTCGGATGTTATAATTGACCTTGATAACATTACCAATCATCTTTCCAATTTCATTTAAAAGACTCTTCTTCAGATGGGTCATCTTCTCTCAATCTCACCTTGTTAGTCACACGACCACCAACGCCCCTTAGGCCCGAAAAACCGTTCTCCTTAGCAGGACCACCACCTCCGGTCGAAGCCATTTCTCCAAATAATTGAAATATTAATAGGGATAGAGGGAAGATCAATTTAATATACGAATACAGATATGGGCTAAGGCCCTCGGTTATCAATCCTGTACTACTTGTTTCGGCTTAGTTTAGAAAATAGAGTTGTTGATGATTGGGAATTGGGATTACGACCAAATCAATATGGGGGTGAATCAACTTAATAATTAATGTAGGGTTTGATGGAAATGGATAAGCCAATTAACTTTTGATTAATAAAATCCATAAATGAACTAATCAAACTTTAATATATATTAACTTTTCCTTGTTTTAAAATATATTTTAAATATAATTAATATGAAAAAGAAACGGATTTCAAAGGCGATATAGAAAAGGATATGAACCCTACTATCCATATCTAAAAATAAAATGAAAAAGAAAAAGGAGGAAAATGGCCAACCACCAAAAAGAATGGTAGGAAACTATTAAAATGGAAGACAGGGACAAACCCCAACCACCATCATCAGCTATCTGCTATCATCTTTGAACCTCTCAAACTCTTCACCTACCTTTGGCTTATTATACTTTTAGCTTAATAATCTAAACCATGGATTTTAAAGACATCGGCAACACACCACGAAAACCACAACCAAAAAGATAAAATGTAAGATTGGTGGGGTGGGGGAGACTTGGGAGACTGAACAAAGGATGCTTTTGCATACTCCATTTCATGAAAATGGTTTACTTTTCATACATTGTCTCTATTAGGAGAGGGGGGGGGGGATGCTGGATGTCTCTCACACACACACGTAAGGGTATAAATTTTTCATCTTTTTTCAAGAATTTGCTTCACAGTTTTAGGATAAGTACACTTGGACACCAGCAGTTTTCGTTTCCTGGCATACAGGGCAAACATTGATTGATAAATCACAGTCTTTACATAAGCAGAGGTGCCTACACGGCATCAACAAAATGGACACCTCCTTTGCGTTGCATGCTCTGCAAATAATGTGTTCCTTCATGCCCTTGGAAACACATTTTGCAGCCCCAAGATGAATACTGAGAAAGTTGTTCGGATCAATATAGGAGGTCGCATCATCAACTTCACTATCTCCAAAACCTTCTTTCCCGTGTTGAGCACCTTGTGAGATTACTTGCTGAAGGTTGCTCTTCAACACATTAACAACTGACTCGTTGTATTTTGCTCTATAATGCCAATTATGTGCTTCTGCAGTCACCTGCTTTATTCTCTCAACCAGTTCTCTATTCTTGTTATTCATAGTCTCTAGTTCCATATCTTTCTCCCTAAGCTTCTTGCTGATGCCTTTCTCAATAGCAGCAAGAAAAGAAGCCATGTGTCTCTGCTTCATGTCTCTTATTCCCTTTGTCAGATGCTCTTCCTATTTACAGAAAAAGATGAACAAAAATCATACCATCACATTTAAACCAATATCCAATTAGATACTTCGATTACTAAACCTTTTTTTATTAGAATAAGGTGAACAGAGTAATCTTACTAGGCATCTCAATGCTAAGCATAACAAACAACCATGAATGTATGAAATGTATTGACCATGAAATACTATGCCATTATCATGGCCTAGCTCCAAACAGAAGCTACATCTGAATGATTACAAATAGAAGAAAAATATATCAAACACCTTTGGGCCAGCCAATAGCAAATGCATCAACATAACTATGAGTTATTAGGTAATACTACGCTATGTATCACGAAACCTACTTAGAAGAAGAGCAGCCAATAGTAGGAGCTTTCTAAAAAAGAGAACATCTGCTTGTAGTCGAGCTATTTCTAATATTTAATTAAGAAACCCCTGATATTGAGAGAAAAGATTGAAAGGAGACATTTTATTTTTATTGGTGTACCACAATAATACCTGAATTTTGATGTACTGATCAAACTCTTCTTTCTGAAGATCAAGTTCACTTCTAATGTTGTCACCGAGTGACAAGATCATTGATGGTCCCTGTGTCATGCTTCCACTACCAGAAGTCACAGTTGAATTTCGCTCATCATCATCATATGATAGCCGTAAGCCAGTTGACACGGCATTAGGATTTGGAATGCCAGCTGAACAGTCAGCTTCCTCTTTACAGATGTTGTAATTCAAGGAAATTTGTAGCTTTTGCTGCCTTTGAATGTCTTCTGTTTCTCTGCCTCTTTTATTGGGTCGAATCATGGGAGCAAGATGTTCATTTCCAAAATAATTCACAGGATCAACATTGCACCCAGCTGGCACTGAAGTGTTAAACAATAACTATTAGTTACCACTGAAAATTTCAGGAAAAAGGGGATGGATTTGTGGGTTTGCCTGTCAAAAGAGGGCATTGAGAGAAATTTAAAAAAAAAAGATTAATTGCAAAATAAATGAAAAATAAAAAAAACTTACAGCTTCCAAATAACTGCAGTTGGTTTGATCCATTAGTCTGATTCTGATATTGAAGATGATTCTCATCCAGGAAAATGGGAAGCACAGAATTACTGTTGTTGCCTCCTAACATTTCCTATATAAAATCTAAATATTACTGTGATTTATATAGCTCTCTGAGGAGTACCCACAAATCAGAATTTGCCTGCCCAAGAAAAGGAAATTACAGTTTTAAGTTCCGAATTATCAAGAATGAATTATGGAAGTAGTAAATAGAGCACAACGAGTAGAGGATGCCATAATGCAATGTCCAATTAAACTCCGCATTTATGAAAGAAATATGATCCGATATGAATCATTAAATCTTTTATAATCAATCCTTCACTACTAATGCCTATTGAATCTACATTCAGGAAAGAAAAGAAAGTCATCACGCATTTGTCTTCCTTATATTAGGTTCTAAATAAATGCAATTCTAATTCCTATATTCTATCAAACGCTACAACGATCCTCACATGGTTAATGTCTTAATGACTCAAAAGTTCAAAAGTGCATGATTGATCCCAAACCCCATTCCTATCAAACACGGGGGCGGGGGGGAACCACTTTTGTAAACTTCTACTTCACCCTCATATTCTATTTAATCTTTAAACTAAGTACCAAAAGTAAATTCTACAGTGGAAAGGGTAAACAAAAAATCACGCAAACGCCCTGGTGAGGGTCTCAAAGATGAAGCTTCAAAAAGAATAGGACTGAGGTTATGGATATAGTTTCCAAGAAAAAAGCCGATAGCTTCACACACAAACAGAAAAGAGGGTTTCTTTGTTTACAAAGAAATTCCATGATATTCAAAATATTGATAGTCAAAGGGGTGAAACCTGGAGAAGGAAGCCTCTGAAAGGATTTAGGGGACGGAAAATAGCAAGGTAAAAAAAAACAAAACAAAACACCAGAGATGCGAATCCAGTTTTGAACTTGTTTAAACAATAATAATCTTAACAAAAACTGCGAGATTTAGATCTCTATGACCGATTCCGATGAATCTCCCTACATAACAAAATAAAAGAGAAAGGTATGGAAAATATTTTTTTAGGCAAAAAGGAAAACATCATCGAAGGCATGGAAAAACCCAAACAATCAAAAACAAGTTACCTGAAAGCAATATGGAATGAATTCCAACAAAAGAAACAGCCCAGATCCTGCAAATTTAAAAGCAAAACATAAAATAAATACCCAGAAAATAAAGGGGGGGGAACACAAAATATAGAAGGAAAAGAGGGAGTCGAAAAGAAAAAGATTGAAAGAAAACGTACCTGAAAATGTAACGTTTATGGGGAAGAAATCAAAGAGGGGAAGCGATCATTTAGGATCTGACGGAATTGGCCTCAAAGTTTGAAAGATTGATTATTACAAAAAAAAACAAAAGAAAGAAACGAACGGCTAGAGAAAGGGCAGAAGAAATAAATAAAACAGAGAAAGGGAAAGGGAAAGGGGAATTTGGAACGGAGAGTGGGAGTTGGAGAGCATAGAATTATTGAAAATGAATAAATAATAAGTAAATAATGGGTAGAAACGATGGAAAAGTGAACTGCTTTTGGTTTTGCTTCTGTTTTTCTAAGCAATAAATTCTGGAGTTACCCAGGAAAATAGTGGCAGTTTTTTAACCCTTTTTTATCTATTATTTGGTAAAATAAATGGGGATGAGATTTTTGAAAAATTGTCAAAATCATTTCACCATATTTGCGATGGTGAAGGGATGTCATTATGTGGTGGGTAACGTGGTTGAAGGGGAAATAGTTGGATCAGGAGTGAGGCTTTGTCCACATGATCCGTGTTGTTATACACAATATACTCCCACGTAATTCAATTTGGTCGGTTCCACCCTAATACAAAAACTCATCTCCAATCGCTTATTTAATAATTCAAATTATAAAATTGGTAACCATAATAACATTAATTTATAATCAAACTATAAAATTAAATTATTATAACACAATAAAATTACGAACTAATTTTAATTAAACTAAATCCCACATATGTGGACAATGTCTCTGGACATATATAGTTATATGCAACTCCCAGATGAAATTTTTCAAAATTTATATGATGATTGCTCTGGAACAATTTAATCTCACCTAGTCTAATTATGGTTTCATCCTTTTTAATGTACTAATAAAAAGGTTGAAGGGAAATTCCATTCATTAACTACAATGGAATGAATTTAGACTAGATACTCCATGTTAGACTTGTTCATGGGTCAAGGTGAAGGTCCGTCTGAAAAGTGGAAGGATTTCGGTAAAAATATAGACTCGAAAAATAAGCTTGAGCAAAAAATAATGCCCATTTAGAAAACAAGTCAAGCCTCGAGTAAGGTTTTTTTTTACCCTGAGCCCGACCCAGCTCAAATTTGTAAAAAAAAAATCGTTTTCTTGCTCTTTTATTTTTTTTACCATTTTGTTGTTATTTTCTTGTTGTTTTCTCACTATTTTGCTATCATTTCACTATTATGTTGCTACTATTTTATTGTTATTGTTTGGATATTGTATAACTCTTATTTTATTATTAATTTTGTTACTATTTTAAAGGCATTTGCTTTTTAACCTACACCTATCTTGGTGTTATTTAAGTATACATATTTTTTAAATTTTATTTTAATGTTTTTAGTATGTTTGATGTATTATATCTTTAAAAAAAATTCATATAAAAAGTAATATAAAAAATTTTAATATGGATGGACCGGACCTAAATTTTAGCATTTTTATTCGGACTGTTAGATAAAATTTTATACTCATTTTTCGAGTCAAACCTAACCAATAAATCTAAAATTTTAGTTGAGTCTAACCCAACCCATATACACAAGCTGAAGGTGAGCCATGCTCACTGTCTAAGCCTAAACAACTAATAAATCTATCTTCTACCTTATTGCCCAAACGAGCTGCATAGCTATCAAATGGCTCATGCCTCGTTCAACAAATAGCCCCAAAAAAACAAGTCGAAAGAAGAATTAAGTTTAGAAAAATACCTACATTTTCGAAATCATATATAATATTATAATATGCTTGCCTAAGTTGATTTTACCCATCAATTGAGTCTCAACTTAGTTATAAAATTATCAAAAGTTCATTTCCTTTTACAAAGCAATAAATATTATTTTTAGGATATTTATCTTTTACACAAACTTAACATATCATGGTTTTAAAAATCTCAACATTACCAACCAAAGCCACATTTTGTTTTGTATCAATTTTTATAAATTTGTTATAATAGATGTACCATAATCCAGTGCCTATATGTTAAGCGACTAAACTTGTGTTATCCATCAACTCATTTAGGAAATTATCAAATACCTAATTATTTTACAACAATAACAAATATATTGTTAGATGTGAAGTTAGAAATTTTATTTAAGAAAGCCAAAATAAAATTATAAAATTTTGGAGGTGTCAAGGTTAAATTTTTTTCATGAAAATGCTTAGATTTCATTGCTTATATTTTTAGAGGGGCGGAAATGAAAATTTTTCATTTATTTAAAAGTTAAAAAACTTAATTTGAGTAATTTACGTTTTAAGAGTGGCTAAAGGGAAAATTTTCCATTTAACTAAGGGGGTCGAGGCCCCTCCCTCTTCACCACTGAATATCGTGAGAATTTTTTTGTCTTTTCATATTTTAATATAAAATCTAAAAAAATAACACATTATGAAATTTAAATTTTGATATTTTAATTTTTACCATTTCAACTAAAATCTCATTTATTTTTTTATATAAACCTTTTATAAATATATTTGTTACACAAAAAAATTTACCCATCATGATTTAGTATTGAATCTAGTTTCATGAATCAAAGGCATCAACTCAATTAAATAGATTAAAAAAATTCAAATATTTAAGAAATTTAAGTTTTAATAAAAAAAAATCTAAAATAACCACCGCTTATTAAAAAGACATCCAATAAAAAAATTATTTATTTTGTTTGATTTTAATTTATCTTTAACTACGCGTGATTAGCTCCCTCTCAAATCTATTTCAATTAAAAGGAAAAAAGCCTAAGTTTCAATTAAGGACCCAAACGCACAAATATAATCTACTGCTTCTAATAATAAATTATATTGCACTTTTGAGCAAGAATGCAAGTTAAAATTTTGGAGACAACATTATTTGGAGGGGTAATTATAGATCCCCGTAAAGATTAGTTTTTATAGATCGTAAAACGGACATGGAGGATACCTTAATAGTACCGAAAAATATAATCTATTTTACCAACATAACGGTTAAACAATTAATGTAATAACATTGAATTTAAAAAAATATATTAAAATAAAACTTTGGTTTAAGCGGTAAGAAAAAGATTTTATAAATGCTAGTGTTATGGGTTAAAATCTCAACATTTGTAACTCTTTCAATTTGTTTCTATAAAAAGATAAAATTACCCTCGTAATAATATAATTTAATAAAAATATGCAATGTTATCTTCGTAAATTTTTTGATTAAGTTGGTGTCGAGTTGAGTTGTAACACTAACTCAATCACCCACTTAAATAATAGTATATATAAAACTAGATTGTATGCCCCACTATGCTATGGATTTAAATAATTAATTAATTTTTTTTATTTATACTAAATAGTTGTCAATTAAAATATTGTTTTATATTATTAATATTTTATGAAAATAAATGTAGAATTAAATTGAGATAAATTAGTAAAATATGAGATAAATTGAGATTAAAAATATGATGTGATATAATTAAAATATTATACACTATTCAGTGTGTGGATGAATTCCTTCATAATATAATTTAAAATTAAAATAATAAATTAAGTAATAAAATAGATTTATTTGTATAGAATTATTGTGATAGATCATATAAAATAGATTATTATGTCAAAAATTAGATATAGAGATAAAATCTCAAATTTGAACTTAGCATAGGGGTTAAAACTAAAATTTGACCATTTTTGTATAATTTTTCAAAAAAGTAATGTGATTAGAATTGAAATTGGATCACCTATATTATTTGTCGAAACCTTTGTTTTTTGAAATTGGCTTATTTTTTGAAATAAAAATGAGAGTCGCCACCAGTCCTTTTTATATAGGTGTGATTGGATCACCTCGTAATTTAATCATTTTAATAAAAGTTTAAATTTACTAAAACGATGATTTTTGGTCTACAAAATCCAGAAAATGGGTTTGGGAGTTAGTTACGCACGAGGAAAGATTAACACCCTTGTAACGCCCAAAAATGGTACCTAGTCGATTAATTGATGTCTTAGTGTCGAGAATTGAAAATTTGAAAAGAGTTTAAAACACGATCCCTTTTTGTATTAAGGCATTACCTAACTAAAGTAATTTTCGCAAAAAGGGCTTATTTCAAGTTAATCGAGAATAAAAGGGTCATGTCTAGTAAGTTAGGACACAATGCCTTAAATCTCTAAAAACGAGAACAACTGCCAAAACTTTGTTTTTTTTATTTTAAAGTAGATATTAGACTATCTCGGTTTTAGAAAGAAGCCATATTCCGTAAGTTAAGAACATGACTTTTTTAATTCCAAAATAATAAACATTACCTCGGTTTTGAACATTTTATACGTTATATAAAACGAAGATAACTCATTTTTTGTTATTATTATTTTTTTACAAAAAAAACGAATGAATATGTTGTGATATAATATATGAAATGATGATAGTAATGCAACTACAATAATAATTAGAATACCAATTTTATAATAATAATATCAATTTTATAATAATGGTACTAATCAGAGTAGTTATTATTGTATTAATAATATAAGTAAGTAAAATGATAATAACAAGGATAAAATAGAACAACATGTATAAATAATATAGTAGTTTGGTAAAATAAAATAAAATGGCTATATGGGTAGGATATTAGAATGATAAAATATAAATAAATTAAATAATGTAATCATAATAATAAAATAGATAAGATTATTTAAAATAAAAATAAACGGAAGCTGCATGATTAAAAAGACAAGGCATGAATGTGCTAAAAATAAAAGAAATACAAAAATGAAGTAATAATGACAATATGATAAAATTGTACAAAAATGAACTATACGAATTTTAAAATAAAGAGCAAGGCAACAATAAATAAATAAATAAGCAAATAAAAAATCATGAAAAGGCTGAAATTGCCATAATAAATAAGTAAATAAAAAAAGGAAAAAATAATGAAAAGTTGAAATTAAATAAATAAGTAAATAATAATGAAATAAAAAAATTTAATGAAGAGCTGAAATTAAATAAATAAGAAATTAAATTGAAATTTAAATAAAAATCAAATTATAAATCACAAACTAATAAAGGAAAAGGGAAAATAAGGACTAAATCGAATGTCCATTGAAATCTAAGGTCTGAATTAAAAGAACATAAATGACTAAGTTAAAACGCAATGCAAAGTTTTGAGGGCTTCGAAGAAATTAATCCAAAAATACACGCGTCCTTCCCCTAAGGGTCAACGGTCAAGGAATTTAAAATTAAGTGGTGCGGTCGAAAAAAAAGAAAAAGGAACTACAACCAAATTAAAAAAGAGGCCCAAAATTGAAAGGACCAGGGTCGCAAATAGACCCTTTCTGAAAAAACACGCGGATCCGGAGGCGAGTTGGGTCGGTAATCAGGTCATGCCATAAAACGGCGTCGTTTTGGGGTTTATGAATCCAGGCCAAAACGGTGCCGTTTTGATCTCTTATTTAAGTTAGAAAAAAGCCACAAAAATTCATTTCACCAATGTTTAAAGAAAAAAAGACACCCCTCTTTTCTTTGTTTTCTCTTTAGGCACTGCCCAGAATCCGGCCAAGGGGACCGTCGTGGCTCCGTCGCGGCCACTGGCTATCGACGACTTCGACCGCCGTCCCCGATGACCAGAAAAATAAAAAAAACTCCCTTTTTTTCTCGCCTTTTCGTGTAGAACTCCAATTTGGAGTTAAACTAAAAATCTAAAGCCAAAACCCCCCAAAGAAAAAAAAAAACCCTACGACTTCCGACGGCCGAATACCGAACACTAAATGAGTTTCTTTTCTTTTCTTTTCTTTTTATTTTTTATATATATAATAACATATTCAAAGACAAAAAAAATAAAAAATCACCTTTGAAGTTTTTTTGATTTTTTTGTATTTTGATTGCTTTTGCTTTTTTTCGATTTCTATTCTAGAAATAACCAACCCCTTACAATCTCTTTTTTGGCTTTTTATAGCCATTTTACAATTTTTTTTATCTTTCTGCTGTTTCAACTACTCCTTTGTGTGTTTGTTATTGTTTTTGCAATCTCGTCATTCATAGCTTCCTGCCATTTCAACTCTTTACAAGCATCATCGAAATTCACAGGATCACAATCTGCAAATAAAGCAAAAAGTGTTTGAGGATCTTCATCATCTTTAGATTGATTCTCACTGTCCACATAATCTTTCATCCACACCGGTTTTCTTCTGTTTCTTTTACCATGCCCATTCTATTGATCTGCTTCAACTATAGGTTGTTCTATTGTTGGTTCTGTGATCTCATCACTAAAATCAGCTGGAATTTGCCTCAACTACTGGTTGTCATTATTTTCTTTCCACGGCCAGAACACCTGCTCATTAAAAACTACATCACGACTGATAATAATTTTTTTGGTGGTGGGGTTATATAATTTGTAGGCTTTAGACGTATTGCTAATGCCAAGAAAAACACACTTCTCAGCCTTGCCATCAAGCTTTGTCCTCTTCTGATCTGACACATGAGAATAAGTAATACATCTGAACACCCTGAAATGATGCACATCCGGTTGTCGACCTGACCAAGCTTCTTCCTGCGTCATGTTTCAAACAGCATGTGTAGGGCTTCTATTTAAAACATGAACACTCCAACTCACCGCCTTCGGCAAAAAGGCTTTGGGAACATTAATTCTTCGTAAGAGACTTCGAACAATATTTAAGATTGTTCGATTCTTCCTTTCACTCACTTCATTTTGTTAAGGAGTATAAGCTGCAGTGAGTTGTCTATGGATCCCATTAGAGTCACAAAAGCTTACAAATTCTTGAGAAAGATATTCTCCTCCACAATCACTGCGAAAAGCTTTAATTAACATTCCAACTTTCTTTTCAACCAACGCTTTAAAGCTCTTAAAAGCTACAAAGGCTTCAGATTTTTCATGTAGAAAGTAAACCCAGCTCTTTTGACTGAAATCATTTGTGAATGTTATAAAATAACGCTTACCTCTATTTGAAGTTGGATTCAGTGGTCTGCAGATGTCAGAGTGAACCAGTTCAAGCTGTTTTGAGGCTCTTCAGGCTTTTTCTTTTGGAAAACTATCTCGAGGCATTTTTCCCACAACACAATCTTTACATACTCTTGAAGGAATATCAAATGTAGGGAGATCAGCAACCATATTTTTTTTGTTGTAGTGTTTGTAGTCCTCCAAAGTTCAAGTGCCCGAACCTGTAATGCCAAAGCCACGCCAAACTTGTTTCTTGTGTTAAAAAACAAGAATGGTCATGTTTAATATGTTGAATATGCAATGGAAAAAGCTTATTGGCCGTCATGGTGAATTTAGCAATTAACCCAAGATTAACATCTTGGATCTTGCACAATCCATCCTTGATAATCACCTCATAGCCCTTCTCTTGGAGTTGACCACGCTAAGTAAATTTGTTTTTAGATTTGGAACATAGAAAACATCAGAAATACTTTGGACAGATGATAACTTTGTTTGGATCTTTACCTTTCCTCGTCCTTGGACAGAAACGAGAGAGTTGTCACCAAACTTTACTGTTGTTCGAAATGTCTCATTGAGCTCAGAGAACTCTGATCGGTCTCCATACATATGATTGCTAAACCTGTATCAAGATACCATAAATTCTTTCGAGTCTCCTCATTCGAATCACACACCATTAATAGAGCAACTTCTTCGTCTTCCTCTTCATTAGTTGCTGCTGTAAAATTTACCTTTTCTCTGTCACGGTCTCTACCATTCCCTCTCCAATGGCCTCGACCTCGACCTCCGTTATTGTTTCCATTCAGGTTGGTATAGCATTCACTACGGTAATGACCATACCTATGGCATCGAAAACATTCAATCTGGGATTTGTCTATAGCTTTTGGCTTCCCATCAGGCATGCGACGATCTTAAACATTTCTCCTCTCATCGGCGCTTCTTCCCCTCCATTTGTTGTTACCATGCCCAGAATCTTTGAGTCGATAGTGCCTGCAGCGCTTGCTCCTTACTCTCCTGTAAAATAAATTTTGACTCATGAATCATTAATGAGTTATCTAACTCATCAATTGAAAGAGAATCGAGGTATTTTGATTCCTCAATTGAGCGGACAATAAAATTATATTTTGACAATAAGGATCGTAAATTTTTTTTAATAACAGCAACATCTCCAAGTTTTTCTCCATGAGTACGCTTCCTATTGATGATTGTCATTGTTTTGGAAAAATAATCTGAAATAGTCTCTCCTGGCTTCATGCGCAAATTCTCAAATTCCCCTCATAACGTTTGAAGCAGTGCACACTTTGCCCTTACATTGCCTTGATACTTCTTTTTCATTGAGTCCCAAATATGTTTTGCCCTTTCCTTATAAAGAATCGTTTCAAGGATTGAACGATCAATTGCTTGGAACAAATAATTTTTTGCCTTCAAATCTTTTAGCTTTTGTGCATCAATTTCCATCTTTTGTGGATCTGTCAAACTAGTTCCAGCTTCTAGCTCTTGAATTCCATCCTCAACGACAGACCAATATTCTTTTTATCTTAAGAAATTTTCTATCAACATGTTCCAATGAACATAATGACCATAAAAACGAGAAATAACAGGTTGAACAAATCTATCGGAATCACTCGGATGTTGCGACATCGTATCTGGAACACAACACAAAACATTCTAAATCTGACTCTGATACCATTGATGACAAACTTTAAAGGAATACTTAACACAAGAGAGGAAAATAATCAAAATCAATTCACCATTTACATCAACATTTACATGTTCACTAAATTAAATTTTGATAAAATTTATCAAGCTATATCATTATTGCATTGTGCTTTGTGTATTTTTTTGAGAATTCTTACTGTATTTTTGTTTGACATTTCAGATTAATTATAAAGTAACATCTTACACAAATAAATGATTAATATTGGGATGATATTATGATTTTTTATGGTAAGATAGAATAATAAGTGAAGCTGTAAACTTTCGAAAATACTATTGAATTTATGACAGAAGAAGTTGGAAATGATACTTTTATCAAAGTTCAAATTATTATCCATCAGTATATAATGGATATTTTGTTACTATCGATATGGAGGTACCTATACTGACAGATTAAAATTATCCATCAGTATAGATCTTGTGTATACCAACAATAGAAATAAAAAGGCTAGCCCAAAATTGACTCAATCCTAAAAGGCTAAAACCCATTTCCCATTTTTATCTTTTAACATCAGGTGAGTACATTTCAACCTTGAGAAAATGATTTTGCCATTTTACTATTGGATTATGTGTTGGAGTGAAATTTTACTCTTTCAAAGGGTCCTGCCTTACTGGTGTATTTATATATGCAATTATCCAACAAAGATGCATAGAAAATCTCAATTCTCTTTCCATGTTAAAATTAGATTCATTATAGCTTTTGGTACAATTTCAAATATTGTAATAACCCGTTTTTGAGTCTGATCGAAACAGTGGTTTTGGGACCACTTAACCGAGTAAAAATATTTATTATATTATTTTAATAAGTTTTACAGCATGATGGAATTATAGTATAAAAATTTCATTAAGAAATTTTACCGTTTAAATATTTAATTTGATAAAAAAAACTTAATCGCGTAAATTGTAAAAGTAGCATGCTATAAGTTAAGAGTAATTATTTGCTGATAAGTTGAATGAGAGGTCCTTATTATGTTATTGGACCAATGATAGTGGTGCCGGTCGTAAATGACCTTAAAACATGTGAATTATGCTTTTATTTCATTAAGGTTAATTTGGTAAAATGGTTATTAACATTGATTTAAAGTAAAAACAAAACAGAAAGTGGCAATCATTTTTCCTTCTACACGATTTTAAAGTTTAGAAAGCCAAAGTCATGGCTTTTACATTCGGCCAAGCTTAGATTTTCAATTAGGGTATAGTTTTTATTCCGTTTTTAATAATTTTTACGTTTTTGAGACCGTTGTTTTGTATTCTAGCTAGCCCGTACCTCAATTTCTGAAAATTTTGATGATTTTGAAATATGCCATTGTTGAATACTAGTATATTTTGAAGTATTATGCTAGATTATTGATGGGTATTGAAATATATACAAGTTTTATAAAGTAAATTTTGACAAAATGAGCTTTAGGGATTTAAAAAAAATAGAAATATTATGTTAGAAATGTGAAATAAATGAAAATATGGGCTGATTAGAAGATATATATTATTCGGCTAAGAATACGTATAAAGAAATTTCGTATATTTTGTGTTTTTGTGAATTAGGAACTAAAGTGTCAAAATGTGAAAATATGAAGGCTATTTTGTAAAAATGCCAAAATATATTTATATGGATTGAATTGATTGATTTGGTGAATAAATGAGTTAAGTTTGAATTTATATAGATCAAGATAAACAAATATCGGAACTTGATCGGGGGAAACAAAAGTTAGACGGGTAGACGAAAGTATTCGAGCAAATACGAGGTAAGTTCGTGTAGCTAGAATTGAATTATTAAATATTTTTAATTGTCCAAAAATGAATGTATGTAAGTTGAATGAATGATATACTTGAATTTTAAATTACCGGTATACTATTATATTACTGTTTACATGAATGCAAATGAAATGTTACAAATACTATATACGTTATATAGATTTGGCATGATAATAGGCATTGAATATGAAATTTTGAGTATTTAAATGTATGTTCTTAATAATATTAGATATATATATATACACATATGAATTGAGAAATTGAGTTATTGATTTTTCATTGCTTAATTGATGAAATTGGATAATACTGAGCCCGTTTGAACTTTAGAAAATTGTCGGATACGAGTGACTTGCACTAGGGTTACCGTTTGGTCGAGCTCCTGCATTTGTTGCGGACTCACCACAGCTCGTATGAGCTTACCGTTTCAGCTCTACAAAGCTTACCGTTTCAGCTCAATAGAGCTTACCGTTTATCAGCTCGGAATGAGCTTACCGATCATGGCTCGAAAGAGCGAAAATGACAATGAATTGACGAATTTCTGATAAATACACTTATAGTGTATCACCCGTGTATCTCTCGATGTTCTAATAGGTTCAACGGGCATAATTACTGTTACTGATTATATGAATAAGCTATGTAATTATATGGATGAATTACTGTTGATATGTATAAGTTACGGATAAATTTCTGTTATTACCGATGAATTGCAAGTTATACGAATAGGAAAGAATTGATATAAATGTTATATGATTTACATGATTTAAAAGTTACATGAAATACATGATTTACATGGATTGTTGTTTTATGAATATATGAATTATAGGGACGACATGATATATTTGGCTATATGACTAACTCTTGGATGGTGATGTGAATAGACTTTGTGGACAAATGAATTGATTTTAATTGTTTTAATGCTTAGATATTAAATTGGAAAATTTTAATTCTATATTATACAGCTTACTAAGCTTAGTGCTTACTTCATTCATTTTCTTATGTTCTATAGATTCGGAAGCTAGCTCAATTTTGGACAAGGTCGGAGATTGGCTATTACACTATCAAAACGATTTTTGGTACTTTTGGACCTCATGCAATTAATGTAAATATGGCATGTATAGTTAATTTTTGGTATGAATTTTTGGGTTTGATCAAGCTATGTGATATGGCTTGAGTTGAAAATGTTTAGTTTAGAATGGAAACATTATGTGTTATGTTCATTTTGGGTGCACTTTGATAAAGGGTATTTTGGTATAATTGAGTATATAAATGCATTGGTTGAAATTTGAAATTTGCAGGGAAGGTTCAATAGTTATAAATGGGTTATATTCAAATTAAAAAAAAAAAAGAAGAATGAAGTCAATTAGTAAGAATTTATATGAATTTATGATTATATATATTTGTTATTTATTTAAGAATTTTTTTTATAAATTATCCAAAATATACGATAATGCCTTGTAACCCGATTTCGGCGACGGTTTGAGGTTATAGGGTGTTACAAATATGCTTACTGGTGTAATCGAGTTTGAGCTCCCTGTTTCAATTGCTATCTGTCTTGCTTGATGTTGCTTATATCCCCTTGGCATCGTTTACATTATAGTCTGATGTTTTGTGAAGGGTTGCTTACTCCAAAGTTTGTCCTAAGGTTGAGGGGCGTGAAGGGATTAACACTGTATAATTCGAAGAACCATCTACAGGTAAATAGCCAAGGCCAATGTCATTAATGCTTTTAAGCTTCATGTTTACTTTTTGCTTTTCAACTATTTTTTAACATTTAGCTATGGTAATTTGACTAGGGCAGTAGCCATCGAAGCAAAATGCAGTAGATCTAAACAAATTAAATAGTGGTAAGTTTGTACTTCAACATCAAATTCTATTAATTTGCAATTATCATTTACTCTGCCAGTACAATTTTAATTACTTTTAAAAATGGGGATAAGTTGATTCTTGTGGTGATTGGTTGTAATTCCTTACCTAGGGAATTCATATATACAATTTAGCACTCATTCTTCAAGGACTATTATCACCAATTCTTTATCCAACGTGCTTTGGTGAAACCATTAAGTTTCTCAAGCCAGGGCCTAACTTCATGAAAAATCAAAGAGCTTCTTAGGCATCAAATTAAAGGTTTATATATATATAAGTAATATAGTAGAAAATACTAGAGTTATCATCTTCACAATGATTGATTTTAAAACATAAATTGCAAAATTAACAAATAACAATTTGGAAAGTAAATAAAAATCTGATTGGATTCAAATAAATATGCAAAGCAATTTAAAAGCAATACAATTATTGGCAGCGATGTTGCGACATTATGGCAATTTATTAATTTGGAATCGACAGTTTATAGGCTTCTCTTGAAGTCATTGTGTTCAATCCTTTATCTAATTTAACATATGTCTATATTAATTTAATGTCAAGAATACAATTGTCAGCACCACCCCTACAAGATTATGCATGGTAATAATGTATGTCTACATCATTACAAATTTAAAATCAAAGAAATTAAACATGCACCGTTCAAGTTTTATGTCCATTAATCACAACATTTTCAGAATTAACAACTAACTCAATAACTCATTAATGTTGATTAGGCAATAACAAGCATAAAACATAAATAACACTTGAATGAATAAACCTCATATTGCAACAAGCATACTTAGCAAAGTACTAATAATCTCATATTAGGGTTCCATAATTATTCTAGTTAACAAAAGTTGAGCCCATAATCATCAAATTAAAAACAATCAATCAAAACTCAACCATAGTTCAAAATAGCAAAAGAAAAGAAACAAAAGGCAAAGAGAAATGTGAAGAGATGATGAGCCGAATAAGGTGGTTCTCCTCCAGTCATCCTTCTCTCTTTCTTCGTCTTTGGATCTTCGTTTTCTCCGACTTGCTTTTTTCTGAAAATTGATGTTCTATTCTTTTTGCACCAGGCGGCTCCTCCCTTTTTTATTATTATTAAAGTGTGATATTTATATCCCCAAAAGATTGTGGCGCTATTCTATTTTTGTCCTCTTGAGAGTGTTTGAGCTTTTACATTTTTGCAGAGCCTATTCATTGTGATTTTTGGTCATTATCAGCACTTGATTACGAGATGGGTTAAACCCAAAAGTTGATGTGACATTATTTAAGTGTAAGCTTCCCAATCTGTTCTCGTCAAGCTCGATGTTTTGGTATTGCTACAGCATTGGGGCTTCAGATGTTGAAATTCAATATATTCTTTTCCCGAACAACAAACGTGACTACCACGACTCGAACCCAAGCCACACTTAAGGCGATAAACATCCTTAACCATCAGGTCATCACATGAAGTTTTTTTGTACATTAATTTAAATCCTTTGTATCAAACACTTGAGCGCTTGTAAATTGCAACCTTCGTAGATAAATAGATAACTAGATTTATCATCTTTGCAATCTTCGGTGTTGTATAATTGTTAGTTTTTTAGGGAAAATAACTTTGCAAATTTATTTTTCATGAGTAAACTTATTGTGTTTTATACAGGGAAACTAATTAATAGTTGCTTGATATACAAGGGGAATGGAGTATGGAGATGTCGTCAAGTTTAGTTGGCTTGAATTTGTGGTTGGATCTTAATTTTGTGAAATTTATTATATTTGAGACTTTATGATGCATAAGTTAATAAATTATGATACATTTTTTCCCCTCAGTGATTTTAATTATATATTTTCATTAGTATAAAAAGCATTTGTCTATGGATGCAATTCTCTACCGATGGCAAAATAAATAAATAAAAATGTCACAAATCTCTTTATCGACCAAAATTGTACAGAAATCTATCACTATGTAACAATGTACTAACTATTTATTCAACACTCGAAACCTATACCAATGATAAAACTAGACAATTACTATTTTAGTGGCGTTCACATCTCGATGTAAACCTTTAAATCTATTTTGGCAATCATATTTTTCGACGATAGATGAGTATATTGATGTTACATGTGGCAACGGTTATTTTTCGTCAAAATAACCTTTTGACCGTCGATATAGACCTTTCGAATTATAGGGACAAATCTTACATTTTTAGCCATCACTGAATGTTAGTTTATCTGTAGCGGCAATGAAGAAAAATCAAGAAAGAGGAGTGAAGTGATACAAGGTTGTTTAACAGATAACATGCTTTACTCGAAATAGTTAAAAGGTTGTTGAAATCTTTATTTGATGATGATGCGTTTTATTTGCTATGGCAGTTATATGGATTTAGTTGGTTGGTTGTTTGGATTATTGCATTATCAGGTTAGGTGTGTGGATTCATGTTATAGTGTTCACATGTATTTGCTTTGTTTTTTGGGTTCATCTCAATAATAAGAATAATGAAAACTTTGTATCATCTTTTATAGATTTTAGAGAAGAAAATCCGCAAGTCAAATAATTTTTATAATTAGTTACTAAGGATGAAACCCAAATAATGTTTTTCTTATTTTTTAGAATATTTTATATTAATTATTATCATTAATTTTATTTTTTTAAAGTGATTTGAATTCAAATCTTTTAAGTTAAAATTGAGTTTTAATTTGATATATATTATCATTGTTATATTATTTTCCACTTATAATATATAAATAATTTATTTAAAAAATATTTTTAAAGCTTAAAACTAATTGAAATTCAAATCTAAAATTAAACAATGATTTTATATGAGTTGTAAATCATGAATTTAAAATTTTTAAATTCAAATTCAAATTTAAGTTTCCAAACACTATATTAAATAATTTTCAAAATCAATGTTAATTGTAGTTCACCTTATATGAATCTTGAATTGGTCTGACGAGGACAAACGAATCTCGTATATTTAACATGGTCGATGCGTTGAAAAGTCGCTTTAAAAAATAGTGTACGTTACACAATGAAAGGTCAATCTTTTTCTTAAAATCGAGCCTTAAGATATTCATAGTAATAAACTTTTCCGAATTATTACGTGTGTTTTGTGCGAGAAAGTTAAGTTGTTTATTGGCTTTCTACCAAATGATTTTCTTTATTATCCTCGAACCACGATTTGTTTTGAGTGTGTGCTCAAACAATATAAATCGAATGCACAAAATGAAAAAGTTTAATTAACTTTTAGTGAGAAAGTTAATTTATTTCTACGAGAACCGAAAAATTTTGAGCTTTTTAGAAAATCAAATTTATTCTTATAAATAAAATATAATTAATTCTAACAAAGTACCGACACTCAATTTGTATATCAAAAGCTCATCCCATAGTTCCTATTTATAAGAAAAAAGGTACGACAATTTTACTTTAACAAAAGGTCACTAAATAATAATATTTTAATAAAAATACAGGTTCCCTACTTGGGAAATCCTAGGGGCGGCGACAACCTTTATTGGGATTAGGGTTTATCGCCCCTCATCATATGGGATAAGTTTTCGGGTCTGTCTTGTGTATTAGTACAATTTTATGTTTTATTCGTACTTTTAACCAATACTTATAATTTATCCAACCTGAAAATTATTTTTTATTTTCCAAAATATTAATTAATTAATTAAAATAATTAATTTATCCAATTAAATTATTTTCTCAACTCAATTCTAATTCGTTTAAAGTTATGACAACTTTACCATATTAGAATCTATAAGAAATATATTTAATTGTCCCCTTCAATAAAACTATGATGACTAATTAATTTAATTCTCACTTTGACCTTTAATTATTTAATTATAATCAATTAAATAATAATCCAAAAAATTAATTTAATTTCAAAGCCATCTTTTGTAAACCTGATCATGGACTGGGCTACCGACCAAGCCCGAAAGCTTGCTAGAAAATTCAGAAGATTTGAACAAAAATATAGATTCGAAAAATAGACTTAGACAAAAAATGAGACCCATTTTCTAAATAGATTGAGCTTTGAGTAAGTTTTTTTTAACTCGGCTTAGATATCATGCTACCCTTTCTTTTCTTTTCCTCCCTACTCCCCCAAGTTTTAAATTATAATCCCCAATAGTAACAACAATTAATTTCTTTTCTTTTCTTTCGTAAATCCCTAGCCATTGTCATTTCCCTGCCCTTTTAACCCCCTCCCACAACCGACCCCAACACCATCTGCCACTAACCCACCACTATCTTCATTCACCAGTCGGCAGTCACGATGTACAAACGTCAAAAGTAAGAATACTATAACTAAAGATCGAATTAAGGTGGTGTCCACAAGTATATAGATCAGATTGTAATATAGTTTTTGTACAATGTGTCATGCATATTTTAATTTTTAAAAACATAAAAAATAATTAAAAATAATTTTAAAAAAAATAATTCTTCAATAAAGTTATTTCAAAACTTAACCCACTCATATCAGCCTTACACTTGTCGGACTGACTAGATTGCCAAATTTTTTATAATGTTGTACATCGTTGAATGTAACTGACAATAGTTTTTTTCCTATTTCAGTGACTGCCGACAAATTGTAACATATTTTT
Source organism: Gossypium hirsutum (assembly GCF_007990345.1). NCBI lineage: Eukaryota > Viridiplantae > Streptophyta > Magnoliopsida > Malvales > Malvaceae > Gossypium > Gossypium hirsutum. The sequence goes on along the minus strand of NC_053448.1, from coordinate 47,316,806 downwards.
ATAATGTTGTACATTGTTGAAGTTTACTTAAATAATATGGAATCAATTATACCAGTTAAGTGTGATAAACCAATAAATTAACCTGTAAAATTTCAAACTTATAATGGATCTAATGATTTTAAATGTCACACTAAAACATAAAGTATATGAATAAAATTTATATATAATCCATAATGGTATGAATGATGAAAATACTTTTTATTGTTAATTATATTATTAAATTGACATTGTAATAATAATTTATTAATATTATTACGTGATAATAATAAAAATAATATTGATTAATTTGATCATATTTTTTAAAAGTTGCACTTTACAATTACCATAATATGTTATTCGGTATACCATCAATGGAAGTTTAAACTCTACAAGGTTAAGGGATTGACAAGTGTCCTATAAGGGTATAATAAAATATTAGATAAATAAATAATTTAAAAGAGAGAGACAAAAACAGTTTTTTTAAGACTATTCTATTTTTGTCAAATCGTATCATTTAAATATCAAATAAGAGAATTAATCTTAATATTAAATATGTAATATTGTAAATATAATTATATCATAAATGTGTAAAAATATATTGTTTTTGGGAGCATAAAACACATTGTTAAATCTTAAAAGAAATTGTGGGTCAACATGGAAAATTGGAAGAAAAAGAACATTATGGTGTCAACAAACATTGACATTAAAATCTCTCTGAATTAAGTTTGATGTCATTAATTAACTAATTAAATAAATGTCATAATCTTTTTTAAAGGTTATAATAAAAATTATATATGAAACTCATTCAGTGAATAGTTGTCTGATATACCACTTAATGAAGACAGGGAAGGGCGATGGATGAAAAATTGAAGGGAGTCAAAGATAAAGCTGTTTGACTGGCAGATTTAACCCATTTTTTGGCCCAAGAAAAAGAAAATTCAACTTGATGATTCAA